>NW_019154090.1:15109306-15334159 GCF_002288905.1 Enhydra lutris kenyoni | reverse complement strand
TTAACCCACTGAGCCACCCAGGCGCCCCCATAAGTGACTCTTAATCTCACAAAACAAACTGAGGGTTGATGGGGGGAGGGGGGTTGGGAGGGTGGGATTATGGACATTGGGGAGGGTATGTACAATGGTGAGTGCTGTGAAGTGTGTAAACCTGGCGATTCACAGACCTGTACCCCTAGGGATAAAAATATATTATATGTTTATAAAAAATAAAATTAAAAAAAAAGAAAGAAATGCTTTCCTAACTCAATATCATAAAGATTTGCCTTTCAATTTTTTATAGCTTCTTAAGCTATCTGAAATTTGTCTTTACATAGTATGAGATATGATGTTATTTTTTTCCCCATACAGTGGAGTCACTTTCCTAACACCATTAAAATAATCCATCCTTTCCCCCACTGATCTATGTTGCCCCCTCTATCACATACCAAATATCAACATGCATGGGTCTCTTTCTGGATTCTTCTCTTCTGTTCCATCGGTCTATACTGCTTACACTACAAAAAATTAGACTTTATACTATATCTCAATATCTGGTAGGGTAAGATCCCCATCTTTGCTCTTTTTTTGAGACTACTTTATACTATATCTTAATATCTGGTAGGGTAAGATCCCCATCTTTGCTCTTTTTTTGAGACTACTTTGTCTTAGCTACTCATGGAAACTTATTCTTCCATGCAAATTTTAGAATTGGTTTATCCAATTTCTCTCTCCAAATATTTGTTAGAATTATATGTGTTGACACCATGACAATGCTGTGCCTTTCCTTTCACAAATATATCTCTATTTATCCAAGAAATAAACCTCTCCTTTAGTGAGCTTTCTCTGACATGCTTGGCTAAGTTAATTTCTAGATAATTCATTTTCTCTCCTCTCGCTCTTTTTTAATATTCTCCACTTTAATAGATGGGAATTGTATCTTCTTTCAGGACAGCCAGGTTTTTTTAGACACTTCCCTTCATGACCCTGTATCCTAGATCACCTCTTTGGCAAGGAATGACCCCAAAGATGTCCCCTACCAGGAAAAAATGTCCCTTACCGGGACCTGGTGGAACCAGGAAAGCAATCATCAGATGGTCAGTTGACAAGAGTTCAAATCTGTCAAAAGTGCTGTGCATCTCTGAGGCTCTGAAAGAACCTTGCCTACGAAATGAGATGGAAAGAATTGTACTGACCTGGATTCCTTTCAAGAAGGATACCAATATGCTCATTTGAAAGGGATACTTAAACTGCTTGGGTATTGGGGGAGGGAAAAGGTGATTTGCATTGTTAAACTGCCTTGTAAGGAAGATGGGTTTGCTCAACTACAGGCCGCTAATCTAATCAAGCCAGTCATGCAAGTTCGGGGCAGAGCTGAATTGCTTGTTGCCACAAGGATTCTTCCTTCCCAGCTCTTTTCTTATGCTTCAACCAGCCTCCCTTCTAAGCAAATGTTGAGCAAACATGAACTTATTTTTTTTAATTTAATTTAATTTTATTTTATTTTATAAACATATATTTTTATCCCCAGGGGTACAGGTGTGTGAATCGCCCGGTTTACACACTTCACAGCACTCACCATAGCACATACCCTCCCCAATGTCCATAACCCCACCCCCCTTCTCCCAATCCCCCTCCCCCCAACAACCCTCAGTTTGTCTTGTGAGATTAAGAGTCACTTATGGTTTGTCTCCCTCCCAATCCCATCTTGTTTCATTTATTCTTCTCCTACCCCCTTAACCCGCCGTGTTGCATCTCCTCTCCCTCATATCAGGGAGATCATATGATAGTTGTCTTTCTCCGATTGACTTATTTCACTAAGCGTGTTACCCTGTAGTTCCATCCACGTCGTTGGAAATGGCAAGGTTTCATTTCTTTTGATGGCGAGCAAACATGAATTTAAAGGGAAAAAGAGATACTGGATTATTAGCTTCTCTGGGCACTATCCATCTCAGGCTGGCAAGTTATGAGATAGTGTGAGAGAAATGGGTCCTGGCAAGAATGAAGCAGAAGCCCAAACCTAAAGGGACCAGGACATCAGGTAGACCACCAAGGTAGGAACTTGGGAATGAGGAGCAGGGCCAAAGACCCAGCACAGTAACTGCAGCCCATACAAGGAAGAATAGGACTTCCTAAACCAGGTAACAGTCCAATTATTGAAACACCAGCACATGTCCCAAGAAAAAAATAGCAAAAGACCTGAGCAGGCAAATCTCCAAATGAAGAAAAACAAAGGGCCAATATAAGAAAAGAAAATGGTCAATCTCACTAGAAAACAAAACAACAATAAGGGATTTCCCCCCACACACACGCCTATCTGATTGGTGAGGTTTCTTTTTTGCTTTTTCCTTCCCTTTGTTTTTGCTTGCTCACTCCCTCTCTTCTTTATGGTGATACTGATTGTTGAGAGACTGTGGTGGAAGGGCACTGTCCCGCGCAGCTGGTGGTTCTGTGAATTGGCACAGCTTCTCTGGAGGGCAATTTGGCAGACTGTGTGAAAAACCCTAAAGACTAGCACTCTTTGATCCAGCAATTCTACTTCTAGGAATTTCTCCTAAGGAAATAATTGGAAGTGAACACAAAGATGAATAATAGCAGCTTAACATTTACTGGGTGTTCACTCGGTGCCAGGCAATATGTTAAGGTCTTTACATTTACCTCAATTAGACCTTGCAGTTGCATCCAACGAGATGGCTATTGCCATGTCCATGTCCATTTTCAGGTGGGGAAACTGAGGCTCAACAAGGGCTTATAAATCGCACAAATTCAAGCCTGCCAAGCAAGTGATAAGCTGGGGCTCAAACCCCAATCTCTTTAATTCTGAAACCCATGCTCTGAGCCACCTCACTCTCCCGCCCTCCAGAAAGCTGTATAAAAATGGTGTGCCCCTTAGCACTGTTTCGAATAGCAAAAATTTGGAAATAAACTTAATTGTGCAAGAACAGAAGGATAAGTAAATCGTGTAGAATCATATGATGAAATAATAGCCATTAAAAAGAAGTTTTGAAAAAATTATGACAGGGAAATACTCAAGATATACTAACCAAAAAAAATGTAGAACAGCTATGTCCCATTTTAACTTTTTAAATGACTCTATGCCATTTTTGTGAAGTTCAAAAGTAGGAAAGACTAGAATGTGGTGATCAAGATTGTGGGGAGGGGGTTTGCCAATTAGGAAGTCTGCTAGGGTTCTGGAAATGTTCTAGATCTTGATTTGGGTTGGGGTCACATTTGTCTGTTCATACATAAAAATTAATCTGGTTGTATAATTAAAATCTGTGTGCTTTATATAAGTTTATATAAGCTTTGTTCCTCTAAAAAAGAAAAAAAAATAGGTAAATGCATAGAAAAAGTCTGAAGGAAAGGAATAGTGGTGATTGTTGCTAATATAATTTTCATTTTATTCTTTATAGTGCTCTCTACAGTTGACCCTTGAACAACACAGGTTTGAAGTGCATGGGTCCACTTATACACATTTTTTTTCAATAAATAGAGTCTAGTATTGTAAATGTATTTTTTCTTCTTTATGGTTTTCTTAACACTTGTCTCTAGCTCACTTTATTGTAAGAATACAGCATACAATACATATAACATGCAAAATATGTGTTAATTAACTATTTATGTTATCAAAAGGCTTCTGGTCAACAGTAGGCTGTTCATAGTTAAGTTTTGGGGAGTCCAAAGTTATATGTGATTTTCAATTGCTTGGGGGTCACCAATGTCCAAGAGTCAATGGGTACTTTCTTCCCTTTCTTTTTATTTTATTTTATTTTATTTTATTTTATTTTATTTTATTCTATTTTATTTTATTATTTTGAGAGAGCACACAAGCAGAGGAGGCAAAGATAGAGGGAGAGAAAGAATTCAAGCAGATGCCACACTGAGCACAGAGCTCAAGGTGGGTCTAGATCTCATGACCCTGAGATCATGACCTGAGCCAAAATCAAGAGTTGGACACCCAACTGACTGAGCCACCCAGGCACCCCCTTTCCTTCCTTCCTTCCTTCCCTCCTTCCTTTCTTTTTAAACAATGTCTATATTAGTTTTACAGTTAGAAAAAAATAATGTCAAGTTCATCATTGGAGAGGGTGTGGGGAGGAGAGCGTGCACTTGAGATCCAGCTGTGCCCCAGATCTGGCACTCTGGGCGTGATATGGAGTCCGGTCTTGCAGGAAGGACACCACAGTTCCAAGGACAGAGAGAATGGAGGAAGGAAGCTCAGTGTCCGGCCCTGCTTGGTAGGTGAAGCTGAGAGAGAGGCTCTGAAGAGCCTGGGTTGGACTCAAAGGAATGCCTTGAAGACAAATCACTGCAGCTTTCAAAGGCTGCTGGGGTAGGTGCTGCACAGAACCGTCCCAGTCACCCCACAACTGCAACGGCTCCTAGCTCCTGGGCTCCTCATTCTGCTGCCAGTCAGAGGCCCTGTTGCTCACTGGCGATGAGATCAGACCTCTGGGGAGCACTGCTGGCTGTCAATCAGAAGCCTTTCCTGGCAGCAGTAAGCCATCTCTGCCTCCTCTCTCTTAAAGGGACAGCTTCTGCCTGGGTAAGGGAGCCAGGTTTGGGCTCCCATGACTCTCTCTTTCCATTTAGAGTCTGATACCAGGGCAGTGGAGAAATGAGAGGGGGTGCAAGGCAGGTTTTTGTGGCTGCTTCCTAAGCCTCAGCTCATCCCTGACAATGAAATCCTGCCAACCAAGAAGTGGATAAAAATAAAGAATTTAGGTATAAAGAAGATTTGGTATATAAGATTACCTGTAAATATTAAATCTGCTTAAATATAGAACAAGAAAAAATAACTATGAGAATTATCAGCTCTTCCTTCCTTGCTAAGAAATATCGATTTTATTAGGTCTGTCAAATGTGTTTAGTAAAAAAAAAAAAAAAAAAATCCCACATTTCCTAGCCTCTTCTGCAGCCAGGGGCGGCATATAATGCACTTGTGGCCAATGAGATAACAGGCTAGGAATTTGTGGAAAACTTTCTTGATAGAATCATTTTCTCCTTCTTTTAGTGGAATAAGGACATGGTGGCTGGAGCTGTAGCAGCTCTTTTGTAATCATGAGGAAAACACCAAGAGACTTATAGAGACTGCAATCCTGACATCCTTGAGGCCCTGAACCAGAGGCAGCAACAACCGTCTAACTCTTCAGTACTTGTTTTTTTAAGCTACTATTTGGTTTACTGTAACCCATGGCTAAAAGCAATCTTTAACTGTTTCACCTAACAATGTAAATATAATAATAAAGCTATACAAAATGGGAAGTTTGGGGAGAAGAGATGGGGAAAAGCATAACAGTGCTAATGTTTCACTGCAGGTAGTCACCAACTGAAATCGAAACATTTAGCTAAAAACAATGATGACTGCAACCTCCTGATGTTTTCCGGAGGGATCTTTGATGAGCTAATACTGCTTTTGGTGGAAAAAGAGCTACCTAAAGTTCAGTCTTTCATCTTTACTTTCATTTACAAAAATTCTGTTAAATCCCAGTCAAATAAATGATGCAAATGATGAAAGATATTTGAAATGTCTTTCAAAATTGAGGAAGAGTATTGTAATATGAAACGATTCTGATAAAATTATTCCTGATTATCTGTGTACATGCCTTGAAAGATGCTTGCATGACTTTCAGTTCATTTGAATTATGCAAATTCCAGGCTTTTTAGTTTATTTTTGTTTTTAGACTTTTAAATTTGAAATGATTGTAGATTTGCAGAAGAGTTGCAAAGACAGTGCAAAAAGTCCCAAGTCATTTATTCTTCACTCAACTTGCTCTAACATTAACATCCTTACATAAGCATGGTGCATTTATCAAAATGAAATTAACTTGGTGAGAGGTAAGATGTGATTAACTCACTACAGACTTCATTAGGATTGTCCAATTTTTCCACTGATGTCCTTTTTCTGTTCCAGTTTCCAAACCAGGATACCATATTGCATTCAGATGTCATGTTTCCTCAGGCTCCTCTGGCCTGTGACAGTTTCTCCATCTTTCCTTGTCTTTCATAGTCTTGACACATTTTTGGTCAAATATTTTGTAGAATGTCCTCCATTTTGGTGAGCCTCATGTTTTCTCATTCTTAGACTGAGGTTGTAGGTTTGCGGGGAGAGCGATGTACTCTTCTTACCACATCACAACAGGGGCACATAATATCAACATGACTTACCATTCGTGATGTTGACCTTCATCACTTGACTTTCTCACTTTTTTCTTTGTACTTTTCCATATTGCTTTACCTGCTATAATAAGTATGTGAAACCAGTGAATCTGAAAGTACTTCATAAGCCGAAGAACTAAAAAAATGTGAGGGTTAAATTTTTTATTTGAAAGAGAGAATTGATGTCCAAGCCTTGGTGGGAAGAAGGAACTGGAGATAAGTATAGCTACATCATCAATGTTTAATTGGTCTGGAGGCTAGCCAGGGTGGCAGGGAAAGATAGAAATGACTTTAGGATTTATGTAACTGCTAGCAGAATAGAGAATTAGGGCCTCATCCAGATATTTATAATATAATGTATTTCCCTTTCTCCTGTATCCCTGGGTAAGAGTGGAGGCCACCCCACTAGCCCAGTTGGAAATAACCTAAGAGAGGAGAGCTGATTCTGCTGGAAAGCAAGTGGATGTGGGAACTCACGCTGACTAAGCACCATCTCTGGTCCAGGGGCTTCACCTTATTCATTTCATCCTCACAATGCTGCTAGCTAAGCATGATGGTCATCTCCACACCATAGATGGGCATCTGAATTTTCAGATTAGGAGAAGTGAAGCGACTTGCCCAAAGCCGCACTGCTGGTTAACCATCAAATGTCTCCCAGGCAAAGTACAGAGTGGGGATGGGAAAGCTGCTGTTTGAGTCGTGATCTCCTGGACACCAAACCTGCACTACCTCTCTTCCATTTCACACAACCTGCTGGTGGGCAAGACTTGTGGTCAAGTCCAGGAATTCCAATCATGGGGAAAGATGATGAGCTATGGAGACTATCTACTATCCATGAGATTTTTTTCATCTTCTTCATAATCCCTCTGTCTCCTCACTGATCAGAGTCACCTGGCATGAACTCTGGGTTCAGGACCCCATTACCCTTTGGGTGCTTTGGATAGCTACCCTCTGAAGTCAGATGGGACCAACAGCGCGGGGTAGCTGGGACAGCCTTTCCCTGTGATACATCCAGCTGCAAAGAGAAACAAAGGAGAGAAGGGGAAAAGGGAAAGAAAGAGGCAGGGTTGGGGGGAGAGAGAGAGAGAGAGAATGAATTGATTGCTTGGTTTGGTATTCCAGACTCTTCTTCCAGTCTGCCCTAAAACCAGCCCTAGTTTTGTCCCTCCTAAGGATAGATTTGAGTCAAGGAAGAATCCTGTTTTATTGAAACTGATTCAAGTTCAGTTTCTGTAACTTGAAACCAAAGTGTCCTGACAAGCACATTTGCCTTACTCTGGTTTCTGTTCACTCCTAGTATCATTGTGCCTGTGGTTTTTGCCAATCTGGGCCCCCAGATCTGTTTCAGGAGTGGCTGTGGCTACAGACTCTAGAGTCAGAAAGACTGGGGGGGTCAGTTCTTGCACCAAAAAGCTATGTGGCCTTAGGCAAGAACTTTACCTCCCTGAGCTTGTTCAATCTGATAAAATGGGGTGATAGCATTCCTACAAGGGGTATCATAAGACTTACACAAGATAATACATGCAAAGGGCTTAGCACAACACATACTTAGCTTAGCACTCAATAAATGGCAACTATGCTTATTAGCATTATTCAATTCTCCTTGCCAACTGGCCCCAACTTATTGATTTCCCAATTCCATTAGACACCTGCAGACCTAAGCCATTTTTTCTCATCACATAATTCAGACGCCACTAGAAGCCTATGGATAAGTCCCCCCAGGGGTAGGAGTCTACCTCCGCCCCTTATGTTACACCTCAGAGCTGGCATTTCCAACAAAGTCTTGGAATTGTTTGATCAACCTATGCCCAGTGCCATGCCAGTAAATATTTCACAACTAGCACTCCAAAATAAACAATAACAAAAAAAAAAAATGTTTTGGCCAATTTCCATTGTGTGAATCCTCCTGCCATGTCTGATTCCAAGCTATCAATGCGATGTTGTTTGACACAGAGATGGGAAGAATGAGTGCAACTGACCCTCACGAGCTAGAGCTGGCCAGTCTATGCCTGGTGGAATTTTTCCAAGAAGGGGGTATGGACAGGGAAAGCATGCCAAAAGATGTCTCCTAGAATAATGGTTCAAGTGGAGGTAGTGTGTCTTAGTCTGGGTTCTCTGGAAGCAAGGTCTGACATGGGATTCTTGTTCAAGTGATTTAGAGGGAACACCTAAGTGAAGCCTTTGAGGGGCTAAGGAAAGCAGAATAGGACAGGAAGAAAGATTGGCCAAATTTAAAAAAAAAAAAGTGGTTTCAGCTAAAGTCTTGCCTCTGTCTAATTTCAAAGAGAGCTCAAGGAGCATGAACACTGGCAGTGGGTTATCCCAGCCTTCAGCAAGGGGGCGGGGACTTACACATCCAGTCATCCAGTGAGTCAAGTCACGGGTGCAGGCTACATTCAGGGGCACAACTCCCCAGGCATTTCCTGGCCAAGCAGTTCCACTGGCTGGGGGGTATTCTCAGAAGGGAGTAGCCATGACCTGTGAGCAACCAACTCTCACAGCAGCTGAGAGATGAGTGTACCAGCCTGGTAAAGGGCATCTGGGTGGGGTCCCGGTATCATCTACTATGTAGTGATAAGCATGCTGATCATTTTTACAATGATGATGATGGAGATGGAAATACTAGAAGTGGTAGCTGCGGTTGGGGGTGGGCTACTGTCACTGCTGGTAACACTAAGCTTGGTTGGGATGGTGGTGATGGCATTGATGGCAGTTGGTGCCATGGTGGTGGTGACAGTAATGATGTTGGTATCACAGTAATAGCAGTGGCGCCTGGTTGCTTAGTCGGTTGGGCATCTGACTTTTGGTTTCGTCTCAGATCATGATCTCAGGGTCATGAGATCAAGCCCAGCTTCTCTCTCTCTCTGCCCCTCCCCCCTGCTTGCTGTCATTCTTTCTCTCTCTCTCAAATTAATAAATAAATCTTAAAATAAAAACAGTAATGGTAAATAGTGGTGTTATGGGGATTGGTGGCTTTGTGGGGATGGTGGTAATTGTGGGCATGCTGATGGCCAAGCTCCTGCAGGTGACAATGAATAAGGCAGAGGTGCTGGTTATTGGGAGGGACCAAGTATACTCAAATCCCTATTTCTTCAAAGCTTGTCTCTTTCTTTCATGCTTTGTATTTCTACAGTGGCCCTGGGGAACAAAACTACTCAGAATTTCGTCTTGTCGAGACTGGTGAATGAAAACAAGACTGAGAAAGTCGAAATGCATTCATTTCACCAGTGATGTCCTGCTGTGTGTGTGTTTTGTCTTGTTTTGTTTTTTGACAGCGCATGCATTCTCCAGGGCTGTGATTTATTCCGTTTGCCACTCTGTGTCGTGGTTCACTGTGAAACGCAGAGGCGTGGTGACTGCAGACTTCCCAACCCATCAAACCTATCAGCAGAGTTTAACACGCCAACGTTATACCAGGACGTCCTGGAGATCGCTAGAATGAATCCATCCTGCACTCAACGTGGGATGGTGGTTTTCAGCCAAAGAGCCTCACTTGCGAGGATGAGGGCAGAGTGACTGATGTGAGTAAGCAGGTCAGCGTGCTGGTGGGGAGTGTGTCAGGGGAAGAGTCTGCAAAGTGGAGGTCCTTTCATCTACCCCAGTGGCTGCCTGGATTTCTCTTCCTTCTCCTCCCTCCCTGGAGGGAGGCAGTGAGGCAGGAGGAGGTGCTCACTTTCCACTCCAAGCACCTATCATGTTATAGTTTCAACAAAGTAGCTCCCTACATAAGAGGTATTCTGGGACAAATGTAGAGTTCATTTGCTCATTCATTCAATAAATATGTTTTTAGCATCAGCTACAAGCCAGGCACTCAGGGAGGTGCTGGGGATAGAGCATTTTGAAGGGGGTGGTGGACAAAAGTCCTTACCCACAAGAGTTTATATTCTAGTAGATTAAATACATCTCATTCTTATCACACACACAGATGAGGAAATTGAAGGTTAAGAGATGAATTGGTTTGACCAAAGGTCAGAGCTAAGATTTGAGCTAAGGTCAGCCAGCTCCCAAAAGTGATCACTCTTGAACCATTCTTTACTCTATATTACCTGCAGTGATCTTTTTTTTTTTTTTTTTTTTTTTTTGCACCCAACATCCTCTTGTCTTTCTTCTAGTACTTGAACCCTCTGGTTGTTTCCGGAAAACCACTTTTTCCAACACCATCTAGAAAGAAGGTCGGTCAGGGCACCCTGCCCTCCTTAACTGTGGAGTGGGCTCGTGACTCAAGTTATGTCATCCCAGTGCTGGTTTCTACTATCCAGACCTTCCGGAACTCTGGTTCCTTTTGTGTTCAAGTTGCTTCTCCAGCTTCGCCTGAAATTCTGTGAGCCATCCCATACTCATCCCCCAAACTATTTTTTCTTCTCCAGCTCCACAGAATCCTTTTCTGTTGCATGCAATCCAATAATCAGACTGACACATGGTCACTTCACCCTCTGAGCCTCAGTTTGGACCTCAGGCAAGTTTTGTCATCTGCTAACTAGGAGGTCTAATACCCACCTTGCAGGAGGCAGGAGGGAAGATCTTGCCAACATCCCTGTTTTCTAGCACCTTCTTCAGACTCTAACCTGCTGGGGAAAGCTTCCCCATTCTTCACTGGGGCTGCCAGACATGCAGATGCTGCATACTCAGCAGAAGCAGAGCCTGAGCTATATTTGAACTTCCCTGAGAATACACAGACACAGCCTCCTGTGCTCTTGCTGGCCAAGGAGAGTGTAATTAACAGACTCTTCTTCAGAGCATGGACTGAACAGGTTCAGCAAGTTCAGAATCACAGCCATGGCCAATTTCTTCTCCCCCAGGTCTATTTTTGAGTCACCCTAGGTGCTTATGAAGGCCACATGTCAGGACTACAGGGCAGAGGGGAGACTTTTCTTAGAGAACCTGTCAATTAGGATTACACGAAGTTGACAGAACAGGAATCTGATCAAATAAAGCTTTATTTTTCTCATGTAACAAGGGACATGGAGGTAGGCAATCCAGGCCAGTATGGAGGACTGATTACAAAGAAATTGGTAAGCATTGAAGCTTCTTCTGTCTTCCTTCTCTGCTGTCCTCAGCATGTGCCTCTCACCCTGATAGTCACAAGATGGCTGCTCCACTTCCAGAAACCTCACCTACATTCCAGGCAGGAATGAAAACAAAGGCAATGAGGAAAAAGCTTGTGCCTGCTGACTTTCCCTACCCCTTAGTATGAAGAAGATAATAGATTCCCAAAAGCCCCATCCAAATACCCACGTACATCTTATTGGTCAGAACTGGGTCAGTCCCTTAGCTGCAAGGGAGTGCAGGCAGGTATTTTTTTTTAACCGAGTGCATTTTATTCAAACAAAATTACAATTTTGTTCCTAAGTAAAAAGAGGAGACCAGACATAAGTTCAGCAGCTAGGAGTGTCTGTCACAGAAGGGGAAATATGGAATGGCTGTTTGTGAAGAATGTCTCTGAGGGGATGAGCCAGAGGTTCTCAGAAACACAGGAGATGGACCAGATTCCAGAACCTTCGAGTGGGAGGACAGAGAGAGCCATCATCCTCACTGTGACATAGAGAAAACCAGGCACTGCATAAATACGTTATGTAAAGACAGTCTTGACTCTGAAACATGTGAAAGGTAGAGGGGCTTATCTGAAAGAGCCCAGCGTCCTGGTTTTAAATCTCAGCTCTGCTAGATACAAACTCTGTGTCCTTGGGCAGGTCACTTTATCTCTGGTCCTCTCAATTTTCTCAACTATAAAATGGGGAGGATACCTTACACAGTTTTTGTGCAGCTCCCCACATGTATAATTGTACATTGTAGGCATCTGACAAATGGGAGTTATTATTGGTCTAACTCCCTCATTTTCTAGATGGTGAAAATGAAACCCAGAGAGGGGAAGCAAGATGACCTAAGTCACACAGCCAGCCAGAGGCAGAGCTGAGACCAGGGCCCAGCTTTCCGACTTCTGACCTGGACTATGTTCCATTTCACCACCGCTTTCCCAGTTAAAAAAAAAAAAACCATGAATTTTCACCGAAGTGTGGAATTAGGCCTGAATAAGGGAACAAAGTAGCTGGTTCAGAATTCTTCTTCTTCTTTTTTTAACTGAACAAAGTGCTTTCAGATACTTCAGATGCCAAAAGAGAAGCGGAAAAGGAACAGACATCCTGATATACTGCTTCTGGTGAATTCTAGTCTTCATTATTTTTATCATGATGCGCATTCACTGAGCACACTAACTGCATGTGACCTAAAGCCTAAGTCCATCCCTAATGGCCAGAGCTAACATTGACCGAGCACTGGGTTAGCCTTTCTATCACGGCTGTACAAATGACCACATACCCACATGTAGTTCATCACTGAAGTCTCTGTTCCTTCAGCTCCTGTCCCACTGTGTTTTGACAGAAATTTTCTTGGACACCAGGAACCGAAAACAAAACAAAACAAAACAAAGCACACCTCTCAGAACTGGTGATGGCCAGAGAGGAGAGGGCTTGGGCGATGGGCACAATGGGCAATGGGGGCGGGAGGTACAGCGTTCCAGTTACAAGCAGAGAGTCAGTCACAGGGATGAAAGGCACAGAAGAGGGAATATAGCCCAGGGTAGTGTAATAGTGTGTGGGGACCAATGGTGGCTACCCTTGCGAGCACAGGTTGAATCACTGTGTTATACACCTGAAGCAAATATCACATTGTGTGTCAACTACATTTCAATTACACACACACACACACACACACACACACACACACACACCGCTCAGTATGCACAGACTGGCTCTGTGCTGGGATTCTCCTCAGACACTTAGCTGGGCTGTTCACAACTCTCCCTCCAATGACACCCCTATTTGCACGGAGCTGTTTTTAAGTTGCCTTTTTCTTCAGTCAGCATTCACTTGGTTGCTCTAGACATTGAACGTTTTCCAGAGTTCTGACAAAGTTAGTTCTGATGGTTTTCTGCTTGTTTTTTTAGTGTTTTTCTGGAGGAGCTCGGAGCACCTTGTCTTAGCAGTGGCTTGGATGGCTCTCACAGAAACACAACAGAATGGGGGACTTACAAACAACAGGGCTTTATTTCTTACAGTCCTGGGGGCTGGAAGTCCAAGGTCAGGGTGCCAGCACAGTCAGGTTCTGGCAAGGGCCCCCTTCTAGGCTGAAGACTGCCACCTTCCTGTCCTTAAAGGGCTCCACCCCCATGACTTCATCTCATCCTCCCAAAGGCTCCCAATACCATCACCCCCATCACCCCCAATACCATCACGGGTAAGGGATGGGTAAAATTTCAACACACAAGTTTTGGGAAGACAGGAACATTCAGTTCATATTATGCCTACCCTGCATTTCTTTTTTAAAGATTTGATTTCTTTATTTGAGAGACAGCATGAGAGAGAAAGAGCACAAGTGGGGGGCGGGGAGAGGTGGGGACAAGCAGACTCTTCACAGAGCAGGGAGCCCAACTCCGGTCTTGATCCCAGGACCCTGAGGCCATGACCTGAGCCGAAAGCTGAAGCTTAGCCAACTGAGCCGCCCAGGTGCCCCACGATTTTGTTTTTTAAAGGCTTCCCTGCTGACTCTAATGCATAGCCAAGGTTGACATCTATTACTCTGGGATCCTTGGCATCACTACTTTCAACAAGCTCCTCAGATGATTCTGGTGTAGCCCATCAGAGCTTTGGGATCCTAAGATTAAATACACTCTGGGATTGACCTCAGGAAGTCTACTTTCTCTCCCCTTCCTCCAGTTCCTGGGAGTGAGACAGGATGAAGAGGTCAGCTTTTGTGTGCACACCCTTCCATCCGCCCACTGTAGCACGTGGTGCCCATGGAGACATTCCGGAGTGAGTTGTTGCATTTGGGGTTAGTGTGAAGAATTGTTCCCATTTGCTTCCCAAAGGACTCAGAAGGGAAAAAAAGAAAGGAACCCAGGATGTGCCAGATTCCTGCCTCCAAGTATGACAGTTCAACTGAAGCTTGTCAGCAGATCTCTGTTGGGACTTAGCATATGGGTCACCTCTACCCAAGCGAGAATCCCCCGGAAATCACTAAGATTTCAGGTCACAAGCTTTCAGGTCAATGCAGCCGAGAAGACGAAGGTGTCTCAGACCAGCTGAACTCCAGGGTTTGCCTCCTCACAGACATGAGGTCCTTGAAGAGTAGTAAGTCATTCTGGGATGACCAAGAGACTCCCCCTCTTTTCAGCATGTGGGATCACGGACCAGGCTTCCACCATCTAAGTCTCCATTTCCTTGCGTGGATGGTGAAAATAATGACCTTTCTCAGTTCTTGTTACTGCTGTAGAAGATAAAGGCAGGGGAAGAAACACAATCATAGTAAATGTGTAGCAAAGAATGAAATAATGATAAATGTGAACTTTGACACTGTTTTTGTTAAAAATTACATACGTCTCTCTCTTTTTTTTTTTAAAGACTTTATTTATTTATTTGACAGACAGAGATCACAAGTAGGCAGAGAGGCAGGTGGGGGCGGCGGGTGGCAGGCTCCCTGCCAAGCAGAGAGCCTGATGCGGGGCTCAATCCCAGAACCCCGAGATCATGACCTGAGCAGAAGGCAGAGGCTTAACCCACTGAGCCACCCAGGCCCCCCACATACGTCTCTTTCTACATATTTTCATCTCTATATGTTTGAGTGGGTGTGTATGTATATTCACATGTGTATGCGTACGGTGCTGTCTAGAACAATGTTCGCGGAATAGAGAGTGGGATAGGAGGTCATTTTTGTTGCCCTCTTTGTACTTTTCTAACTTGTTTATAATGTGCGTATACCTGTTCTGACAAAAGAAAACAGAGCTTTGGGTCAAGAGAGCGGATTGCGTTCCTCTCTTCATCTCTCCTCCCTCCAAATATCCCACTGAAATGACAAAATAAGCATGTTAAAGTACTAATGAAAGCTATCAAAATAATAATAATAATTACTCTTAGAATTATGAGGTTTAAAATCTGGCAAAGAGTGCCTGGTGATTATTGCCTCCATCCCCCACCCCCTTACAGCCCTAAAGAGAAGATTAATGCAGACCTTCTTAACCCTTCTTGTGCCCTGGCCCCGCCCCCCAGTCTAGTGAAGCCCATAGATCTTTCCTCAGTGTCATATGCTTAAATGAATAAACTTCCATGCCTGGGAATACAAAGGAAATCATCTCTATCAAAAGGCAGTGATCAAAATATTTAAAAAACAAATCTGTCATATAGTAACATATGTGCTACTATATTAGATTTAACAGTGTGTCTAATAACTACCATCATCTCAAAGCTGTGACGAGCATAACTGGTATTTTGAGATGACTTCAACAATAGCATTAGGAGAGAAAAATATCTGTTTCTATGGGCGAGGAAGTCACCAGAAGTTGAGACGACCACGGTCTGTTGCTTATGTAGGCAAGGGAAGAAAAGGCTGCATTGAAATTGAGCTTTGGGAAAGTCAAGATCGCGTTTCTCCTCCAGCATCACAAACCTTCAAATTTAATAGAATAATGTGTTCCCAGAGATCTTTGCTTAGATCCATTCATCTGTCTGTCTGGTCTTTCTCATTTACATTTTTCCTCAAATGGACGAGGGTCCTTGGCGGTCAGCCCGTATGGAGGCGTGGGACCCAGACTACGGTCGATTGGACACTGTGTGATTGACTATTAGGGAGGCCCCCGCATTATCTTTCAGTGCTTCCTCCCGAGCTGGTCAAATTCCCCAGAGACAGTTCTTCTAGTTTCTTTTTAGGAGCGCATAATTCTCCCTGCCAGCATTCTGGAATCTAGGTCAGGAAAGAAGCATGTAAGGAGAAGACTGGGGAGGGCACGTCAACCTTCCATATGTGAACTTTCGCTTAATCCCACTGCTTTCAGGATGAGGCCCCACCGTCCAGCACACGTGGTGTTCCCCACCCCAGATACCCTCCAGTCACAGCCCAGCACCCTGAGGTCCAATACAACCACTCCTGCCACAGGCCACTAGTTAAATTTAAATGCATTAAAATAAATGAAAAAAACGTTCTAGTCTTCAGTTGTACCAGCCACCTTTCAAGGGCTCAGTAACCCCACAGAGCGAGTGGCCAGCTACTCACTCTCTTGGACAGTGCATGACATCTCTGTCCTTGCAGAAAGTTCCATCAAAGAGTGTTGCCCTGGAGCCGGGGTGGGCATTTTTTTTTCCTGTAAAGGGCCAGATAGTAAATATTTTTGGCTTTGCACGCCATATGGTCTCCTTCGCACCTCCGTAACGATGTCATTGTAGCCCGAGAGCCGCTGTAGACAATACACGAAACATACATTGGAACACATGGCCGCGTTCCCACCGAACTTTATTTATGAACACTGAAATCTGACTTTCATAGCATTTTCACGTGTCACCAAATGTTATTCTTGTTTTGAATTTTTGTAACCATTTGCAAAGATAAAACTATTCTTAGTACGGGCTGTACCTAGACAGGCAAGCCAGCTAGATTTAGTTGATGGACCCTAGTCGTTGAACTCTGTCTTTGTGTATTGAACTCTGTCTTTGTGTAATGCCTTTGAAAAAAAAAAAAATCCCTATAACTGTTATTTTAGTTGGTTCAAGGAGAAAGCAGAAGCTAAGGTGTTCAGTCTTTTTTACCTAGAAGTCCCAGTACCGTTCAGGGCCTGTTTTCTCCCAGCACCTTAGGACCTGTGAGCACAGAGCCCTAGCTCTCTCATTCTCATGTCCATCTGTCTGTTTGGTCTCATCTTGTTCTCTATTCTCCACCTAGTGTCTGGCACAGTGTTGGACATGCAGTGGGCTCCTCATCAGTCGAGTGGAATGATCAAATGCTCACCAAGCCATCTTCTTTGTATAATTTGGGTTTTCCCTTAGATCTGCCTTCATGGAGGAATGTGCTGGTCATGCTGATGAGACTATTCTAGTCTGCCTGGCAATTATATTTCCCGTTATCACCGAGTACACTGACGTTCTGATTTTCCACATCGGTCCCGTGAGCTTGGTAAATGTAATTCTACCTCGGAGAGGAGACATCAGCTTCTAAGCCCATATAGAATCAAACAAATCTTGGTTACAGGAGTGTAAGTCTTAACTGAATTTGATAAGAAGACTTGTAAAGAGAGGGGAAGTAATCTGGCAGACATAAGTACTGGGAGGTTTTAAATGCGGGGCTGAAATTGCCTTCTCAGCAAGATAAGGGAGAGGAAGTTGCAGAATGTTAACACCGCCAAGGCCGTTAGAGGACAATATGCCAAGGGCATTGTCGGAAACCAACTAGATGGGGCAAAGCCCCAGGTTAGATTAAAATCATATGTAGCCCAGACTCCTTGAAGATAACTGGAGAAAAACTTAGGTCTGGTGATGCCTTTTTAGATGTGACACCAAAGCCATGATCCACAAAGGAGATCCTTGGTTAGCTGGACTTCATTAAAATTGAACACAGATAATCTGAAGAGAATGAGAAGACAAGCAACAGGCTGGGAGAAAATATTTGCAAAAGACACGACTGACAGAGGACTGGGATCCAAAATATGCAAAGAATCCTTAAAACTGAACAATGAAACAAACAATCTGATTAAAAATGTCAAAGACCCTACCAGACACCTCACCAAAGGTGATATATACATGGCAAATAAGCACATGCAAATATGTTCCACATGGTACCTCATTAGGAAAATGCGAAATAAATGCAAGGAGATGCCACTATGCAACCATGACAAGGGACAAACTCCACAGAGTAGCGACGACACCAGATGTTGGTGAGGATGTGGAACGACAGGAATTCTGATTCATCGTCACATACAGAGTCTGGAGAAAAAGTCTCCCTTCCTACTTAGTGGCCTTCCAACTCCCAGTCTGCCTGACATCAGATCCCAGAACCATAAGCTGTCTGGGTAATTGACTATATTTTACCTGTTTTTATGCCCTAAGTCCAAGAGAGGTAAGATGAATATGTGAGAATGATTTGGGGCACAATGGGTCTTACAGATTTAACCAACACATACTAGGCACCTGTAATCTAGCACAATCTTTCAGTTGTATCTTCACTCTCAGTTTATAGCTGAGGAAACATGTATCTCTCACGAGTATGAATGACTGGCTCCATTTATATAAAGTTTCAAAAACAAAAGGAGCTAATTGACAGTATTAGAAGTATGGATAATCTCTGGGGATAAGGGTAGGTAGTAATTGGGAAGAGCACGGGGGGACGACTGCTTGCTGGTAAGAATCTATTTCTTGACTCAATCTTGTTCTCTGGCTGTGATAATTCATCCATTTGTACACTTATGATTCACGCTTTTTTTGTTTGATACAATTACATAAACATGTATTAAATTTCTCATACATGATTGCTAAAATGAAAACCAATAGATGGTTGAAAATCAAAATTAAAGAAAGTCCTCTGGACATAGAACAAAAAGATGGGGATGGAGGGGCGCCTGGGTGGGTCAGTGGGTTAGGCCTCTTCTCAGGTCATGATCTCAGGGTCCTGGGATCAAGCCCTGCATTGGGCTCTTTGCTCAGCAGGGAGACTGCTTCCCCCTCTCTCTCTGCCTGCCTTTCTGCCTACTTGTGATATCTCTCTGTGTGTCAAATAAATAAAATCTTAAAAAAAAAAAAAAGACAGAGATGGAAAAGACAGAGAGAGTGGCACCTGGGTGGCTCAGTCAGTTAAGCGTCTTACTCTTGGTTTCAGCTCAGTTCGTGATCTCAGGGTCATGACGTTGAGCCCCACATCCAGCTCTGCACTAAGCATGAGCCTAATTACAATTCTCTCTCTGTCTCTCCCTCTGCCTCTGCCCATCCTTGCACTGCTCACAGACTCTTTTTCTCTCTAAAAAAAAAAAAAAAAAAAGACAGAAAACATGAGGGAAAAGTTAAGAGACTGTGTCATATACAATACGTTTTAAAGACTCTAAAAGTTTTTCATGGATTAAAAATATATTCATCTAGGGGCGCCTGGGTGGCTCAGTGGGTTAAACCTCTGCCTTCAGCTCGGGTCATGATCTCAGGGTCCTGGGATTGAGCCCTGCATCAGGCTCCCTGCTCGGCGGGGAGCCTGCTTCCCCCTCTCTCTCTGTCTGCCTCTCTGCCTACTTGTGATCTCTGTGTGTCAAATAAATAAATAAAATCTTTAAAAATTAAAAAAAAATATTCATCTATGAAGAAAAAAGAACTCATAGAGTATTAGATTTCCCGTCGGAATGGGGCACCTAGATGACTCAGTCAGTTAAGTGGCTGACTCTTGATCTCAGCTCAGGTCTTGATCTCAGGGTCATGACTTGGAGCCCCATGTTGGGCTCCACACTGGGCATGGAGCCTACTTAAAAAGAAAAAAAAAAAAAGAAGAAGAAGGATTTCTCATCAGAAATGAAAAGCCAAATGTCCATAATGTAGTATCTTAAAAGTTCTGAGATTTTTAACCTAGAATTCTATTCCTGGCCAAATGTAATCAAGTAGGAGGGTAAATTATGACATTTTCAGACTTGCCAGGACAGAGGAAGTTTGTCTTTTTCTGTAATCTGTTTGTTTAAGGTATAGACAAAACTTGGAAGTCTTGGTTGTGTTTACAGGACAGAATATAATAATGTTCACTGCATCAGCTAGGACATGCTTGATTGGGCTGCAGTAACAACTAACCCCCAAACTCTCCGAGGCTTAGGACGACAAAGATTTACAAATCCCTCATACTACACTTCGTCTCTTGGTGGGGGTGCTCTGGTCTCCTGGGACCCAGAGGAACGGAGGCTCTTCCATGTAGAATGTTGCTAAGCATAGTGGTAGGCAAGAAAGCATGCATGTCTTCATGGAGGGATGGAACCCCCACAGCCATTAGACGCTCCAGCCTACGGGGACAAAGATCACCCCCTCCTACAACCCATGGGCCAGCACGAGTCCCATGGTTACACACAACTAAAAGATGTTGGGGATCTTTTGAAGCTGGCAAGGCTGACAAAAGGTGGAAAATAGAAGGAAGGAGGAAAGATGGAGAAAAAATATTGCTCATGCTTCCCCTTAGGAAGGGGTGTCAAAAAGGATTGCCCACATGATGCTAGAACAAAATAGAGGTTATGTTTATTAAATTTATGGGGCGAAATGAGAGCTACCATAAGTATATAAATATGAACAGTAGGAGAAAGCAGGGAGGATAAGTAAACTTTCCAGACAACAAATATTGTCTAATTATTATTCATATTTAGGGAGATCATCACCAGAGAATCAAAATGAGTAAAAGAGGTTGCCCCAAGGGAGGTGGGAGATGGGCACCAGAGTTCACTTTTCATGGGAAAGGGTCCTGTGGTGTTTGACATGTTATCATATGTACAAAAGTATTCGCAGGGCTCTCTAGAGAACCAATGCGATATGTGTGTCTGTACCTGTGTGTGTATAAGAGAGAGAAAGAGATTTATTGCAGGCTCCCACGTACACGATCTGATGTCTGCAGGCTGGGAACCAGGAAAGCCAGCTGTGTAAGAGTCCAAAGGCCTGGGAACCCAGAGAGCAGATTGTGGACATCCCGGCCTAAGTCTGGAGAGCTGAGAACAGGAATGCCAGTGTCCAAGGGCAGGAGAAGATGGATGGCCCAGCTCAGGCAAAGAGAACAAATGCACCCTCCCCCTCTGCCTTTTTATTGTGTTCAGGCCCTCAACAGATTGAGTGGTTCCCCCCCCCCCCATCTCCCCACTGGCAGGGTTGATTTTCTTTGCTTAGTCTCTGGATTCAAATGCTAATCACCTCCAGAGCCGCCCTCACAGACACACCCAGAAAGAACATTTTACCAGCTCTCTGGCCATCCCTCAGCCCGGTCAGGTTGACACAGAGAACTCACCACCACCATGAATTCCATTTTGTTTCAAAGAACATAGTCTTTGAGGTCACACATACAAACTCCATCATGTTGGGCCACCTTCCTAGACTTCGGCTTCCGACTTTATAAAGTGGGGTGAAGCTTTTGTGTGAATTACATGAAATGATGTGTGGCAAGATTCTGGCATAGCACCTGACATGCAGCATACACAGGTTAGACAGGCCACACATCATAGACCTCAGGTCCAGGCCGGCCCTGTGCACAAGAGATCTGGGTCCCGGTCCTGATGGAGAAGGTTCTGGGAGACCGTCCAACCCACCTGCTTTGGCAGGTTGGGCACGAGTGGCCTGCTCGTACCCACAGCTACACGAGAAGTCGGTCCACAGGACCAGGACTAGAATGGGCTCCTGTTTTCCAGCCCAGAGCCCTGCTGGCCTCTCCTATGGTCTCTGAATCAGAACTGCATTTGGCTCTGGACATAGAGAAGCATTTGGGAGGAATGGAATCATTTCCTCCTGGCAAATTGTTTCTTTTTATGTTGGCAAGTCCAAGGTGTTCTGGCAAAGGTCAAAAGTATTTATTTTCTTTAATACTGTGGGGATCAGAGTGAGGCACAGATGGGGTAAGCCAAAGCCAGGAAAGGAGAAAAGAGGGGTATTGCCAACTTTGAGAGCTGAAAGAGTGTCTTCTTATCACAGGAAATGGCTGTTTGGGGTGCACAGACGCAACTTATGGTTTTCTATCAAAAACAGCAGAAAATACAAGGAGGGAAAAACTAAGAAATCATTGAAAACAGATGATGCGGTTAAGGCTATCCTGCATCTGGTCCTGCCCACCTCCCCAGCTTCTCAACCCCTGCTCCCCACACCATCCAGTTGGAGGGAATGGTACAGGGGAGTCCAGAGGCTCCTGAACTCCCCTGTGCCATTCCCTCCAACTGGATCGCCAGTCCCAGTTTCCTGGCCAGTTGGGCTCTTCCTCTAAGACTCAGATCAGGCATCTTCTCCTCCTCAAAGACCACAGCCCCCTCCAGCTGTTCTTCTGTGCACCCACCACATCCCTCTTGCCATCTTTAAACTTAACAAACTGCATCAAAATTGCCCATACACCCAACCGTCTTTCCAGTTGGATTGGAGATGACACACTGGACCCTCAGGCTCAGATCTGGCATTCTGACAATTATGTTTTACTTGGCTTGCACTATTTGGCTCATATGGTGTTTTTACATATTGTTTTTGCATTCATTGCCAAAAATTAAAAATTAAGAGAATGCACACAAAAATTCCAATTTCTGTCTTCTCTTGACAAATTGGAAATCCAATAAGATGGTTACAGCTCTCCACCCTTGCAGCAGCAGGCGCATTTGGATACAGCATGGTTTCTGTATTTCTCCACAGTCCCCACCATGCCCTACTGTCTCTGCATTAAAGCCTCATATCAGAGCCATTTGTCACAACTCTTGCAATACTGTTTTTTTTTATAGTGGATTAAAGAAGAAGGTAAAATATTTATTTTACCCATGTTCCTTCTTCACACCTCATACACTTCCCTCATTTCCATCACCAGGCTAGACCCTGTAGGTACCCTGGCTTTCTACCCTTGCACTAGGAGCTCCTTGAAAACACACCAGATGCTTGTTCAGCCCTGTGGCTCCAACAGTAAGCACAGTCCTGGACTCAGAGTTGATCTCTATAAACGCTTGTTGGAATCATGAATGTAACTCTTGCTGTTAGAAGAGAATCCTCCTTAGTTATCCATTCAACAGACTTTACTGAGTTCATCTGTGTGCCCCTTTCCCTGACTTGGTATTCCCTTCACCTTCAGAGTCCTGGATCCTCTTGAAATCCCAAATAATCAAATCTCTCTGTAGATTGCCGTTTGGGGTACCTCTAATAAAACTTTGTTCTTAGCGATTACATCCGAGAATATCATAAGAACCGTTGATTGGTAGTGGTAGTATTATTGTTAGTAATACATAGTTATCATTTAGTGAGAGCTCCCCGTGTAACCAGCCACTTGATACATTTCCTCAATCAAGATCTCCAACAACCCTACGTGATGACCTTCAGGAAAGCACATTCCCCCACAGTTCTGGAGTGGGTGGGAGAAGGTGAGCTGGGCAGCCTCTCTCTCCCAACCACAGATACAGACCTCGTGGTTTCCAGGAGTGTCTGTTGGCCTGTCTGCCTGGCTGATGGACCCACAAATTGACTCGGGTCTGCAACTCCTGAACCCAGGCCTGCTAACCCTCACCTCCCAAGCACATAGACGCCCCCTTTATGGATTCCTTCTTCCCAGCTGGTACTTTTAACCAGGCCAGGGACCAGTTGTTCTGCCTTCAGATCAATAGCCCTTGGAAAGGCCTGTGGGGGGTGTGCAGAATCCCCCTGGGGGGCCTGAAGAGGGACCACCGCCTCCTGACTCTGTTTCAGCGCTATTCTTCTTCTGCTTTATGGAAGCTGGCACCAGCCCAATACCAGTGCCTAAAACTTCTCTTTTCGTCTCACAATCCAGCTTTCCAGCAGGGGCTGGGAATTTTATTTCTTTTTGTTGTTGTTTCTTAGTCATTACGATGTTTTAGAAGAGATTTAAAGCTGCCCTTTGGCTGGAGTAAGTGCTCAGTAAGCATTTGTTGGGAAGGGATGAAAGAATAAACGACAGAACAGTCAGCACTTGGTAAATGGCTGATGAAAGAGAATCAAATGAGCTAATGCTTGGGAAACTGATGCATAATCTGGGAGTAGCGGAAACTAACGGAGCGGGACCGCACTGAGGCCTTGTCCGCTGGCGCCATCTGCTGGAAACGAGGTAGCACAACAGGTCCGTTTCTGTTTTAGTGGGACGCGGGGACACACACTTCTGGAAATGCGGGCAAGGAGCTGAGTAAACAGGTGGGGGGATACATTTCAGCAAACTCTAACATGCTCCAGATACCGTGCTAAGTGCTTTATATGCATTATTTCTCCTCATCCTCTGCTGTCACTGGAAGAGGCGGATACTACTATTATTGCGTCTTTGGAGATTAAAAATGTGAGACTTACAGAGGCTTACAATGGATTCATAATGTCTGAAGCCGTATTGCTAGTGGGTATTTGAGATGAGACTCAAGCCCGGCTCTGTGGGACTTCAGAGCCCGTTGAGGGTGAGGTTCCCTGGGAATCAGACTCTAATGCGGTGGTGTGCAGGCAGAAAGCTTCCTTCGGAGTGCTCCCCGGAACACAGGTGGGAGGGACTAGGGAGCACAGGTGGGAGGGACAAGTCAAACTGCAATGCAGCTTTATTGGAGGCCTCAGCTGATGCCCACCCTGGGGGCAGGGGGAGGAGCATGGAGTGGGACGGCAAGGAGGCTGGACCTCGGGACTCCCACTTCGTTCAGTCATTGGAGTACTTGAGCGAGGTTGCACTCTTCAGCCAAGGGCAAGTCCCCAAGAGGGACTCCGTTGAGCACTGTCAGCCGCCAATGCTCCCAGCAGCCGGGGCATTAAGTGCCTCGGACCGGAGCGGGGGTTCTGGGCAGCATGCCACAATCTCTACTACAGAGCCGGGCACCTTTCTTATCTGCAGTGCTGCTTAAATAAGGGGAACAGCTGGTAGACAGACAACGTCATTGACATGCAGAGCGGGAAGGGGATTGAAAGCACAGAAGTTCTGCGCAGCATCCATGCAGTGAACCTGTGGCTCAGGCCATGCCTGCCATCCAGCTGTAAAAACCGGTATATTTTGATATTCATACATATATTTTGCATATTCATACAGAAATAATATATAAATTATTTCATGGGTTCCAAGCCATTGACAAAGAAGTAAAATGCAATGTTCGGCTAGCTGGGCAAGTGATGGGCGAAGCATTTCTTGACATCCTCAAATAAGGAACAGAAGGATCCAGGGCCACAAACTGAGTAATGCATTAGAGCACCTGATTTATTTTTTTTATTTTTATTTTTTTAAGATTTTATTTATTTGACAAAGCACAAGCAGGGGGAACAGCAGAGAGAGAGGGAGAAGCAGACTGACTTCCCGCTGAGCAGGGAGTCTGATACGGGGCTCGACCCCAGGACCCTGGGATCCATCTCCCTGCTCAGCGGAGAGTCTGCTTCTCCTGCTCTCTCTCTTTTGGTCTCTCTCAAATCCATAAAATCTTTTAAATAAATAAATAAATAAATAATCACTTTGTGGTAAATCAAATTGTAAAAAATATTTCAGTCTTCCCCCTACACCACCTCCATAGAGGGAGAGAAGTTTTGATGCTGCAGGCTGGTGGGTTCCGTTGTGCTCCTGCTTTAGCTTGGTACAGAGCCCGACCCTATTTGCTCCCCCGCCCACTGACACTGAGCGTGGCCTTGTGACTTGCTTTTCCCAATGGGGTGTTAGCAGTTTTGACACAGGCAGACACTCGAAATGTGTTTGCCTGGTTGACCTAGCCCTTTTGTGCTTCTGCAATCCCAGAGAACATGGCCTGGCTAGCCTGCTAATCTAAAGAAGATGAGAGACACCTAGAGCGGAACTTGACCTCATCTACAGCTTGGAGCCCAGCCCAGGCCAGCCCCGCTGAGCACAGCCTAGATTAGTCAACCTGCAAAAGAATATGTGAAAATAAATGATGGTTGTGTTTCTGTCACTGAGTTTGGGGGTAGCTCATGATGCAGCAATGGCTGATTGGTACACATCCACAGAGTTGTAGAGGATAACACACATGGATGTGTCAAGAATAATTTCAACTCTATATGATCTTTCCTTAAGAACAGTCATTAGACCTGGGGCGCCTGGGTGGCTCAGTGGGTTGGGACCTCTGCCTTCGGCTCAGGTCGTGATCCCGGGGTCCTGGGATCAAGCCCCACATTGGGCTCTCTGCTCCACAGGGAGCCTGCTTCCTCCTGCCTCTCTGCCTAGTTGTGATTTCTCTCTGTCAAATAAATAAAATATTAAAAAAAAAAAAGAACAGTCATTAAACCTTAATCTCCATGCAGGATGAGACTCGTGCACTCAAGCATGGAAAAACTGGGGCCAGACATTTTTCTTAACATCTGTGGCAGAGACCATTAATGTCTCCTGATACATGCCTCCCTCTCTTCTACAAGGCAGTGAGAAGTTCCAGTGCTCTCAAACCACTGGGAAACAGGACTATGAAAATCTGGCCAGACCCCCTGGAAGGCGACACTAGTGTCTATTAGATATGGCCTTGAGGATTTTGGATAAGGCAGAGTTTCTCTGAGGGAAGAGCCAGAAGTCATGGAGGTCAGAGGACAGAGACACTCTTCCTAGAAGAGGAACTCTTCTACTCACCTGCCACAGGAAGATGAGTGTCCAATTCCTAGAATCTGAATAGTATTTAGAGATCATCTCCCTTGTGCCTAGGTACATGGTCCCCCAAATGAATGCTCACCTTCCCAACTTCCCTTATTGTCAAGTATGGCCATGTAGCTGAGCATTGCCCAATAGGATATAAATCAGATAATCACAAGGCAGGTTCTAGAATCTTCATTAAGAGACAGCTGTGTTGCTTCCAATACCTCCACCATTCCCCTTGGTCTCATCCTCTTTTCCGTCTGGTTTGGATGCAGATGTAATGGCAGGAGTTGGAGCAGCTATTTTAGAACACGAGGCAAACCTGGAAATAGGAGCTATGTAGAATGAAGCAACAATATTAAAGGTGCCTAAGTCCCAGAAGACTTCATGGCACAAATCAATGCCAAATTTCTTGTCTCCCAATTTTATAAGGGAGGGGAAATAAAAACTTCTAGCTTGTTAAAGTCACTGGTATTTGTCATCTCTTTTATTTACAGACAAACCTAACCCTTACTGATACAACATCCAACTATCGGCAGTTCATAGTCCTAACATTTAACTAGAAGGAAAAAGATCTTTTCTTTGTTATAACTGTTAGTAGAAACAATAGCATTCTAAAAATTTATATCTGGAAGTGGTTCAATGTGCTGGGAAAAAGACTTGATTGGAGAAGACCCAAGTTTTAAACCCAGCACTGTTGTTGATGAACTGTGTAATCTTTTTTTTTTTTAAAGATTTTATTTATTTATTTATTTATTTGAGAGAGAGAGAGAGAGAGAGAGAGAGCATGAGCAGTGGGTGGGGGGAGGGTAGAAGGAGAGGGAGAAGCAGGTCCCCCATTGAGCAGGAAGCCCAAAGCAAGGCTTGATCCCAGAACCCTGGGATCATTACCTAAGCCTAAGTCAGACACTTAATTAACTGAGCCACCCAGGAGGCCCAAACTGTGTGATCTTTGTCATATTTTTTTTCCTGCTGCTACAGTGAGAACAGTTGAAGAAGAAACAGAATCATCCATAAACATAGGAAAAGATGCTCACCTTCACTAATAATAAGAGAAATGCAAATTAAGATAAGCAGATACAATTCCACACCAATCAAATTGGCAAAATCAAAAAAGCCTAGTAATTCCCGGTGTTGCTGTAGATATGGAGAAAACAGAGATTTTCATACAGTGCCGGTGGAACTGTAACTTGGTACCGTCAATGTAAATCAATGATTTGTGGTAAAGCTGAAAAATGTGCATATATTATGATGATGTAGCAGCTCAACTTTTAAATATATACCCTAGAGACACTTTTGTGTTGTCCCATGAGATCTTCTAGTATGTTCATTGCAGTATTGAGGAAACAACCTATAATCTCAATGTGTGTTATGGAAATAAATTAGATAAGTACATTGTAGTATATTCAGGCAATGGAGTACTATCACAACAGTGAAAAAATTTTTTAACTTTTATTTATTTGACAGAGAGAGCACAAGCAGACAAAGCAGCAGGCACAGCGAGAGGGGGAGGTAGAAGCAGCCCACCCACTGAGAAAGGAGCCCAATACAGGACTTGATCCCAGGACCCTGAGATCATGACCGGAGCTGAAGCCAGACACTTAACTGACTGAGTCACCCAGGTGCCCCCACAACAGTGAATATTAACAGTGATATTAACCATATCTGTGAGTATGAGTATGTTTAGGTCTTGAAACCCTAATGCAGAATGGTAAAAGCAAAGTACACAATGTTACATATAACAAGATGGCATTCATATGAAAAAATTTAAACCCAGAAAGCAATTCTACATACTGTTGATAGATATATATGTATGTGGTAAAACTATTAAAATACGGTAGGAAAAAAATATATTATCAATTCCTGATAGTGGTTTCCCTAGGGGAAATGAACTGAGGAAGGATATGAAAATAATATAAACTTTATTTATGATGTTCTGTTTCTTTACTATTTAAAATTAGAAGCAAAACTGACAAGAGATTTGTCTCATTACTGCCTTATGATTTTGTATGATTAAACATTTGAATATATAAATGAAAATGAAAGAATTGGAATAGAATGATGTCTAAGGTCTCATTCAACCTTAAATTTATATGCACAAAACATACACAAAGCAAGGTACAGTATATAAAGAATGGGGTCCAAATCCCAGATCAGTTGGAGGACTTTCAGTTATGAGTGACCAACACACACACACATATCACACCAACAACAAAACTGTCTGAAATAAAAGGTAATTCACTGGCTCATGTTACCAAATAGTCATGGGCAGCCTCAGGTAAGGCTTAATCCAGGACTTGAAAGATGCCTCCAGATCCATTTGTCAGATCTTCCTGTCCACTGGCCCAGATATGATTACACAATTGCTGAAGCACTATCCAGAGAAGACAAGACAATCTGTGTCCCTGAATTATCAGCAGAAGTCCTTGCTAATAATTAGAGCAATGCAAATTAAAAACCCACTTTTTAAAAAATTAAGTAGGCTGTATGCCCAGGATGGGACTTGAACTCACAAACCTGAGATCAAGAGTCTCGTGCTCTACCAACGGAGCCAGCCAGGTACCCCCAAAACAGACTCTTAAGTATTGTTTTTTGCTTTACGATTTGGCAAACAATTACGTCATTTCCTGTCCTGTGGGTTGGAGAGTGGGGTGGATAGCTTCTATTTGGTTCTCCAGTTTGGCTGTCTATTCTCCCCTCCTCTTCTGTGTCCTAGGTTAGGGGGCAGGCCTGTGTGGACTACAGCAACAGACTCCTTGGCCCTCAGTCCTCTGGTTCATGTCAACCCAGTAGGAGACCAGAGGGGAAAAGAGTGATTTGAGCCATTTATTCCCTAGGCTCCTTCCCTGTGGGGCCATACTGGGCTGGCTTCACCAGACCATTCCACATGACTCTCCTCCCTGTTCTACTCCCTGCTCTCTCACCTTGCTCCTTCTGGCCCAGAGCTGGTGATAACTCCGCTGTTACCAGCCCTGGGGCACTGCACTATTCTTTGTAAACAGTCTTTATTGAACTCTCTTTGGAATTCTCATGTGAGTGTGCCATATTAAGATTCAGAGAGAAAATAGGCACAGAATGTTCATCAGCCATTCCACTTCTCTCTACCCACCCTAGAGAAACACTCGCACATATGCCTAAGGGGCAAGTGCGAGAATATTTGCTACACCCTTGTTTGCAATAATAAAAAAAAATTAGAAAATAATTTGAACGTCTTCAAATAAGGAAATAGCTAAATAAACTGTGGTACATTCATATTATGGCATATTATGCTGCTGTTCAAAAAGAAGACAGATCTATTTGCATAACATGGAAAGACTTCTAAGATACATTTTTGCATGCAGAAAGTAAGATTCAGTACCATCATAAGTTATATTAAAATGAAACCTATTTCTGGGGCACCTGGGTGGCTCAGTGGGTTAAGCCTCTGCCTTCAGCTCAGGTCATGGTCTCAGGGTCCTGGGATTGAGCTCCACATCGGGGGGGGGGGTCTCTGCTCAATGGGGAGCCTGCTTCTCCCCCTCTCTCTGCCTGTCTCTCTGCCTACTTGTGATCTCTCTCTGTCAAATAAATAAATAAAGTCTTTAAAAAATTATACCTATTTCTATAGCTTTATGAATTCTATAAAACTACGGGGAAATGTTCACTGCCCTTCCCTGTGGAAGGATTATACATCTCCACCCCTACTGAAGTGGGGCTTGGCCATATGATTTGCTTTGACCAAGGAAATGTGAGTGAAAATGACATGAGACATTCTAAGCAGAAGCTTTAAAAAGCTTCCACCATTCTTTCTCTCTTTTTTTTAAAATAAGATTTTATTTATTTGACAGACAGAAATCACAAGTAGGCAGAGAGGCAGGCAGAGAGAGAGGAGGAAGCAGGTTCCCCGCTGAGCAGAAAGCCCGACGCGGGGCTCGATCCCAGGACCCTGGGATCATGACCTGAGCCGAAGGCAGAGGCTTTAAGCCACTGAGCCACCCAGGCACCCCAGGTTTCTACCATTCTTTCTTTTCCCTCTGCCATTGAGATTAGCACATCTTGGCCGCTCCTTCAACCTATGTCCAGAGAAACAGCTGCAGCCAACCCAAGACAAACATGTAAGGATCAAGAAATAAATCTTTGTTCTTGTGAGGCACTGAGATTTTGACAATTTTTGTTATTGTGGCATAACCCTGACCTACCATGACTAATGAGCTCTGCCCTATAATTGCTACTTGGTTACTTTCGGGGGAGAGGGAATGGTGATGGGGAGCAGGGATCACAGGGGACTCTTACTTTTAATCTTAAATATTTTAGTTTTCTTACAATGAAAGTATATCCGTGCGTCCCCATGTAACAAAAATACATTATTTAAAATGAATACAGCAGGTGTTTTCTTACTTAAAATTAAATGGTAAAAAATATCATTCTTAAAATACACACACAAACACCCAACAAATTAATGGTTCTTTTTGCCCAGCTGGTACTCTGAAGAAACAGACTGGAGGCGGAGAGCTCTGCGAACTTTCCAGGGCTAGAGGAAGTACTGGAGCATGACAATGCGTTGCCACTTTCTCTGCAGGTAGAAATCGGCAAAACCTCGACACACTGTGAAACTTCTTTCCGGTTCAGTTATCATGAAACTGAAATATAGACTGAAAATTTTTTTTTTTTTTTAGGTTAATGATGCCTGCCTTCCCAATGACCTCATTTATATGAGAGCAAAAGTGAGTATGTGACCAAAATTCAATTCAGCGAGCTTGGAGAATTCTGGTTTCTGATCATACTGATTGATGTAAGTCAGGATTCCAGCCTTTGTTTCATTGAAACAAAAAGCCAGAATGGTTGGATGGATAGCAAAGACCTCACTGAGTTGACCTGTTGTAGTCTACCCCACAATTTCGACTTCTTATTCGAGCCAAAAAACAACTCTCGCGTCTTTGAACTCTACTTTTTTTTTTTTAAGATTTTATTTATTCACTTGACAGACAGAGATCACAAGTAGGCAGAGAGGCAGGCAGAGAGAGAGGGGGAAGCAGGCTCCCGGTGCAGCAGAGAGCCCAATGCGGGGTTCAATCCAGCCCAATGCGGGGCTCAATCCCCATGATCCCCAATGGGGCCTGGGATCATGACCTGAGCCGAAGGCAGAGGCTTTAACCCACTGAGCCACCCAGGCTCCCCTGAACTCTATTTTTGAGCCAAATATCAGTGGACACACTCTCAGATCCAGTGCCCAAGTCCCCAGCTTCACGGGGTCAGGAAGCTATGGTGGCAGCAGCAGGAATGACCCTAACAATTCAGACCTTTCCATGGTGACTTTGAAACAAGAGTTGTCCCTTCCTTCCCTTCCCAAGTTGGCAATGCTCTCAACCAGTCTACAAGCACCTAATTTCCTATATTAAATTCCTTTCTGCTTAAAATATCTAGAGTGATTTCTGCTTCTGTCTCCTACACAGAACTCTGACTAAATACAGGTGGGAAGATGATATTCAGAAAAGAGACCCAAACACACACCACACACACACACGCACACACACACACACGAAACATAAAAGAAGGAGGAAAAAAAACAGTAATATTAGACAATCATTCCAAAAGCTCAGATATGTGAATAATTGGGAGTTCTAGAAAGTGAAGACACAGAAAATAGGGAGAAGTAGGGAGAAGTAGGAAAGACATCTTCAAAAAAAAATTCACAAAAATATCTCAGAGCTGAAGAAAAAGGGTTTTCAAATGGAAAAAGATCATTGAGAAACAATTAGACATTATGTGCCTCCTGGTATGATGTCATAGGAAATACACAATCTCACCTGTAACATATTCTTGCCAAAAACTGAACTGGAATCTAATACAGGATATTCAAGTCATGGTGTCACATTTTAAAAACATCACAAGGGTCCAATCAGCCAAATTCAAACTGTGAGAAATTCTGTAGAGTAATTTACCCAGTTTTTTTCAACAAATCAATCATATTAAAAAGAGGAGGAGTGATTGTTATAGATTAAATGAGAATTAGCAATGAAATACAATTGGTAGAACTTGAATCCTGACTCAAATAAGCCAATACAAAAAAAAAAAGTCATTTTTGAGACAATTAGGGAAAATCAAACATGGACTGTGTGTTAATTTCCTTAAGTGTGATCACAGAATTGCGGTTATATCATTATTAGTTTTTAAATTATCATCTGTTAGAGCTATATACTAAGGTATTCACAAATACAATGATAAAGTATCTGGGATTTGCTGTAAAATCCTCTTGCAAAAATGGATGAAAGGGGGCACCGTTCATTAAGTGTCTGCCTTCAGCTCAGGTCATGATCCCAGGCCCCATTGGGCTTCCTGCTCAGCAGGGTGCCTGCTTCTTCCTCTCCCACTCCCCCTGCTTGCGTTCCCTCTCTCACTGTCTCTCTCACTGTCAAATAAATAAATAAAATCTTTTAAAAAGAATGGATGAAGGATAGGGGCGCTAAGGTGGCTCAGTCAGTTAAGAAGCTGACTCTTGATTTTGGCTCAGGTCATGATCTCAGGGTCATGAGATCAAGTCCCACACTGGGTATGGAGCCTACTTTAAATTCTCTCCCTCCTTCTCCCTCTGCTCCTCCCTGTGCATGTGCTCTCTCTCTCTCTCTCTCTCTCAAAAAACAAAAAACAAACAACAACAACAACAACAAAAAACGCTATGAAGGATACCATCAAATATTAAAATAAAGCCGGGTGGTGGATATGTGGACTTTACTGTACTATTCCACTTTTGTGTTTGAAAATTGTTGTCATAAAAAAAAAGTGAAAGAAAGAAAGAAAGGAAGGGGGCGCCTGGGTGGCTCAGTGGGTTAAGCCTCTGCCTTCGGCTCGGGTCATCATCTCAGGGTCCTGGGATCAAGCCCCATATCCGGCTCTCTGCTCAATAGGGAGCCTGCTTCCTCCTCTCTCTCTCTCTTTCTGCCTGCCTCTCTTCCTACTTATGATTGCTGTCTGTCAAATAAATAAATAAAATCTTTAAAAAAAAAAAAAAGAAAGAAAGAAAGAAAGGAAGGAAGAAAGGAGGGATGGAGGAAATAAGGAAAGAAAAGGAAGGGAGGGGAAGTGAAGGGGAAGGAATGAAGGAAACAAGGAAGAAAGGAAGACCACTAGGTGTCTCAAGGCTATTAACCATGAAATTTCAGAATAACAGGAACAAAAAAAACTTTTAGAGAAACAAACTAGGTTCTCACCTTACACATCTACGTAAGAATGGTTGAAATAAAAAACAAAACGAAAACAACAAAACCTGACCGCACCACATGCTGACATGATAGGAAGCATCGGGCACTATCTTTCGCTGCTGGTGGAAATTCAAAATGGTCCGGCTGCTTTGGAAGACAGTTGACAATATTTTACAAAGCTCAACATAGTTTTAACATGTGATTTAGCAGTCATGCTCCTAGGTATTCACCCAAAGGAGCTGAAAACTTCTGTCCCCAGAAAAACCTGCACATGGAGGTTTATAGCAGTTTTATTCATAATTGTCAGAAATGGAATCAACATTAAAACAATGGAATTTATTCTCACAGTTCTACAAGCTCAAAGTCTGAAATCCGGGTGTCAGGAGGTCCCCCTACCCCGAGACTCCAGGTAGAGTCCTTTCCTGCCTCTTCCTAGTTTCAGGTGGTGGTTATGGGTCCTAGGTACTCCTTGGCTTGCGGCTGCCTCTGTCATCACATGTAGTGGCCATTTCCCTTTTTTTTTTTTTTTTATGAGGCCATCAATCACATTGGATTAGAATCCACCCTAATGACTTCAGCTTACCTAGATTACATCTGCAAAGGCTTTTCCAAATAAGGCCACATTCACAGGTACCAGGGACTAGGACTTCAACATATCTTCTTGGAAGACGTGAGTCAATCCGTAACAGCAGGTGAATTGACAAATGGTGGTGCGTTTGTACAATGGAATATTATTCAGTGATTAAAAGAAATGAGTTATCAAGCTATAAAAAGACCCAAAGGAACCTTGAATCATGCTGCTTAGTGAAAGAATCCAGTCAGTAAAGGCTGCAGACTGTATGATTCCAATTACTTGACATCTGGAAAAGGCAAAACTAAAACCAGTATAAAAGAGAAATGATTGCCAAGGATTGGGGTGAGGGCAGGGGGTGAGGGTTGAATAATTGAATCATTTTTGTGTGTTTTTTTTTTAATCTTTTATTTTTTTGCTCTTAGCTTTAATGTTATTTAGAGAGAGCACAGGCCCCCTTGGGACAGGATGGAGGAAAACAACAGTGTAATTCTGCCTCCTGTTCAGCATCTTCTCTCTTTGCCCCATGAGGCGGAAGGCACAGGGGAGCTTTAAGACCGTGAAACTGTTCTGTATGATACTGTAATGGGAGATCCCGGACAGTACGCATTTGTCAAAATTCAATGAACCGTACAACAGAAAGAATGAATCCTGGGGTTGCTGGGCAGGTTAAGCGTCTGATGATTTCGGCTCAGGTCATGATCTCAGGGTTGTGAGATCGAGCCCCGAGTTGGGCTCCACACTGAGTGGAACCTGCTTAAGAGTCTCTCTCTCTCTCTTTCATGCCCTTCCTCCACCCCCGCTCCTGCTCTCTCTTTAAAAAAAAAGGGACCTAATGTAAACTTGAGTTTAGTTAATAATAACATATCAATATTGGTGCATCAATTCTGACTAATGTACAACACTAAACTAAGATGTTAATTTTAAGGGAATCTGTGGGTGGGCAGAGATTGGGTATATGGGAACTCTCTGTACTATCTCTTTAATTTTTCTATGAATCTAAAACTGCTTTAAAAAAGCAGTCTCTTAATTTAAAACAAGCCCTTTATGGAATCTAAGGCTCAAGCATCTTCCCTTTCAGAAAGTCTTTCCTGCTCTCCCACCACATTCCCAAGATGGGTTGGGGCCCTTCCCCCAGGCTCCCATAATATATATTCTTATGTTGTATATATACATATATAATATATATATTCTTACGAATATATATATGGCACATATATTCTAATGGATGTATCTGTAACATTGTATTTTAATATCTGTTTGTGTCTGTCAATTCATAGCTGTGGTTTGCTGACCTTTGGCCTAGAATGCAGAGATGGCGAAAGTAGGTCATCGATGCAACCCGTTAGCCGACGCTCAGAGATGCCTGGTAAAGGGCACTTCTGTCCCTCATTGTACTGATGCCATCATTTGGGTGTAATTATCATGAGGCCTCTGACCCACCAAGGCATTTTCTGGATGGGGACAAAAGGCACAGTCCAATTATGTTCAGTCTTTTTTTTTTTTAAGATTTTATTTATTTATTTGACAGACAGAGATCACAAGTAGGCAAGAGGCAGGCAGAGAGAGGGGGAAGCAGGCTCCCTGCTGAGCAGAGAGCCCAAGCTGATCCCAGGACCCTGAGATCATGACTTGAGTTGAAGGCAGAGGCTTAACCCACTGAGCCACCCAGGTGTCCCTGATTACATTTACGTCTTATTTCAACCTATGCAATCTCTAGTATTGATCTTTTGGTTTGCCAAAAATGGATCCCCATGGAGAAGTTTTTGCACTGGGAAACCTCCGGGGTTCAAATCCTGTGGTTTTAATGTCAAATCCATGCTGTTTACGTTACACAACATTCTCTTTCACTCTTGCTTAAGTTAAGAGTGTAGGGGTCATTGGCACAAATGCCTATATGGCAGATAACTTGAAAAGTAGACTCAGATCAGGAGGGGACCCTGGCACTTTGAACAATCTGTGCCTGACCTAGAGTGGGCAGCCACTCCTTGGCTTCAGCCAGTTGTTGCCACACAGAAATGTGGACACAGTGTTGGCTGACAAGGCACTGATGCAGATTTCTGTTCACATAGAAATCGCTTGGTCTTTAAAAAGATGTTGGCAATGAACACAAATGGCTTAGAAATACTGGAGATGGCAGAGTGGGAGGGTAAGGCATCATCCAATGGAAATGGGGTTTTAAGATGGAGGGGAAATAGCAGGGAAAGGCAGAAGGAAGGTTAAGGGCAGCTTCTGGAGAACGTGGACTGTCACACTCAGGGAGCTTATCACTTGTCTCCCAGGTCTGAGTGAGTAATCACCAAAGGATTTAAGCAAGAAAGGGAAGATAAGAATGACATTTTTTAAAGATCGCCTTGGCAGTTGATGGGGGGCAGGGCTAAGGGTAGGGTGGTGACTTAGAAGTCTGTCATTCAGCTAAGTAAGGGTAAAGGAGAGATGACAAAGACCTGTTTACTTGATTTTTCTCCTACCAGATAACAAGCTCCAGGACAGCAGTGCCTGGCTGTCTTGTGCTTGCTGCGTCTCCAACACTATGCACAAAGCCTGCTCCATAAATATCTGCTTAAAGAATGAATGAAAGGGAGGCAGAGGAGATGAGAGACATTCTGAGACATTCTGGAGAACTGGATGAGGGGCTGTAGAGGCCGGTTTCCGTTCCTTAAGCTTCCCCTTGGAGCCTTGGGAAGGGCGTGTCTCAAGGAAGACAGCAGAGACACAGGCTTCAAAAAAAAAAAAAAAAAAAAGACTTGGCTGGTTCGATTCCTGGCACTTCATGGGGCCTATCCTGTCCACAAAAGGAGAAAATGATGAGTGCCTCGAAGGGCTGAAGGGAAGATTAGGCAAAAACTGAAGGATGAGCAATTTCTGTGCTTCCCTAGGTCTAGTATTCCCAAAGCACACAGCCAAAGGGGGTTGACCTCAGCCTCCGACCCGGTGGCGATTCCTTTTTGGGTGGGGAAGGAACCGATGACCCCGGCGTCTGTGGGCCCAGCCCTGCAGGGTTCTGAGCCCAAGCTGGGAGCGCAGCACCGGGTGCTCGTGCCGGCCCAGGCCCTCCTCTCACCCAGTACCCCCGGTTCCCACACTCCCCCCCCAGCTCCACCCACTTTTCTCCCACAGCCTCTTTCCGCCCCCCCCCCGCCCCCATTTCCGTCCCCCTCCGCCCGCCCCCTCCTCGCTCCCGGTCCGCGACGACCAAGTCTCCCCGCTCTTCCTCCTCCCTCCGTCAGCGCCCCTCTCGGGCGGCCGGGGCAACCCCGTGCCCCGCTCGTCCAATGAGGAGTCGGCGCAGGGGCGGGGCGGGGCCCGGGCCGGAGCGGAAGTGGTGACCGGAGCGGAAGTGGAGTTGCCGCCACCGCCGCCGCCGATTCCGGAGCCGGGGTAGCTGCTGCCGTCGCCGCCAGTGCAGCCGCCGCCGCTGCCGCCTGAGGAGTGGGCTTGGGAAGGAAGCGGTCACCGCGCTCGGAGCTTCGCTCACAAGCGTCTTTTCCTCCTGTTGCCCTCCCCCGGTGAGTGCGGCGCGGGGTCCGCCCGGGGCCCCTGGGGGCCCAAGCGCGAAGCTTCTCCCCACCCCCATCGGCGGCGTCCGCCGTGGCGGAGCGGGCGACCCTGCGGGTGGGCCCCGGGAGGTGGTGGCGCGCGGCTTCCTCGGCTCCGCGCGGCCGCCTGCGGCGCGGGCCCGGCCTGGCCACGGCCCCTCCCTGTTTCCGGGGCCGGGCCCCTTAGCTCACGGAAAGGCCCGGGTAGCCCTTGCCGCCTGCGGCCCTGCCCTGCGGGCGGGGTGCGGCTCCGTACGGGGCGGGAAGGGATCTTCAGCCGCGGACTCCCGACCTACCTTCGTGGCCCGCGCGACCCCTCCCTGCTCCTCGGGCGGCGAAAACCGACCCTTTAAGCTTTGTCACCCCTGCTCCTTGTTTTCTGGTTTCCAAAAATTAAAATTTAACCAAATACGGGCGAGTTTTCGAACCGCAGGGCCTCTGTTGACTCCCTCTGGATGGGTAAGGGGTTTAACCTTGGGAGAGAGCAGAGGGAAAACCCCCTCCCACTTTGCAGTAAAGCCATTTCATCATCGTTCGCTGGTTTGGGAGTCTAGCAGGACCCGAGATTCCTTGAGGAGCACAGGGTTGAGGTTTGAGTCAAGAAAATGCATTTGTTGGACCCGGTTACGGAGTCAGGCCCGATCCTCAGGAAAAACAGATCAGAGGCTGCAAATCGGGAGTGTTCTTCCACGGTATTTACCGTCCTTTAATGCCTGTCTTTTGTGTCCTCACCCCAGCTCCCCCCATACTGTGTGTTAGCACGTTTTTAGGACTGAAATTTGCCTGGTGGCCTCCCTGGTGGTGGGGAAGGGATAGGATTGATTCGGGCCCTTTTTCTTCGGAGGATTGAGTACATCTTTGTCTATTGCAAATGGAGAACTGCATGTAATTGGATTTTCGAAGGTGGCAGTATTGGTAAGACAATTTGCCAACCTTTCTGTAAAAATGCATGTCTCTTCTCCTTGTCTTCACTCCTTTTCTTGTTAGTAAGGCTAGATAGCGTCAGACTCGGATTTTACTTGCCCTGTGTGGGAGACCGGATTTGGCAGGATGATGTTAGGAACATAACAAAAATCAGGCGGCCACAGGATCCAAAAAGAAAGATGAAGCACTTTCAAGAATATGAAAATTGTCTCCATTCCTCACTGTGTCTCGGTTGTTCATTTGAAACCACACATACAGGCAGTTTATAGAACTGGACACGTGGCTACCCAGCTTTTTGCATTTTCTCTTTGGAAATGTGTATGTATAAATAATGTTTGATTCTTAGTGATTTTCTCCTTGATTGCTTCCAGTGTACCCTGTTTCTCAGTTAGGAATATCTCAGTCGCCTGAGCCCTCATTTTTCTAGGATCTGTTTCCTTAGCAGCATGCAGGAGGGGGAAGGTGAAACCTGTCAGTTTTACTAGACCCAACTTAGAATTTTAGGTGTGGTCTTCCAGATGGAAGAGTAATAATCCAGTAGCAACTGCTGAGTGATTTTCCTAGCCTCCCTTTTCAGTGAGATAAGAAACCATTCACCCACATTACAGATGAAGTCTTTATGAGAAATGAGGTAATTTGGCCTAGACCACACGCCTAGTTTTTAGATTGAATATCCTCATTCATCAGGAGCAAATATTTCTGGACTGTCAGCCCCTGGAGTATGGCTCCTACCCTATAATCTTCTGTACATTTCCCATCATGCAGTGCTTGTGTTATGTTGAAGCCATTTTAGAATTGGAGCTCTATAGATCAGGGAGGCAGCCTCCATAAAACCAGGCTGAGCAAATTCCCATGATGCTAGTTCCGGAGGCAGAGTCTCCAGAGAGTTGAGCCACTGCGAAGAAAAGTGTCTTTTGCCCATTTGGCTGTGGATACAGAAACAAAGAGCACTGGACCTGGAGTCAGATAAAAATTTGATTCAGGTCTTACCTGCAGCGTTTTCTAACTGTGGGGTATTTAGTGTGTTACTTAATCTCTGGTTCTTAGTTTCTCTATCTCCAGAGTTGTTTTGGGGGCCTTTTTACAAAGGGTAAACTGTTAAATGTAAGCTTTTGGTTTTGTTTTTTTAATCACAGAATTCACTATTAATGGCTTTCTTTTTTCCTCCAGCTGCATTCTGATGAGACCCATCCCTGCTTTGTGTACATGTTGTTTTCAAAAACTGATAAGTTATTGTAGAACTTTATTTTGTGTACCCCATGTCCAGTCTTTCTGAGCCTCGTTTCTCATCTGTACAATCCAGGTGGTAATAGTCTTTGTTGTGTTCTTGTGATAAACTGAAAAATCAAAATAAGCATTTGGGATATAGTAGGTGTTTAATATATGTTATTTGACCATATCCATGAATATATAGAGAGACTAGGTACAGCGTATATGCTATATAGTATAGACACATAGACTCTGTCTCTGTGATTTATTCACCAACTGATGAGGTAGCATCAGGACAGTTGGTCTGTAATAATAGTAATAGCGATCACATCACCTACTGTGTGTGAAGCTTTGTTCTCAGCCCTTTACACATACTAAAGCCTTCCTGACAGCCAGTGATGGGTAAGTACCGTTAGCCCCATTTTACAGATGAGGAAACTGAGGCACAGAAGAGTTAAATAATTTTCCCAGGGGTACACACGCCCACACACACGTGTACACAGCACAAGGTAAGTAAGTGCTGGAGCCAGGAATCAAACCCAGCAGTCTGGCTCTGGTGATAAGTGTCTCCCGGTGGTGGCGCATGTTTCATGTGAACCCCATTTCGTCCTTAATTTTTCTTTACGTGTCTCCTATTAAAGTAAATGTGTTTCGACAGGGATTTTAGCTGTTTTGGAAGATACATATGTAATTTTTGGGAGGGACTGTATTCATTCTGGCCCGTGGGGATGATACTGCTGGTGTGCATCAGGAAGCAACACTTGTGAAAAACCCAGTGTTCTCACATTTGCTTCATGTCAGGGAGACAGGTCATCAGTTACTTTGTGGCATTTTGATTTGTCTGATACTTGGTTCTTCATCTAACAGAATTTGATCAGGACTCCCATCACTAATTTTGGTTTATCATACTACTTTTTCTGTAGATTTTTAGATTTTCCATATTTTGTTGGGGAGGAAGAGATGAGGAACTAGTAAATTAAAATTGTAAATTATAATGTCCTATTAGGGTACTTCTTTCAGTGGTGTCAGACTGGGCCATTTTCCTTTAAGGAATAAGGATACCCCAGAATGAACTAAGGTTTACTTGTAAAGGGACTTCCCATTCCTTGGTTCCTACATGTTTCTAGAGAGAGGTGACAGACAATTCACCCTAGCAAGGGAACAAGAAATTCATTGGATAGAAGCAACTTTTAAGTATTACAACCATCTTGGTCTTTACATGAATATGGTTCTGGTCGTCATCTCTGTGTCATGAGGGAGAAACTTAACAGTTGGAGCTGGATTCTAAGGGAATTTTTCAAAGGGGAATACTTATGGAGGAAAAAGACTAAAGTACTTTCTATTTTGGGATATGTGTGCTAAAAGCCAAGTAAGAAAGCTTACTGCTTTTTGGGCTAAAAGATCTTCTGATATAGGCATACTTACGTGTTTCTAATGTGTACTTATAATGAGATGAGACTGATTGATGGCCTCAAGAAAACAAGTCATTCCCAGCAGGCCGTAGGTTGAAAAGATGACTTTTTTTTTTTTTTTTTTTTAATATGGCCAGTCCTCTCTTATGTAAGTTTCTTCCTGTTAGTTTTATTTCATTGTTTTCCCCAAAAGACCCAGGAGTAAAAGTTACTTCTGAATGGCCTTGACCTGGACAGAGGTGACAATAAAGTAGATATGAGTCCTGGCCATTGTTACTGTTTGCCCACAAACCTTACCTTAAAGCTTGTTTGACAGTCTGTTGAGCTTTTTGGCATATGCTGTTTTTAAGTTAATTTTATTTTGATTTTTAAAGCTAGATAAATTAAGGCTGATCCCTGAAACCTAACTGTAATAACTATGGGGGGTTTTTTTGTTTGTTTTTTGTTTTTGAAAAATTGTCCATTCTCCCTTTTCCAAAAGTAAGCATTGAGAATCATAGTTGATCTTTAGGAGTTAGTGCCCATAGAGGAAAGCGTGTGTGCTCATTTTACCTATGGGACCCTGGGCAAGTTACTCTTGGAATCTATAAAAGGGCCTATAGGGGTACCTACTTCATAGGATGTTTAGGATTAAAGGAGTTGATATTAAAGCCCTAGTGCTTTACACATTTGGGTAAACTATAAATGATGAGTATTTTTATTACATTTACCGAGCCAGTTAGCTGATACCGTCTTTTGAACAGAAGAGGAGATGGACAGACAGTACTCCAAGGGCTTGTTGAAACTCATTTTGAATCTATAAATACAAAAATGGGTAGCTGAGAAACATTAGTCAAAAAGCATAGTGTTGTTTCCTGACTGGAGCTGGGGTGGCTCTATTCTAAAGTAGACTAAGGCAGAGGATAAATATAGTCTGTACTTTATAGGTCAGGTGTGGTCTGCTTAACTCTGTCCACATAGGAAATAACAGCCTTGTTCCCTTTTAAAAAAGTGCACCGAGGGATTGAATAGTCATACTCAGCATGGCACGCATTGTGCCACACATTGGGTGCCCGAAGATAAAAGTCTGGGTTCCTACCGTAAGCTCACAATCCAATGTGAGAGTCAATAAAGACATTTACAGTAAATTATGCTAAGTGCTACTTTAGAAATAGGCATAGGTAAGTTAACATGTGCCTTTCTTCTAAAAGTCTTTAAAGAAATCCATCTGGATTTAAAAGAAATGAGGTGTGTTGGAAGTGTCCTTTCAAGCCTGGCTGACGCCGTTTGTTAGACTCCGGTGTGGCTGCCATTTGAGTGCTTACAGTGTGTAGACACTGAAGTATTTTGCATCATGAACTAAGTTACTCTTTCCAAGAACCATATTAAATGAATGCCTTTTTCATGCATGAGAAAACAGACACAGAGATCAGGTAGCCTGTGGCATTGGTGTGTGGTACTGGTAAATTGGGCTGGGTCACTCCATTGTATTGATGGGCTCCAAGCTTTTGAACCCTATTCCCAAAATGGACCGGTGGAGCTGCGTTTATGGATCAGAACTAACAGATTGTTTGGGATTGATCATCAGACATGAAGAGGTTAATTTATTCTTATCTGCTGTTGATTCACAGTGCGTGACCTTGGGCATATCATTCAATATCTCCATTTTTTAAAGTTTAATTTTGGCCAGTTGGACCTAAAGAACAGTGATCCTCAGCAACTGACGTGGAAGAGGGAAGAGATTTTGAAATGAAAGTGAACTTTCCCTTCACAGTTATGTGTTTGCTGGACATCAGCACTAACGATTTTGTATTTAGGACATGCTGTGTTTCATTTTCTATCAGAGAGCAGGCAAATGTTTGAATGGAGTTCAGGTTATGACAGGACTATGAAATTTGTGTGTAGAATGGCACACAGACATTTTTTAGAGTGGGTGTTTTTCAGTGAGGAGATTTCTTAAAGAGCCAGGAGTACTTCACTTTTTCTGGGTAACACCCCCTAACCACCTGGCCCCACTGACATTCTCAGGTCCTTCCTGCTGTACCTCGGCATCTGTCTTTCCTTCAGCGGAGTGACTCCGGAACTGTAACTTTGGCCTTGTGGCGCTGTGGGTCCTCTGTCTGAAATGGTACAACTGAACGCTAGTCAGAATTTACCCTCAGTTCCTTACCCCATGGAAGCTTGTAAAGATGCTCCTGTCAGTTTTCCCTCCAGATTCATAACTCTGCTCATCTCTTTATTTACTTTGGCCTTTGATTTCTTCAGTTTCATCTAGAAAAACATAATGTGCTCTTTATTCATATATCGGTGTTTCTTGTCCCTACCTGGGGTATCATTTTCCTCTCCTGGCAGAACCCCTGCAGCCCAGAAAACCAGTGAGGACCCAGCCACTTTTACACTAAACCCCTTCCCTCTAATTCTGGCTGGTTTCTTCAAGAAACTTTATAACCCTTGAGTATGTGCCGTCTTCTGTTCCAGTTGGGGGAGTGTGAGCTCTCAGAGACAAGGACCACACTGTTCTAATTGTATTTCTTTCGAATTCCAAGAAAAGTTCCTGGACATACTGGTAGTGTTTTCATTTACAGTGATTTCAACACACATTAAATTATATGCACTACATTTTAATGAAGTACTAAGTGTGTTGGAGCGCCTAGATGGCTCAGTCAGTTGGGTGTCCTCCTCTTGATTTCCGTTCAAGTCACAGTCTCAGGGTCGTGAGATTCGGCCCTGCGTCGGGCTCCACACACCAAGCATGGAGTCCGCTTCAGATTCTCTCTCCCTGTCACCCCCCCGCAACCCTCCCCAAAACCCAAACCAAAACAAAAAGAGTAAGAATATGTCTACTGAGCCTTTACTCTGACCAGCACCATCTTGCCATTTTTTTGCACATCCTCAATAGCTGCTAATGTTTCCTTTTAACATTTAAGGAAACTGAGGTTCAGAGAAGTTACTGTAAAAAAAAAATGGCCTAATTTCTCTTTAGAAGCTGAGATATGTATTATGTAGGGCTTTCCTAGAAACAAATTCCACTCCTGTGTGTTTCATAATAGAGGTTTAGTCATCCTCACACACGATAGATAATGGAATCCTCAATTTTAAATTTCTAGGAAATTATCAAATTCAATTAAAGCTCAGTATTTCATAACTGAGCATGGGGCGCCTGGCTGGCTCAGTCAGCAGAGGATGCAACTTTTGATCTCAGGGTTGTGAGTTCAAACCCCACATTGGGTGTGGAGCCTACTTTAAAAAAAACAAAAAAAACAAAAAGAATTAAGCCTCTTCTTTTCCTTGAAAACAAAACAGAGCTGAGAGTTAAGTACTTCTAAAGGCCACATTTCAGAAGGTCATTCTCTTCCGTTGCAAGGCTGCTCTTTTTTTTTTTTTTAAATATGGTTTAACAGTGGGTAGTCATTTCTATTTTTATTTTTTCCCTCTTATACTGGGTGTCTGCTTCTGGCCCCTATGAGATGACCTCTCAGTATCCTGAATCTGGATAAGAGAAATCCCTTGGGCAAAGAATTTTGAACTAGAGGGCCTTGGTGGATTCATAGATACTCTTGTTTCAGCATTTACTGTCAGATTTGAGGTTTCATGTATTTGCAGGAAATCCTGTTATTTCATGGGCACCCTTGGAATTACTTTTCATAGTACTCTTTGGAGTGTTTTACAAAAATGAAATACTTTTGTACATCTTTTTCTAATTCTTCCTGTTACATGTGTCTCATCAGCAGATCCATGACATTAAATCCCTTCTTTTGACAACCATGTAGTCTTGGCCCAGCAGTCCCTCTTCTTAACCCCTCCCTTATTAGATATTTAGATTGTTCCCAGTTTTTCACTCAGCAGTGCTGGTTTACTCCGCACCTGCTTCCCGTTCCTCTAAAGTGCTGCATCCAGTGGCTTCGAGCAGACAGTTGCATGTCGCAGACAAACACATGTCGACAGACGCGTGTCGTCGCCCTGTGGCTGTGCTTGAGAGCTGTGCAGAGACCTGTCTGTGTCTTCCCGATCTGAGCCCAGCACGGGGAAAAGTGGGCTCTGGTGTCTCTGTGCTCTTAGTGCTGGGCCTGATGGTGAAGCTGCTAGTCTTTTAAGGTTTTTGAGGAGGCAAATAAAAGCTCTCTTGCTGAGGTATTTTTGTGGTAGGACATCGGTTGAAAAAGTCTTAGAAGAAAAGTAGGTCCTGATTATAAACCATCACTTCTTAATATTCAATTCAAGAAAATTCAGTTAGGAACTAATGGATAAAAGTGTTACAGTTGCCATGGGTGTCCCGTTTGAGGCTATCGAAGGGTGGAGTCTTATCTAGGAATGTTAACCCTGTAACATTTTCACTTCCTGTAGGAGATGAATCTCAACTGGCTTTCCTTCTCATGGGTTGTATGCTAAATAAGAAAGAATCCAAGCTCACATTGTGGATTGAAACAGTGATGTGGAGGTCCTGTGAGAGGAATAATAGTACTTCCATTTGGTTTGCACTATGCATTTTTAAAAAAGATTTCCTTTAATGTCCTGCATCTCCTCTTCCCAGCACGTCTCTTGAGGAGGATGCTGTATCGCCTGCGTACAGATTGGAAGGCTGAGGCTGAACAAGTTCACGTAGCTTTGTAGTTCACAACCCACTCTTAGACCTAGTCCTGCCGCCTTTCTGCCACCCTGCTTACAGCTGCCCTGGCTTCTCTCTGCCCTCTCAGGACAGATTTGCTGAAAAAAATTTGCAGCCACTTACCTGAGCATTAGTTTTATGCTTAGCCCAGGGTGAGACCTTAAATGAGAAACAAATGTGAAGGTTTCCTTTGAGGACATATCCACGTGGAACTGCCTGTAAAGGGACACTACTCTTATCTGTACCAGATAACTTACGTGGTGTAGGCCCTGGGCAGTGTGACAGGCTGCAAGTGGGCTGGGGCTCACAGGCCGGAACCTCAGTGGGGGCTGTGGTGCCAGGGAAGACTTTACCCAGTTGGATGGATAGAGTTTGCTTAGGCAGGAAGTAAATGGGAGAGCATTCTAGGTGAAGGAACTAGAAAAGCAATTTCAGGGGTGTTTGAGCGTGCCACTTATGGAGTATTCAAGGATGTTCAGCCAGAGGGAAAGGTACCTTTGGGAGAGTGGCTGATGATAAAGCCTGACGGGTATGGAGGAGCCAAAATCCTGTAGAAGGACTTTGAGGGCCAGGCAAAGTTTAGATGGAGCTGCCAAAAGAGAGTCATTCAAAGGGACGGAGTGAGGGTGAAGGCAGAACCAAGAGCCACTTTGTTTTTCTTACTTTTTTTTTAATTGAAGTATAGTCGATACACAGTGGTAACATTAGTTACCATGCATATCATGGTAATCACGGTAACATGATTCAACAAGTCTGTGTGTTAATTTCTGCTCACCCAACTGTATCCCTGACACTGTACTCTCCCACTGCCACTAACAACAGTCCCTGTGCTGTGCCTTTGAGTAATTTTGAAGTAGGGTGCAGGAGTACAAGGAATAAGGTGCAAACATGAGGATTTAATGTGCTTGTGAAAAAGAGGTGCTTTGAATTACTTGAGCGGAGAGAAGACGCTGCCAGATTTGCAGTTTTATTCTTTCATTTGGGGATCTGTTCATTCATTGAGCAGATGCTTGTTCATACTAATTATGTGCAAGGCACTGTGGGAGATCTGCCCTAAAGAGTTGATGGGGTGGTGAGGGACTTCAAGATATATACAGATAATTTTAGTGCTGGAGAAATGTGATAGGACATTAAGAGAGGTATAGATGAAATGCTTTGTTGAGAGTACTCTCAGCTTGGAGCAGTGCTGTCCGATAGAAACAGCACGAACCGTGTGTAATTTAAAATTTTCTACATTTAAAAAGTACAATGAAACAAGTGAAATTTATTTTATTTAATCTTTTTTTAAGAACTTAACTCCATATATCCGAAATACTAAAGTTTCCACGTGTGGCACTATCTGCATGTGGCTGGTGGCTGTTACATTAGACATCTCCAGCTTAGCGGTTTAAGAAAGTCTTCATGAAGGGGATGGCTCTTGAGCCCTGCTCTGAAGAATTTTGTATGCTGAGTAAACGGGAGAGGACGTTCCAGGCAGAGGGAGTGGCTTGGTGAGCAAAGACAAGGAGACAGAAAAGCAGACTCTTTAAGAAAACCATTTTGAGGGCGCCTGGGTGGCTCAGTGGGTTAAAACCTCTGCCTTCAGCTTGGGTCGTGATCCCGGGGTCCTGGGATCAAGCCCCACATGGGGCTCTCTGCTCAGCGGGGAGCCTGCTTCCCTTCCTCTCTCTCTGCCTGCCTCTCTGCCTGCTTGTGATCTCTGTCTGTCGAATAAATAAATAAAAGCTTTAAAAAAAAAAAAACCATTTTGGCAGAAGCACAAATTGTGTGGAAGGCATGTTTCGGTGAAAGTCTAGGAAGCTAGGTTGGAAAAACTTGGAGGGAATCTGACTACTGTCAGCAGGAGAGAACTTTAAAGAATTTTGAGCAGGAAGTGACTCGATCAAAATTTTAAGAACGAGTCTGATCATAAAGACATGAAGGGGACTGCAGGTAGTGGGTCTGGGAGAGAGTGAATGGGAGCCTTCTTGCAGATGTAGAACCAGGAACAATTCCAGATGTCCCTTGTCTCCTGCCTTCCTCCAAACTGCTGGGTGTTGTGTAACCCATTTCCTGTTGAAATTGGTCTAGCTGCTTCAAAATCCGTGTTACATAAGTCAAAAGTTATGTAAGCAGTAGGCATCAGGACATTTAGCTGTGGATTTTGTTTGTTGTAGTTGTTTTGTGTGTGTGAGTGTGGAATTAATTTCTTTTTGAACAGATGGATACATTTTTAAGGCATGCATTGGGTCTTACCATATCATGTTGGCTCTCAGTGTCCAAGGGCTCTTTCCGTGATCCTGGAGAAGCTTAAAATAGTTGGCGCCCCAAACAAGTCACATTTGATTTTGAGAGAGAGAGGGCATGTACCTGTGGGAGCTCCCAGGGAGGAGTAAGGATTCTTCAGAGAAGTGTGATTTAACTTGGAGTGTTTGGGAGGGGAGCTTAACCAGGGGGTTGGGCTGGTAAGGCCACAGAGTTTCCTGGCATCTTTAGCAGTGTCGATCCTTTGTATTTCTCTGTTACTCTTTTATAATCCTGTATGGGATGGCTTAGCTCCTAATTTATTTTTGGCCAGGATTTTATTAATTGGAATCTTTCCTGGTATAGTTGCGCAGGTGCTGTTTGATGAACTTTGGAGTGGGCCACTGAGTGACTGTAACTTTGGATTTGTCTGCAGACCGGAACATTTTTGAAGTTAATTGAAAGTTGACTTCTACCTACTTCTCACTTTGAGGAACAATGAAGTAAGATTATTTGCTGATGGAGGCTGTATCCTGACTGAAAGACTTGCAGTCAAGAAACTTAGACATAGGGGTGCCTGGGTGACTCAGTGGGTTAAGCCTCTGCCTTAGGCTCAGGTCGTGATCTCATGGTCCTGGGATCCAGCCCCGCATTGGGCTCTCTGCTCAGCTCTGCCTGCGTCTGCCTACTTGTGATCTCTCTCTCTCTCTCTCTCTCTCTCTCTCTGTCAAATAAATAAAAATTTTTTTAATCTTTTTTTTTAATCTTTTTAAAATCTTTTTAAATTTAATTTAATTTTATTTGACAGAGGGAGATCACAAGTAGGCAGAGAAGCAGGCATAGAGAGAGGAAGGAAAGCAGGCTCCCTACTGAGCAGAGAGCCCAATGCGGGGCTCGATCCCAGAACCCTGAGATCATGACCTGAGCCGAAAGGCCGAAGGCAGAGGCTTTAACCCACTGAGCCACCCAGGCGCCCTAAATAAATAAAATCTTTAAAAAAAAAAAAAAAAAAGAAAGAAAGTTAGACATAAACCGAGAAGGTATAATTTGAAGCTGAAGAATGGTGTCCTTTTGATGTACCTTTTTTTTTTTTTTAAAGATTTACTTTTTGATTTGCCAGAGAGAAAGAGAGCACAAGCAGGGGGAACAGCAGGCAGAGGAAGAAGCATTCTCCCCCCGTGAGCAAGGAGCCTGATGTAGGACTTGATCCCAGGACCCTGGGATCATGGCCTGAGCTGGAAGCAGACAGTTAACTGACTGAGCCACCCTGATGTCCCTTTTGGTATACTTTTATCACAGTAGACTAGGATGTGGTGTGGCAGCTAACAGCACCAACATCTCAGTAACTTCACCTAAAGATTTCTTTTTTATACTGCCATGTCCAGTGCCAGCCTATAGGAGTCAATGTAAACAGTCACTCAGGGACTCGGGCTGCAGGCCCTAGCACATCGTCAAGAGCACAGGGCCTTCTAGACAGCTGATGTCAGAGAAGAGAGCCCGCAAATGACATACAGTCTTTTCAGTTTTCACCTGGAAGTGGCATCATTTCTGCTGTCTCATGAGACATAACTCACCCTGGGACCCATCCTGGTTGCTTGAGGGCTGCCAGGAAATGTAGGAGAGCAAGTGGAATGTTTTGTGAGGATTATCTCTGTTACAGTCTCATTCCAGTGACATGGTGAAGAAGGCGGGCAGATCAGGTGAGACTCACTTCACTGAGTGGAAACTTAGAATTAGTGAGCCTTATGTAGGACACAGCTTGAGTATGACTTAGATAATAAACTGTGGGAAGAAAAATAGTAGTTCTGAACTTAGGGAGCCAGCTCCTTCTCAGTTGTTTAAGTTGGGGGGGGGGGCGGCGGATCTTACCATTATGCTCCATGTAATAAAACATTTTCATGTGGTAGGGCCCCGTCTATAGGATCCCACACTTGAAAATACAGAAATAACTTGAGGTAAAAAACCATTTTGTGAGAAGGAGACAGTACTTCTTTTGCTATTTTAAAATTATTGTTTTCAGAGTTCTAAATTGTGATGCTGTGTATATTATAATGAAAGAATTTGGGGGCTTTTTTGTTTTGTTTTATTTTTAAAATTTTATTTTTAAGTAATCTCTATACCCAACATGGGGCTCAAACTCATGACCCTGAGATCAAGAGTTATATGCACTGACTGATCCAGCCAGGTGCCCCTGTAAGAATTTGTTCTAAAAATACTGATACTTTTAGGGGCGCCTGGGTGGCTCAGTGGGTTAAAGCCTCTGCCTTCGGCTCAGGTCACAATCCCAGGGTCCTGGGATTGAGCCCCGCATCCGGCTTTCTGCCCAGCGGGGAGCCTGCTTCCTCCTTTCTCTCTCTCTCTGCCTGCCTCTCTGACAACTTGTGATCTCTCTCTGTCAAATAAATAAATAAAATCTTTTAAAAAATAAATAAAAATACTGATACTTCTAGTAGTATTTAACCTTATTACGGTTTAAGATAGTGTATTTTTACGCTGTGGCACAGATGGACATACCAAAATTTAAATGAACAGTCTATTGAACTTACTGGTTAACAAATTTTTGTAGTTACATTTTATCCAAAAATTACTGCTTTCTCTGTAAATGGGGATTATTATAGTGGGGAACTGACTAAGGTGAGGTGAATAAGGAGTGTTTACTGGTAGGTGTATAGAGGATTTGGTGAACTGAGGTTACTAAAATTTTTACTGTTTCAGAAAAGATTGTAAATGAACTCAGTTACGGTTTGCAGTTCTCTTGCGCGTCTTGAACACACTCCCATCTCTTGCTGCCTATACCATAGAGACGATTAGCGTCGGATAATTTGTACTTAATGCTCTAAACTTCTCAACGCACCTTCACGTAGATTAGGTCATTTGTTCTCACAGCAGCCCCACGGAGAGTAGGTAATGTTCTTTCTTTCTTTCCAGTAAGAAAATTGAAGCTCTCGGAGGTTAAGCAATGTGACCACTTGTCAGTAGCAGAGCTGGGGCTAGAAAGAGCCAGATCTACTTCCCTTCAGTTGATGCTCTTGTCTACAGTGTATCCTGCAAGTCAGCAAATTGCAGAAGATAGGACAAAAATGGCTTCTGTTTTTTAGGTTCCTACTGCTTGATGGGCACTGCCAGATGTAACATTTAAAGTCCTGTCTTTGCTTTAAGATTGAGGCAGTCCTCAGATTTAAGGTGTTTTTCCCAATACTGTGGGGGAAAAACTAGATTTGGTCCAAACCAGACAATTCTCGAAAGAAGTTAAGGAAGTGTATTTAGCTTAAGCTTCCAAAGAAATAGTTCTCCAGCAGCCCACGTGTGATGGGGAGGCTGATCAGACTCGCGGGGACAGGGAGGCTGGAGTCTGCGGTCTCTTAGCAACGCTGCCGGACACATCACTTGCCTTCTCTGACCCTCCACTTCTTCACCTCCAGAAAGGGGGAAAGGGATTGTTGTGAACATAATCTACTCTTCAGGACTGTTGGGAAAATTAATTGGCAAAAAAATTAGCAAGGGACTTCGCCCTCTGAGTGCTCATGTTCAGTACGGCAGAGGGCGTTCGCAAGTACATGTTTCGTATTTACATATGATTCTTGCCTGACGGGTTGGGAAAAGGTTCACACATGCATTTCCAGGGCCCTGAAGCCTCACACTTGCTTTCTCTCTCTCTTCTCGCTCGCTCCTGTCCTAGGGAACGACCATGGATAAAAGTGAGCTGGTACAGAAGGCCAAACTTGCCGAGCAGGCAGAGCGCTACGACGACATGGCCGCAGCCATGAAGGCCGTCACGGAACAGGGGCATGAACTCTCCAACGAGGAGAGAAATCTGCTCTCTGTCGCCTACAAGAACGTGGTGGGCGCCCGCCGCTCCTCCTGGCGTGTCATCTCCAGCATTGAGCAGAAAACAGAGAGGAATGAGAAGAAGCAGCAGATGGGCAAAGAGTACCGGGAGAAGATCGAGGCCGAGCTGCAGGACATCTGCAATGACGTTCTGGTAAGAGGCCGGGGTTTCGGTTTCAAACGGCGATTTGCGAACAGTATTAATGTAACGCTCAAACGCAAACTCTCACGCGGCTCATGAGAGAAAGGTGTCGGAATATGCTGGAAAGCTGCACTCATTTGGAGCTGATTTTTAAGCCTGTGATGTGATGTGATTTTCCTCACTTCCTGTTTGATCAGAGGTTGCTCATCACGAATGGGGTATTTTTCCTCTCCCTTCACAAAGACCTATGATAAACAGGAGCATCCCTCCCTCTTTTCTTTAGAAATTCAGTCCACATTGGCAGGATCTCAGGTAGGTGCCGCCACAGATGGGCTGTTCTGTGTCTGAGCGGTGATGTCACCTCCAGCCGGGGAGGTGGGAGCCAGAAGCCCCACTCTCATTCCCCCTCTCCCAGTCCTGTCCGCACAGCGTAAGGTCCTGAAAGTTAGCCACGTCTGTCCGTTGGGCCTGTGTCCAAAGCCAAATCAAAAATGGTTTGGGGATTGTCCTCTCCTGGGTTTTATATAAGCCTTAGTCAGATGATTGAGTCATAACTATTCCGCTCTGGCCACAGTCTGGGGTTGGACGGGAGGGGTGTGTATCCTAGAGCAAATCATGATCATATTGTCTTTCCCTCACATCCTGAGCCCACTGGGAACTTTCTTTTTCTTCCAGGTGAAATCAGGTAAAAATGAACGGTGAGGGCTGCTTTGAAGGGAAAAGGAATTCACACTTGTGGATCTACCTCCTCCCCTGCTGGCTGCCTCTCCGAGTTACTGCCCATGACACCTTTCTTTTGAAAACCAGTACAAAGCTTGTCAGCCATCAGGCAGTATTCCTCCTCCCTAACCCATAAGGAATTACACCCTGGCTGTCTGCAGAGAGTATTAAAATGACTACCGCCCCTTGCATCTTCTCACATCGATTGATTAAATCCCCTTACAACTAAGCTTTTGCATTGAGCTGCTCTTGTTAGACTCATGGTGTAAGAGTGTCATGGCTAAATTTGTTGCCTGTTGGTAATTTGGGGGTTTGTTAATGGTGCACTAATTCCTGAATGTTAGGTACATCTGGTATTCAGATGAAGTATGGCATGCATCCCAAGGGCAAGAAAATTCCATAATTCCTGAAATGTAGACCAGCTTTTAAGAGCATCTGAAAGAATGTGAAGAAAAGCATGGTACTTACTGCCTCTTAACCAGTTTTTCAGGATGCCACATTCTAAAACAACTCTTCGAAAATATTGCTCTGTATACGAAGCTTGGACTCCTTCAGAACTGCTTTTGTTGTAAGCATAAATGTTTAAAGGAATTTATTCTTAATAATAGTATTAGCTACTTTTTGAGTGCTTACTGCGTGCCAGGCATCGTGTTAAGCACTTTATGTACTCTAGCTCATTTGTCCTCATACCCTAGAAGATGGCTATTGTGCTTCCCCATTGTATAGCTGGGAAAACTGAGGCTCAGGATGCTTAGAAATCATTTGTCCAGGGGCACAGATGGTAAGCAGCAGAGGAGGGACTTCTACCCAGGTCTGATTGATTTTCAACTTAGTTTTTGGCAGTTTTGCTCTGTTATTCACCTTTTTCCTCCCAAAAGGGAAAGATTTTTTTTTTTTAATTTAAAAAATAAATACAGTTTCTTTTTTTTTTTTTTTTTTTTTAAAGGGGTGGTGACCAGGTAGAAGAGTATAAATCAGAAAGTAAAAATCATTTCTAATCCTGTCGTGTAGAGAATCATTATTAACATACCGATAAATATTCCTCAAGAGTTTTCCCTTATGTGTTTGTGTGTACACGTACATAGTTTAACATTAAAATAGGATTCATGTGGTACTTATGATCTTTTTGTTTCACTCAGACTTCTTTTGAGAATCTTTCCGTGTTATTGGTGTAGTTCTGCATCATCATTTTTAAGGCCTTACGTGGCATCCCATTGTATGGCTGTACTTTAATCAACCCCTTGTGGATGGTCAAAAGTGATTTTTAACCGAAGAATACAGGCATGTGCTATTAGGACCTGGGCCAAAAACCACTTAAAAGCTTTGGATGCAAATTATGTTTTTTTTTAATCGTCAAAATTATTTAGAAGTGGTAGTGTGTCTTGAATCTCAAACATAGTTTTAACATCTTGTAAATAATATTTCCAGATTCTTAACAGAATGTGAATCATTTTTTAGGAGCTGTTGGACAAATATCTTATTCCCAATGCTACACAACCGGAAAGCAAGGTGTTCTACTTGAAAATGAAAGGCGATTATTTTAGATATCTTTCTGAGGTGGCATCTGGAGATAATAAACAAAGTAAGTAACTTTTTTTTTTTTTTTTAAAGGAATTTGACTAATAGTGGAGCCAGTCCTCCTCCTCAGTAATTTCAAACAGTTTTTACTTTGTTTACCATAGACACGAACATCACGGTACTGGGAATCTAAAAGACCACTAACATTATGCTGACCTATGATTAGCAGGTCAGCATAATGGGGCTTGACAAATCAATGTATCTAAGGGTAAAGTGCAGAGGACATTAAAAATGTGATGTAGTAGTCCATTTAAAGAAATCTTTTTCTTATAATTAAAAAAAAAAAAAAAACAACAAAAAACCTTGAGGGTTATTTGGTATCTGTTCTTAGAAGTAAAACTTTAAGATGACTTAATGGTATAAAACCACCATAGTAAATAGTGTTTCTTTTATCACATATGTGTTTTGTGATGGTGAGAACTACAGCTCTGCTTTACTAAGTACCTACTATGTGCCAAGTATTTTAGAGTCTCATTTATTCCTTATACAACCCTAGGAGTTCCGGTGGGGATCTGCCTGTTATTCTGATGAGGAAACCAAGGCTCACAGAGGTTTTCACTTACTCCAAGCCCCACATTTAGAGAGTAAGAGTTGGGAGTTCAGGTTTGAGTCTGCTGACTCTTTCCATAATTCCTCTACTGGAGCATATTGTTTCCCATGTTCTGTCTTGTTAAAGGTTATTTCTGCTTTCCCCCAAAGCATTTAATGTGGTACTTGGCTTAGAGTAAACGTGAAACAAATCGTTGTTAATCAGATGGTGGAGACACTGACCCCTTGCTTGGTCGCTCCTCATTCCTGCTCGGTGGGGTGAAATAACTGGATGGGGGTCCGGCATGTGATGTACCTCAGAGAGAACCTCGCCTTTAATGTCCTTATCTTTCTTGTAGCCACTGTGTCGAACTCCCAGCAGGCTTACCAGGAAGCTTTTGAAATTAGTAAGAAAGAAATGCAGCCTACACACCCAATTCGACTTGGCCTGGCGCTGAATTTCTCAGTCTTCTACTATGAGATTCTAAACTCTCCTGAAAAGGCTTGCAGCCTGGCAAAAACGGTGAGAAAGTCCGTGTGTGGTTTCTGATTGTAGTATAACACTGCGTGTGTGTGTGTGTGTGTGTGTGTGTGTGTGTGTGTGTGTACACGTACTTCTTTTTATTGCCTGAATGTAACAACTGACTGTGCTAGTCCTTCTGAAGATGTTCTGGAGATGGAGTAGATCTTTTGTGACATAAATACAGACCTATCACTTTTTGATTTCTTCTCTGCACCTCCTGCTGATCTTTGTTGTTGTTGTGTTTATTATTGGCTTGGGCGGGTGGTTGTAGAAAATTCAGGGGGAAGGTAGTGTGTTGTTCCTTGTCAGACTTTGGGCTCTGTCAGCCTCTATTATGTATTATATTCCTTGTACCAAGATTTGAAGTTACAGCTGTGTTTATGAAAGAAAGCAGACCAGGTTTTCTTTGTGTGCTGGGCTGCCTCTTGTCTTCTGTTAGTAACTCAGCCGCCTTTTCTACATATTTTTTAGTCTTTCAACATGCACACTGTTACTTAAATGTTTTTTTTAATTTGGAAAAAGTACATGAAATGAATTATTTAAGGTCCATCACTTAATTGAATCAGATTTAGTGGTGTGAACGTCTGTTCTTCCTTTATTCCTTGTATCAGACCTTTTGAGTTTAAGTAAAGGAAGGAAAGGATTATTGGCAGTTAGGTTTGGCAATTAAAAAATAATATGGGGGTGCCTGGGTGGCTCAGTCGGTTAAAGCCTCTGCCTTTGGCTCAGGTCATGATCCCAGAGTCCTGGGATTGAGCCCCACATCGGACTCTGTGCTCAGCGGGAAGCCTGCTTCCCTTCCTCTCTCTGCCCAGTTGTGATCTCTGTCTTTCAAATAAATAAATAAAATCTTTAAAATAATAATAATAATAATATGGATTTGTGTTGGGTTGACAGTAATACCTGTTATGTTACCACATTCAGTGAAGTTCTCTGGGGATTTTTTTTGTCATTGTTGGTTGGTGCCTTATAACCATGCATTATCTGTTTGTGGAAACAACTAGCAAACAAGGTCATTAATAATAGCCTCAACTCCCCTAGAGCACTGTACAGGAAAAGAAAGTACGTATATTTGTTAACAGGAAAAAAATTAGGCTAAACTAGCTCCAGAGAACCTGTGACAACTCTGCTAATGGCTCTTTGTTGCAGGCATTCGATGAAGCAATTGCTGAGTTGGATACGCTGAACGAGGAGTCTTACAAAGATAGCACCCTGATCATGCAGCTGCTTAGGGACAATCTCACTGTAAGTACTGCTGGTTAACGACCCTGCTCTTGGAGGGCTTAGAGTCTTGTTCCTATCACCGACCGAAGAATTCACTGTTGCCCAAGACTCCCCAAGGGGATTTGTACCCTGTAAGTAGAGTGAAACGTACTAAATTGTTAAATTGGTTGTAAATGACTGCTAAAGTTTTGGCCTCTGCAGTCCTCATAGTCTGCAGTAATACAGTGATAATTTGAAGCAGTTAAATGAGATAAGTTGGTCCAGACTGGGCCCACTTCTCTGAGTGAATTTTAGGAGCCTTGTTTTGATTAGAGTTCTGTTTTTCTCTTGCAGCTGTGGACGTCGGAAAACCAGGGAGATGAAGGAGATGCTGGGGAGGGAGAGAACTAATGTCTGTTGTGCTTCGTGATCTGTTCAGTGTCACTCTGTACCCTTCACATATATCCCTTTGTGCGATAAAAAAAAAAAAAAAAAAAAAAGTCGTACGTCGACTTTCAATTTTTCACAGCCTCAGCCTAGCAAAATGGTCCATGGGATAAACAGCTGGTGTGTGTATCTAAAACTCAGATTGGTCACATAAATGCCACGGCATTCTGAAGTTTTGATTTTGATTAACATTGACAGGATTACTATGTGCTGAATTTTTTTTTAAACTGAACACTGTGATTATGGGGTTTTGTAACTTAGCAGAACTCTTACTGGTAGAAAAACTAGACCTAAATTATGTGTAACTTTTTGGAAAGTTTAAACTGATAAACTAGTCACGGAAATAACAGTTCCATTGTAAAGTTGTACAGAAAGTTATAGAGATTATATTGTGACGCTGGGACACAGAGTAAGACCCCTGTCCTATGACAGCAACTCATAGTAGTTCTGCCTGTTTGGGGGGGTTACAGACACTTGGCCAGTTTGAGCTGTTGCCACTCAAAAGTTCATGACTGTAGATGTCCACAGTGTCTTCCTCTCCATAAACTCGAAGCCTAAAATGGAAACTCTTTGTGGCTGATAATTGGGTTTTGACACCGTGAAAAGGCCCAGTGCTCCTAGACCCCGTGACTAACACCCCTTTCCCACAGCCATCTTACTGATTTGCAACTTGGGCTCCAGTAGTGGAATCTGTTTTCCTTGTAACCAAGACCTAAAGAAGAGAAAAGCCGTGTATCTTATGAATGGCCTTATCTGTTTCCTGGGTAATACCTTTCAGAGTCATGTTCTGCAGAGATTGCCTTTCACTTAAGAAGTACTCAAGTCTTTGGGTGCTTCCTAGCTTGGGGCTTTCAAATTTTGAAATCGAGACATTCTTCCCACTGTCCTTTTTGACTGTTGACCTTGGTTTTTCTTTTCCCTCTTGAAGTTTCTGTCCTCCTCCTTTACATTTTTTTTCCTTTTCAGTTCTGTTGTCTTCTGTTCGTTGTCGAACACCGTACGGGCAGGGCGGGGGCCTGGAGGGGGTGAGCGAAGATGGCAAGCACTTTGGTTCGCAGGCCTCACTTCAGGGGAGTTGAGAAGAGCCAGCACATAGCTCTGGCTTCCTCTGATTTCTCAGCGCGCTCGTTGCTCTTCAGTCAGACCAAGATCTGAGTCAAAAAAGTGTTTTTAAATACCCATGATTTCTCCCTGTGTTGCAGCCAGCCCTGATAATGCTTGTTAGTACCTGTCACCAGCTCTCCCAAGTGTGCTCCTCCAGCCAAGTTCACAGACCTGTTTGAACAAGACCCTATAATGCAGGGAAGTTGCATGAACACCACAGTGGGGAGAGTCCAGAATAGCCAGGCCTACCAGTCTCACAGTACCCCCTCTCCCTGGAACATTCCATGTAGCTGTAGTGTCCGCCTGTTTGTCCATCTGCTGAAATGAGAAAAGAAACATTCATGCACTGATTTAAAACCAAAAAAAAGGAAAAAAAAAAGGAAAAAAAAAAACCCTCCCCCCTTTCTAGCTGAACAAAAATGTGCAGTTAATACTTGGCGCTTGAAAATGCAGTAGTGAATGTGGAACGAGCCTGTCTGTATATCTGGTAGCTCTTTCTTGCTTCGTTTTTCCTTACCAGTATTCTGCCTCACGTTTGCTTCTGTGACGGTTGGTTATATTGCCTAGCAAGCACTCCTGTGGTTGTGAAAATAGTATAGCAAAAAAAAAAAAAAAGAAAAAAAAAGAAAAATCCCCGGTTATTGATGTACTAGATTTGTGTATGTCTTTTAAACAGTTCTAGTTTCCACCTTATCACGGAATAATCAGGAAAAGTGTAAAAATTCAAAAGTGAAATAAAAAATTTTATCAGTTGCCTGTGAACTGATGTATGGCGCCATCTCTCTCACTACCAGAATTAGCTGCCTCTTCTGGTCACACTCACTTGTAGCTCTGCTCTAAAAGTAGGGAACATCTTTATTTCTCACCCTGTTTAGAACCAGAAGTCAGGGTGTTGTAAAGGAGGAGAAATTACCATTAATAAAGAGCCACTCTGCCTATTACGGGACGCTTCTCCGCCCTCCACGACAAACCACCCATGTGTTAGGTCCTCTTTTGTAGCTTCTAAGATTTGCTATGAACAGTTATTTTACATCCCATTCAAAAAGCACACACACCCCGTTTTTTTAAACCCTGAGATGTAGCAAAGCCTGTGAGAGATGCGTAAGGCGTGGTCATCCCCAGGGTTCTACCAGACTGTCCTCTGCCCTAACACTTTCTGAGAGCCTGCAGCACTGTTTCCTCATAGCATTTGCACCCTTTCTAAAAACTTCCACACTCCCATAAGGAAAGGGAAGAAAGGAAGGTATTTTTCAGCCCAAGATTACTCAGTCCTGTGCCTGCTTACTACTGTGCAGCACAACCAGACCCGTTCCGAGCTCTTCCGCCTGCCGAAACCTCACTCAAGCAAAGGTCATTGGGAACCGGGAGAGTCCCTGTGAGGGGCAAGGGGAAATAGGGCCCACAGAGCATCGGAATTCTCTTTTAAATGCCCCCACACCACGGGTAGGTTGAGGCCGCAAGCACAGCTTCAGGCCACTGTCTCGGCCTTGTACTGTCAGGTGACTCCTGTCCCCATAGAGTAACAGGCTTCCCGATGGAATGCTGGTGGAAGGGCTTAGTCAAAAGAAAGCTGGGGTGGGGTGGGGAAGTCCTCTCAGGTCATGATCTCAAGAGTTGTGGGATGGAGCCCTGCACTGGGCTCCACACACAGAGTGGATCCTGCTTAGGATTCTCTCTAACTCCTCGCACCACTCTCAAAAAAACCCCAAAAAATGGTGGGCCAGGAATATCCGGGAAAAGATGTTGGTGATACGAGAGTCAGTGTCAAGGAAGGCCTTGGTCACAAATTCTCAAGTGGAGCCTTCAGTCCCAGGTCATAAGGCCGGTTCCAGAGCGGGTGCTGGATTCTGGCTATCTTGAAAAGACTTTCAGGAGGCAAGGTGCACAAGCTTTGAAAGTGGGAGTCTGGCCCGGGATTCTCTTCGTCTGTGAGACGCACAGAATTGCATCGGGTCCCTTACAATCCCTGAGAAGAGCGCCGTCGGGGTTTTACTGAGAAGCGAAATGGACCCAGAGACCCAGAAGGCAATGACCTTCGGGACTGGAACAAGCCCGGGTTGGGCTCTGACCCGAGTCCCCGCAGCCCGACCCCAGGCCTGGTGGAGGACGCGCTCCGCCTGCAGAGGCGGGGTCCCAGAGGCCTCACCTGGGGCTGCTGGAGCGCTGAGGGGTCCCAGGTGGGACGCGGGGCGGGGCGGGGGCTAAAGGGAGGGGCGGCCGCTCGGAGGAGAGGCCCACCGCGGCGTCTCGGCCAACGCCATGAACGCCAGCGGCCCGGGCTACCCGCTCGCCTCGCTCTACGTGGGCGACCTGCACCCCGACGTGACCGAAGCCATGCTGTACGAGAAGTTCTCGCCCGCCGGCCCCATCCTGTCCATCCGCGTGTGCCGCGACGTGGCCACCCGCCGCTCGCTGGGCTACGCCTATATCAACTTCCAGCAGCCGGCGGACGGTGAGCCCCGGGGCAGGGGGGAGACAGACAGACGCACAGACGCGGGGGCCGACCAGTGGCAGCTCGGGCCCACGCTGGCAAATCTGGCTGCTCCCACGGCTCTCATTTTGCAGCCAGGGAAACTGAGGCCCAGAGATACAGGGCGTTGGAAGGGGTGCTGCCCCTGAGACAAGAACAGGCAATCAGTGTGCGCCTACTGTGTGTCTTACTGGTGCTCCGTCTTACAGGGGGCAAATATTAAGGCTGAATGAAAACAGCCAAGGGCTCTGGGGCTGGGCAGACCACGGACTGGAAAGCCCGCAGCTGTGTGACTTTGAGCAATTACTCAGCCATTCCGAGATTCGGTTGTCTGAGGAATGGGGACGGTACCCGCCTTTCCGCAGTGGTTGGGAGGATGAGAAAATCAAAGCACCTGGTGAGTTTGCAGGTGATGAGTGGGGAAGGCAGGAGCACTGGGTCTTGGGCTCGCACCTTTCTCAGCTGCCCAGATCTGGTCTCCATTCCAGGCCCCAGACTTGATGTCTCAGAGCTGAGAGGACTGATTGGTTTGTTGGGTGGTTAGGACCGCACTGTTTGACGGTGGAGAGGATGCAGAGTGAGAGCACCAAGTTTTGCCAAAGTTCGGTCACTAGGGTGTGAACTTGAACAAGAGTTCACACTCCCCACCTCTCCATCTGTGAAAAGGTGTGATGGTTTGTTCCCCAACAGCGCAGAAGGAATGCACTGTGTCTGTGAATATCTCCAGTATCCTTTGGTGCGTGGTAAAAAACCCTGGGTGGGTGGGAAGGGATCCTAAACGAGGGTTTGCCGGGGTGGTTCTGCCTGTTTCCCAGCAGGTGACTGAACTAGGTTCCAGAGCGCCTTCTCCTTTGCTCTGCTTTCCCTACCCCTGCCTCTAACCTCTTCCCCCAAGCCCTGCGCACTCTGGCCTTTCCGCCAGACTTCACAGATGAGCTAAATGGAGCTCTAGGGAAGAGAAAGGATGTTGCCTCTTAGCCGGGAGGGAACGGGCTGTGGTAGGGGCGGGAGGATGGGCAGAGGCTGCTGTTTGCAGACACCCTGCCACTCCCCGAACTCCTGTTTTGTGCCAGGCCGAAAGTGTAAGGCCCCTGGCGTATCTTCTTCAATTTTCAACCTGTCCCACTCCCTGGAGGTAGCTAGTGCCATCTCCCTTTGTTCGATGTGGAAAAGGGGTCATCATCTCATCATCCCCACTTTGCAGGTGAAGAAACCACCTCAGAGAGGTGTTCTCCCCCAGAGCCCTACGTCTCGGGATTGAGTCTCAGCTCTGTCCCTCCGTACCTCTGAGCTTTGGTTTCCCCTAACTGCTGCCAGTCTTTGTCTTATGGGCCCTCCTTTGCATTTGCATCTACTCCGTGTGCTTTTGAACACCGCAGTAGACCTTGCCACACCACTGACCCTTCCCCTTTCTGAGCCTCAGTTTTCCCCTCTGTGAAGTGGGGCTAGGGATCCCGGCTCACGTGAGGAGCCGAACGAGACCCCAGCAGGAAGGTGGGAGGAGCACTGCGCACATTAATTCTTTCCACGTATCTCCCTTCTTTCAAGTGAGACCCAGACAGTGAGTTTTTGTGTTTTTTGTTTTTTTTTTTCCTTTTTTGCTTCTAATAAATTACCTTAGGGCTCAGGGAAAGAAATACCCTTACTTGCCCCCTTTTCTCCTCCTCCTCCCCCCACCCCCTGTCCAGCGGAGCGGGCACTGGACACAATGAACTTTGAAGTGATCAAAGGCCAGCCCGTCCGCATCATGTGGTCGCAGCGAGACCCCGGACTCCGCAAGTCGGGTGTGGGCAACATCTTCATCAAGAACCTGGAGGACTCCATTGACAACAAAGCCTTATATGACACGTTCTCCACCTTTGGGAACATCCTCTCTTGCAAGGTGGGTGTGCGTCCTTCCAGGAGAGGGTCTGTGTCAAATACCCGTGTGGCAGAGGGATCCCAATCAGTGCCCCCGCTTCACACCTTGCCAAGCTGTCAGCAACAGCCGTTTCTTTAGCTTGTAATTCTGCAGCTGGTGGTCTGGGCAGTTCTGCTCTCGGCTGGCTCCTTCATAGGCCCCCTGCAAGCTGACTGGCTCGGCCCCCCTCCCTGCCGTCTTTCCTCCTCCAGCGGGCTAGCTCAGGCCATTCCTATGACAAGGGCGGTGTCTTCCTGGCACGCTGCATGGAAGCTCACCAGGCCTCTTGAGATGTAAGCTTGGGACTGGCCCGCCTTTCCTTCCACTGCATTCTGTTGGCCAAAGCAAGTCACGAGACAAGTTCAAATTCAGAAAGTGAGGACAGTAGACATGACAGGATGAAGGGTGTGGATACTGGAAGGCTGCTCACTGAGGCCATGAGGGCCGTCAAGCCTTAAGGCTTCCTCTGGGCTACAGAGGATTGGACAGAAAGCTGGATGGGACCTGGGCAAGTGTCTGAGGCCCAACAAGGACCCGTTGTGGCAGGATGGGGCCTACCCCAGGAGCTCGCAGGCTGGTTGGAGACGGTGAGACTTTTAGGAAAAGCTGGAGATTGGGCTCTGTGGGGGAAAAGCCCAGTGAGCCCTGCAGTCAGAGGCTGAGGCTAGAAACCCACACCACATGGCTGCCCGGGAAAGGTTTCTGGAGCACGGCAGGAAGAGCACTAGACCCGTGTAGTCGGCCAGCTGCTGAGAAGCCAGCACAACATAGTCGGTCAGATCTTGGACTTTGGTGCTGACTGTCTGGGGTTCAAAATCCAGCCTTTTCCGCTTCCTGGCAATGTGACCTTGGGCCAGCTGTGTGACCTCTCCATACCTCGACTTCCTCTAAAAGAGGGCCTTAGTAGAACCTACCTCATAGGCTTGTCATGCACGTATTTTAAGTCTGATAATCTTCACGACATTGAAAGGACCCTGACGCCCTGTTCCCCATCTAAGTGGTAGCTCGCACAATCAGAAACTTGGCCGGCTGGTGACCTTGGACTAGTCCTTCATTCCCATCTTCCCCAGTTGGGCAGTGGGGGCTCAGAGGTTAAGAATTGCCTGGAGGAGCTCTTAGAGCAAATAGGACAAGAGAAGCCTATGATCCCCTTAGCATGTGCTTAGCCTGGAGTGGGGCTCTGGTCTACATGATTAAATCTGGAGGGAAGAGCAGGGGGCTGGAGTGGAACGTGGAGGGACCCCGCCTGGGGCACAGAGTAAGCACGCAGGTAGTGGTTATTCATTACCTTTGCCATTCTCCGTGGGGTGCCCCCCCAACCCCATCCATCTCCTCCGTGGCCCAGGTGGTATGTGACGATCACGGCTCCCGAGGCTTTGGCTTTGTCCACTTTGAGACCCATGAGGCAGCGCAGCAGGCCATCGCCACCATGAACGGGATGCTGCTGAATGACCGCAAAGTGTGAGTGCTGGGATGTGGGGGACCGGAGGCTGCCCGTCACCGCCTCAGGGCACCGGACACTGAGCCGCAGCCAGAACTCTGCTGGTGGGGTGACCACGGAAGGGTCCAGTCCCTCGGAAGCACCCTTTCCCCAGGGAAGAACAGGGCTGCAGATGTTCCTAGAGGATTGTGCTGAGTCCTAAGTGAGGGGATTTTGAAATTTCGGCGGGAACAGCTAATGGCCAGATCACCACTGGATTCAGTGATGTCTGGTTTCCAGCCTGCTCGGCATGGCTGTGAATTTTTTTTCTTAAAACGTTTGTGTTGTTCCATGGGGCTTTTGGACAGGAAGGGAGGTAGGCCCTTAGCATGCCATCTTCTTACATGTCTGTTCGCCATCCCCCCACATCCCCCGCCCGGCACCGCTGCCACCGCGGCAGACCCCCAGCCTCACGGTGGGCAGGGCAGGGGGGAAGACGCTGGAGCGCATCTCCTTCCCAGGCTTGGATCCTGCCCATGGGACAACCAGCCCCACGCTCAGTGCCGTGGAGGGAAGCAGGCTCTGAGCTGGAAGATGCACTGAGAGTGGCTTTGTCCAGAGCGTCTCAGGGAGGCTCCCATCAGTGAAACCGAGCCTGGCGGGCTTTCCCCGGTTCTCAGAAGGACATGATCTTTGTTAGCTCCCGTTTGCCCAGGTTCACCTTTGCTACTCCGTGTTCTGTAATTTTTAATGCCAGCTACCATTTGTTTGTGCTAACTGTGCTATAGATGCCGTGGAATTTTCTTACGTTTTCTTTTCTTTTTTTTTTTTTTAAAGATTTTATTTATTTATTTGTCAGAGAGAGAGCACAAGCAGTGGGGAGAGCGAGAAGCAGGCTCCCCCCTGAGCAAGGAGCCCGATGCAGGGCTCGATCCCAGGACCCTGGGATCATGACCTGAGCCGCAGGCAGATACTTAACCCACTGAGCCAGGCGCCCCTCTTATGTCTTCTTCTTAACCTAGGATACTTTTCTGGAAGTGTTTACATGAACTTGTCCGACAAAGCTGATTTTGAAAGTTAAATTTTCAGGAGTGCCTGGGTGGCTCAGTGGGTTAAAGCCTCTGTCTTCAGTTCAGGTCATGATCCCGGGGTCCTGGGATCGAGCCCCTCATCGGGCTCTCTGCTCAGCAGGGAGCCTGCATCCCCCTCTCTCTCTGCCTGTCTCTGCCTAGTTGTGATCTCTGTCTGTCAGATGAATAAAATCTTAAAAAAAAAAAATTAATATTTTCAGTCTGCCCCAATAGTAACCATGGCATGGCACATGTCTGGTTCTCTCACCACTGCTTCCCTAGTGCATCCGGTACCTGTTACATGAACAAGCAAATGCCTGTGATCGGAGCTTCATGCCCAGTTTTTTTTTCTATTTTGTGTGGTTTTAAAAAAATATTTTGTTTATTTCAGTGAGAGAGTGAAAGCGCACACAAGCAGTGGGGAGGGGGAGAGGGAGGGGGAGAAGCAGACTCCCTGCTGAGCAGGGAGCCTGACCTGGGACTCAGTCCCAGGACCCTGGGTTCATGACCTGAGCCAAAGGCAGATGCTTAACCAACAGAGCCACCCAGGAGCCCTGGTATTTTTTTTTTTTTTTTTTTTAAGTAATCTCTACACCCAACACGGGGCTTGAACTTACAGCCCTGAGACCAAAAGTCGCATGCTCCATGGACTGAGCCAGCCAGGCACCCTTCATGCCCAGTGTTAGAGGAGTGCACGCTGAGGCTCAGAGAGGTTGAGTAACGTGCCCAGGGTCACACCGCTAGGCAACTGCAGAGTGAGGATTGAGGTGCTCATCTGACTCTCCAGTTCACACTTGCTCTTCTCTCCTGCACACTCAGCTGCCTGGTGTATGGGAGGAGTTCCCTGTGCATTTGCCCCAAGAATGAACCCTTCTTAACCGTATGCTACAGCGTGAATCTTGGCTGTTGGAAGTGGTCCAGCCTTGGCCGTAGTCCGTCCAAAGAGTATTGCCCTGCCCAGCCTCCCGAGGAGGGATTCGGGGGCCTTGGACCTGGTAGCAATTGACGCAAGTGACACAGGGTTGCTGGGTGGGATGGGGGTGACGGAGGGCTGGCAGCCGCCTACCCCGTCAGTGTGTCCGCAGCTTCGTCGGCCACTTCAAGTCCCGACGGGAGCGGGAAGCAGAGCTGGGAGCGCGGGCCGTGGAGTTCACCAACATTTACGTGAAGAACCTCCATGTGGATCTGGATGAGCAGGGCCTGCAAGACCTCTTCTCCCAGTTTGGTGGGCGTGTTCCCCAAGGGCATCAGGGATCACTTTGTCCTCTGTCCCTAGATTGGGCTGGGAGGAGGGGCCTTTCCGGAGGCTTCCTGAGGAGTTGTGGCGGGCGGGGGGGGGGGGGGGGGGGGGCCACACGGCCGGGGGGGGCCAAAGCCACAAGGGGGGTGGGAAAGGGAGGGGAACATCCTGGGGCTTCCCAAACTCCCCTCTGAGCCAGGTTGGCCCTTCCCAGGGAAGATGCTGAGTGTGAAGGTGATGAAGGATGAGAGCGGCCACTCCCGAGGCTTTGGTTTTGTCAACTTTGAGAAGCATGAGGAAGCCCAGAAGGTAGGAGCCTCCCTGTGGCTCTGTTTCATGGAGGAGGCACCAAGCCAGCACTAGGAAGAAAGGAGATCAGATACAGAGGGCTCCAGCTGCTGCGAAGGAGAAGGAAGTCCCTCCCCAGCCTGGGCCCACAGCAGTCAGGGCTCTTCCTGCCTGTGACAAAGGCTGAGGGTTGCAGCCTCCTTTGGGTGCTTCTGTTTGGAAGCCAACTAAAACCGACTGCTTTTCATAGGTTCTTGCCCACATGGGAGGTGGAGGGGCCTCTGAGACAGCCACTGCCCTCTTCTTGAATTGATGGTGGGACTGAGGCTGGGGAGGGGAAGTGCTAGGTGATTCCTTGCTCCCAGGTCTCTGCAAATGTGTTTCTCAAAATGTTTCCCTTCTCTTGCTCTTTCAGTTAGGGCTGTCCAGTAGAAATAGAATGGGGGCCACAAGTGAGATTTAAAATTTTCCAGCAGCCACATTACAAAGGATAAGACAAACAACAAATTGATTTTAATAATGTCCCCTTCAACTTAATATATTGAAATTATCACTCCAGTATATATTCAATATAAAAATTGAGATATTTTATGTTCCCCTTGTATTAATTCTTTGGAATCTGGTACTCCTGGCACGTGTGAACTCAGACTAGCCACAATTCCAGTGCTCAGTAGCCACCTGTGGCTACTGACCGCCATATTGGACAGTGCGTCTTTAGACTACTCAGTGCTTACTCTGTGGGTTTCTGCTTATTCTTTGCCTCCTCTGAGAAGCCTCTTCTATCCTCATGCTTCTGATGAGGGGCCCCTTCTTCCTCTCTCCATCAATAACCCAGATCTCCATGTATAGAACTGTGGGTAGAGACTGGATCTTATTTCACAGCGAAATCTCTGGCATTGCACCTGCCAGTAAGTACCAGATACCCACAGGCTGAGCAAGTGAATGGAATGAGGTCACACCATGACAATGTTTTCCTATCTGGCTTCCCACCCTAACGCTCTTTCCCAGGCTGCTGCCTCATTAAGACCATTGGACATGGGGATCTCAGCTCATTGTGGATTCTGGCTAGAGAGATCAGGCCCAGTGCCATCTTGATGGCAGCCGCCTCTCCCTGAGCACTTACCATGGGCCGAGCACTTACCATGGGCCGGGCACTGTGCGAAAGGCTGCATACACTCTCCTCTCTGCTCTACCAGCGTGGGTTCAACGGTTACCACAAGGGTGTAGCTGGTGAGAGGCACCACTGGGATTAGAACGCACTCCTCTGACTCTGAAGCTTTGTTCTTAAGTGAATGGCCCCTTTCAAAAGGTGACCTCTTGTGTGTCCTTGGACAAATCCCACCCTCTCTCTAGGCTTTGGTTTTCTCAACTGTAAAAATGACACATTGGAGCTTCAAGGATCCATTGACTCCAAAATCTTAGAGACTTTGGCAATGAATTTTATACATTTTCTGTAGGCGTAAATTTTTTTTAACAGTGTTTGTTTCAGGTGTGCAATATAGTGATTCAACAATTCCATACACACCATGATGTTTATAGTCACATTATCTACAGTAGCCAAATTATGGAATCAGCCCAAGTGTCTATCAGCTGACATGGATAAAAAAGATGTGTGTGTGTTGTGTGTATGTGTGTGTGTGTGTGTGTGTGTGTACTTATACACACTTAAAGACACAGTGGAATATTACCCATAAAAAATGAACTATTGCTAAATAGGTGATGGGAATCGAGGATTGCACCTGTATTAAAGTGTTGAATCACCATATTGTAGACCTGAAACTACACTGTGTTAACAGACCTATTTCACCCATTCACCCCACCCTCTCACCTCTGCTAACCATCAGTTCTCTATAGTGAAGAGTCTGTTTCTTGGTTTGCCTCCCTCTTTTTTCCCCCTTGCTCATTTGTCTTGTTTCTTAAATTCCACATGAGTGAAATAATATGGTATTTGTCTTTCTCTGACTATTTTGCTTAGCATTATACTCTCTAGCTCCATCCATGTCCTGAAAATGGCAAGCTTTCATTCTTTTTTATGGCTGAATAATATTCCAAAACTGTAGTCATCAAAATAGTATGGTATTGGCACAAAAATAGATGCACAGATCAATGGAACAGATTAGAAAACCCAGGTACTGACCTTTTAAGACTGATGTGGAACTAGCAGTTCTTGGGGTCTGAGAGTATGTTTACAAGGATTTGCATATTTGGGAGGGGAAGCAAAAGTCACTGTTGTGTGAAAATATTTTTTTAAGGACTTTGTGTGTATAAGAGAGAGAGGGAGCACAAATGGGGAATAGGGGCAGAGGGAGAAACAGACCCCCTGCTAGGCAGAGAGCCCAATGTGGGGCTCGATCCCAGGACCCTGAGATCATGACCTGAGCCAAAGGCAGAGGCTAACCCACGGAGCCATCCAGGCATCCCTATTTTTATTTATTTATATTTTTTCAAGATTTTATTTGCCAGAGAGAGTGAGAGCACAAGCATGGGGAGCAACAAGTAGGGGGATAAGCAGGCTCCCTGCTGAGCAAGGAGCCTGATGAGGGACTCGATCTCAGGACCCTGGGATCATGACCTGAACTGAAGGCAGACACTTAACCGACTGAGACACCCAGGCATCCCCCAATTTTTAAAATCTATGTTTTCAAAAAGTGGATTCACTTTAAAGGGCCTTTATCCTGGTTCTACTAATTCTCAGCCATTGAGGCTGGCCCAGCTGACAGGTGGCCCCCTTCAGGCCCAGATGCTGGGACTGGAGGCAGGGCCTCATGGGGGTGTTACCAGTTACTTTCGCCCCTTCCCCGGCCAGGCGGTGATGGACATGAATGGGAAGGAGGTGAGCGGGCGGCTGCTGTACGTGGGCCGGGCCCAGAAGCGGGTGGAACGGCAGAATGAGCTGAAGCGCAGGTTTGAGCAGATGAAGCAGGACCGGCTGACCCGTTACCAGGTGACAGCCCCCTGGGGGCAGCTGCTGCTATGTGAGCATGTCTGTGTGTGGAGGGCCCTGAATGGGAAGCCTTCCTCCAGCAATCCCGTGTCTGGGAACTGGGCTTTAGTGGTTGGGCAGGGGTAGCTGTAGCTTCCGTGCTTAGTGACTGGGGGGCATGGGTGCCATGCAGGACTGGAAACAGGAGGCTGGGTGGCCAGGGCTTCTAGGCCCCCCATGGCTTACATTGGCCTCTGACACAGAGCAACCCGAGGCTTGGAGGGAAGGGACACCCCCAGCAGTAACCTTTCTTTCTAGGGTGTGAACCTGTACGTTAAAAACCTGGATGACTCCATTGATGATGAGAAGCTGAGAAAAGAGTTCTCTCCCTATGGAGTGATTACCAGTGCTAAGGTGAGGACTGGGGGCACCTACAGGGGATGGAGAGCCTTCCCCTCCTGTCCTCCTGCTGCTTGCACCCCCCCCCCCACTTTGTGACTTCCGAGGAGCTGGTGCTGAGCCATTCCTTTTAGAGTTTAGGGGGCTATGTCTGATCCCCATTGGAGCTTGGTGGCCCTCTGCAGCCTTGTCTGCTCTGGAGGGGAAGAGGATGTGAGTCCAGTCCCAGTCACATAGCTGGACTTATCGGGGTTCCCTGTAACCTTGGTTCATTCAAAAAGCATTAATTGAGTGCCTGCTATATGCCAGATTCTAGAAATTCACGTTTCAGAATTTCCATTGACTTTTGTTGTCTTCTGGATCTCAGTTTCCCCATTTGGAAAATGAGAGGGTTGGGCTACTTCATTCGTCATTCATTGTTCCCCATTTACTGAGCACTTACCATGAGCCCAGCCCGCTTAGCACCTGATATGTGATGACTGGCCGTTCTACTCAGTAGCTCTGTGACCATGGGCTGTTTTCTGAACTTCATCTACACCATGAGACTGTTGGGTTCATTGGATGTTTCTGACCCCTGGCTTATTAACCCCCTCTTGGCAGCTCTTACAGACAGACACCTGAGTCAGACAAACGGAAAGAAGATTTCACAGTAGGGCCTGGGCATCTTATTTTAAAGCTCCTCAGAGGATTTTCGGATAACCCAGTGTTCATTCCTTCCATATTCCTCCTGCCTCACCAGGGCCTCTGGGAAGCCTGTAGTAATGAGTTTGATGTGGTTCTTGCCCTTGAGTAGCTTCCAGTCAAGGGGGAAGTCAGATGCATCACCAACTCACATCTCTTATAAGGTGTTTGTGGTGTGGGCTGGGAGTATTGGAGGCAGAGCTGTGGTAACTCAGGGGACCAGGAAGGAGGGCTTCCTCCTTCTGACAGTGGCAGAAGCATTTGGCTTGGCTATAAGGAGGTAGGGACCTGCAGCGGGGGGAAGGAGGAACTTTCCAAAGACATCAGTGTGAGTGGTGGGGCTGGAGACCTGCATATGTGATATGATGGTTGGGTTCTTGGGAAGTGGTCTAGAAGGTCTTTTGTCTGTTGAATCCAATTTCAATTTTTAAATTTTTTTTTATTTTTTAAAAGATTTTATTTATTTGTCAGAGAGAGAGAGAGAGTACAAACAGGGGGCGTGGCAGGCAGAGGGAGAAGCAGGCTTCCCACGAGCAGGACCCTGGGATCACGACCTGAGCCAAAGGCAGACGCTTGTTTAACCGACTGAGCCACCCAGGCATCCCCGTTGAATACAATTTTAAATGTCCTTCAGGAAGTCTGGTGTTTAGGGCAGAGGTTCTAAGAATTTTTGAGTTAAGGATCTTTGAAAAAATGTCAGAGCTATGAGATGTGTAAGTTAAGCATCTGTACATTTGCTTAAACATTATAAAAAAGCTATCTACCCTCTTTGCCAGCAAACGTGTACTTTGTGTAGTATGGTGTTTGAAAACTGGGATGTTCAAGTTAGTTAGAACTAGGTCTAAATCCCAGTCCTACATTAACTAGCTGTAGAATCTGAGGGAAGTGACTCTGTCTTTTGGACTCTGTTTACCCATCTGTCAAATGGGAGCAACATTCCCTACCTCTCAAGGTGTCCTGAGCACTGAAGAGCCTGAGTGCAGAGCACCTGCCCCCAATAAGCTGTGAAATGACGATCTGATTATTCACATGTCGTGTCTATTTTCCGGAGATTCACCGACCTCCGTGAGGACTCGCTGAGGGAAGGGAATTGTAAAAATTTGGGCTGCTCTGAGTTGCGGCACTATCTTGTTCATTGACCCACGAGGTTATAAAGTGGGGATTTTATGGACGTTTACATATTTCCATGATTTCAATTGTATATAAAATGCAACGATTACGAAAAGGAATTAAGGCCTGTAAAGTGCTAATGGCACTACCACGTTTATAGTAAGCTGCATAAATGTATTTTATCATTCTTTACTATCTAACAGAAGTTCTTATTAACTTGTTAAGCAGTACTTTTGTGCCAAGAAAATCTGGGTGAGGAAAGCCTATGGATCCCTTTTGAGAATACTTTTTAGTGCATAAAAGAAAATTCAGAGCATTGCGGAAAACCAATTATATTGAAACAAAATTATCAAAACACGAAGGTGACAGTAGTAGGTGCTTTGTTATTGTGCCCAACTATAAGATCTAGGGAGGCAACCGTTAGTATAGATATTTTGAAGGCAGCAGTGATTAACAGGATATGAAAATATTTTCTTTCTCTTTCTGACAAAATTCCAAGCACAGCCAAGGCTCCCCTATTTTTGTTGTCTGTATTCACAATAGGAGGGAACCCTAATGTGAGAAAGGAGAGGCCATTGTTCCCCCCCATCCGAGTTCACAGATCCCCTGACTTCTGTCCACGGGCCTCCCTGGGCAGGGGCAGTGTCTGTGAACCCTCAGGCTCAGGCCCCCGTGTGGTCGGGTAGCAAAGTGCAGTTCGAACACCGATGATATAGGACATACGGAACATGGGCTCTAATAGAGAAGCAGATTTTAAAAGTATATCCGTTCAAGTCCAAATGTGTGAGCCAGGCCAGTGTCTTGACTCCAAAAAACATTACAAACCATACATGCAATGTGGATTGGATCCTGGAAGAGAAAAATAATATTTATTAGAAAAACTAGTGAAAGATGAATGAGATCCGCGGATCAGTTAATAGCATTGTGGTTGATAATAGTACCGTCCCAACGTTAATCTACACATGTACCCTGTTCAGACTGGGGCAAGTGGGCTGAAAGATAGCCACTCCGTACTAGTTTTGCATTTTTTCTGTGCATCTGAAGTTATTCCAAAACTTAAAAAAATGATATTTTAGTAACAAAGCTAAGAACCTCTTCCCCAGATTCCTAAAGAATTTGGCTCAGTGCCTTGCAGAGGCAATGAACAATTATCAGAACGCTGCATTGGGTTTGAATCCTGGATGATGTGTGTCCACAGGCTGGGTGACTCTGGACAAGTCACTCTCTTTTTTAAACTGTAATAAGGACTTTTATTTCTACCACAAAGAAAATAGAATAAGGCACCAAAAATATAAATCACTTTTGGGGCGCCTGGGTGGCTCAGTTGGCTAAGCGTCTGGTCAGGTCATGATCCCAGGGGGATCAAGCTGCACATAAAAAAAAATATATATATATATATGTGTGATTTTATTGGACTTTCTAGGAAACTCTTAAGAACGTTTTATTCTTTCCCTGATTCCCACATGAACCAAAGAATTGTATGGGTCGTTTAAAAAAACCAAAGAGTAGTTGAAAGGCAGATTTTCATCACAGGGACATCACACGACGTGTTTAATATTGTGGCTCTGGCTAAAGAACCCTGTGCCCTGGTCTTAGATTTTTTAAGCAATCCTCAACTATCCTCTTCCTTCATGGTAGCCCGTGTAATGTAGGTAGATTCCGTTTAAAGCAGCTTTCCTGCACAGCTTAGGAAGACCATTTCAGAAAGAAAATGTGAAAATCCTGAAATGCAGCAGTTTCCACAGACTCTGGGGAGTGTCCTGTTAAACAGCGAGCAGCCCCCCGTTAGCAAGTGGCCTGGTCTCTGCCAAGTCACTCTCGAGCCCCACTTGGTCCCCTGCGAAGTGGGAGTGGAGGAGGGGTCCTCATCAGGTGCGGTACATGTGACCTGAGAAGGCACTTCCAGTATCTGGCATGTCATGGGCCTCAGTCAATGTCAGGGGGACGATTTTTTCCTGGGCCCCTGGGGTGAGGGGAAGAAGAGGAGCGCAGCCCTCCGGAGTCTTCCTTCCCCACCCCCAGTAGACCTTGTCTTGTCTTGCTTTTAGGTGATGACAGAGGGTGGCCACAGCAAGGGGTTTGGCTTTGTGTGTTTTTCCTCTCCAGAAGAGGCGACCAAGGCCGTGACCGAGATGAACGGGCGCATCGTGGGCACCAAGCCGCTGTACGTGGCACTGGCCCAGCGCAAAGAGGAGCGGAAAGCCATCCTCACCAACCAGTACATGCAGCGTCTCTCCACGGTGCGGGCCCTGGGTGGCCCCCTCCTGGGCTCCTTCCAGCAGCCCGCCAGCTACTTCCTGCCTGCCATGCCCCAGGTGACGACCTGCCCGAACCCCTTCCCTGACAGCCAGGTACAGCAGGAGGGCAGCTTCCCAGCTAGATGTGGGCTGTCCATGTGTTTCTGCTGGAAACTCGGCAGGCAGGCCGTTCTAACCCCATCTGTGAGGGGCGGGTAAGCGTGCTGCTGTCCCGCCGTTCTTCCCACCCAGGGAGAGGTTTGGGTTCGGCTCAAAGAGGCTCTCTCTGGGCAACTAAGTTTGAGAAACAATGCATTAAATAGAAGAGACCTAGCCTTCTATGCTGTATGACCCTGTTCTATACACCTTACTCTCCCCTACTTAGCCTTTCCCCAGCTTAGCCTGTCCTGTCTCCCGGGCCGCCCGCCAGCCTCTCTGCTGGAGGTGTGTGCGAAGGAGGGAGCTCACGGGACTTACAGGAAGTGGAAATGTGATGGCCGTTAACAGCTACCAGGATGACATTCCAGCTCCTTGTAGCAGTAGGTTTGGCTGGCACAGGTCCGAGTGGGTGTGTGACCATCTCATGCCACCCTTTGGGCTACCAGCTCTGATCAGGGGCAAGGAGCGAAACTGACACCTTGTCCCGGAGGGTTCAGGGCTCACGGACAGCCTGAGCTGGGCAGCAGAGACATCGTCCCAGCTCGTGACACCTCACTAGCCAGTCCCTGGATGGGGGCAGTGAAGTTCCTACAGGGGTGTCTGGGAGGGGATGTGGTTTCTCCCCTGCTGCTAACCCCTGACTGCCAGGCTTCTCCCTCACAGCCTCCAGCCCAGGCTGCGTACTACGCCTCTGGCCCCCCCATGCAGCCCTCCCCCAGGTGGACAGCCCAGCCTCCGAGACCGTCCTGTGAGTGATTCAGCCCCTGGTACCCTCAGCCAGGCCCGCAGGGTTGGGCCCTGTAAGGCAGTGTGGAACCCGGGGCTACAAACACAGGCTTTGGGGGCAAGCCTGGCTCTGCTACTCCCCCGGGTATTAATTCAGTGGGTAATTCACTTCTAGTTTCCTCTTCTGAACGAGGCCTATATAAAGCACCATGCAGTGCTGAACTTGTAAATGACTTATGGGTGTAGCCATCCTCTTCAATTAGCTCCCAAGGACGGTCTGATTTGGGGCCGTCACAGTTAACTCCTGGGGCTGTGTGGCTGATGGATGGCCCCTCCCTAGGAGGAGAGCTCACCCTGATTCGACAGTGTCTTGGGGGCCCTGTGGGTGTGATCATGATGGCTATGCCTCCTGGGGCCGCTGGGGCCTCCGGATAGAAACAAGTTGGCTTTGTCATTGGAGATTTCCACACACACCCCTCCCCCAGAGTTCTGGGTCTGCCTGACTCAGTGAATTCACTCATCCTTTTGCTGAGAATGTTCTGGTTCCCCCTTCCCATTCCCTTCCTCACCCTGGAATCTTCAGGGTGCAGTGGGCCACTCGGAGTGTCCTGCCCCGCCAACCTTTCTCTCCATGTTTTCTGTGCCACAAGCCATCTACCCTCCAGGTGCCTCTGTGGTCCGGCCACCAGCCATGTTGCGGCGCCCCCCGGCCCAGGTTGGCGGTGTCAGGCAGGCCTCTACCCAGGTGCCGCCCCTGGTGCCCCACGCCCAAAGAGTGGGTGAGTGTGGGCTGGGCCAATAGGAATGGAAGTGTGTGGAGGGCGGGGCAGGGGCTTGGTGCCAGGTTGGCACAGGTGGGGAGTCAGCACTGGCCTCCACGGCAACCTTGGCTGTGACACTGCCCTCTCCGAGAGTAGAGCTGACTTTGGAGGCTGTGTGGCATAGGAGTTCGCGTGGGCCTTAGAATCCCACAGACCCAGGTCTCTGGCCTTGCTCGCTCTGGTCACCACCTCTTTAAAATAGGGATGAAAATAGCCTTCCTGTTTGGTCGCATGGGACAATGAGATCACACATGCCAGGGCTTAGCCTCGGATCAGAACCTTAGCGAGCATTCAGCAGCCATGAACAAGGTTGTAGATGTGGGCTGTAAGGCGAGCCCCTCCGTTCCTTCATTCGGCAAATGTGTGTATATCTAAGTGGCAGCCTCCTGGTGGGCACAGGGCTACTACATGAATGTGTGTCTTTAGGCTTTGTGGCTTTAGATGGCTGTGAGGGCCTAACGCACCTGCTTATTCCTCACAGCCCACATTGGTACCCAGACCACAGGAGCCGGCGGGGCCGGATATTCTACCCCAAGCGGGCCTCTCCTGACACACAAATACTCCACAGCAACACACAACCCTGGGGTAAGGCTGGCCTGACTGCTCTCTTAGTCAGGGCTCCAGGGGGGTTGGCTCAGAACCTCGGCTAAGGCATTGGAGGCATTGGCCCTCTCTGGGCCTTGTTTTTTTGTTTTTTTGTTTTTCTTTTCTTGAATTGTGAATTTTCATTTGCTAATGTGTACAATCAAGAAACACTCCCCCTGGGGTACCTGGGTGGCTCGGTAGGTTGAGGGGCGCCTGGGTGGCTCAGTAAGTTGAAGCCTCCGCCTTCGGCTCAGGTCATGGTCTCAGGACCTTAAGGATCAAGCCCTGCATCGGGCTCTCTGCTCAGCGGGGAACCTGCTTCCTCCTCTCTCTCTGCCTGCCTCTCTGCCTACTTGTGATCTCTGTCTATCAAATAAATAAATAAATAAATAATCTTAAAAAAAAAAAAAAACACTCCCCCTTACTAACAGAAGGAGGAAAAGGTCCAAGGTCACATTTGGTTTATTAATTATTTATTAATTATTTATTATTATTTGGTTTATTATTTGCTCTGCCTGGGTTATTAGCCACATTAACCTGGATTTCATTAATATTCAGTGTGGAGCAACAAGGAAAGCTTTTCTAGAAATGGGATGTGATTAATCTACAGTATAACTGAATATATCTATTGTCATTGACTTAAAGAGCTGTGTATTTATCTCCCTGCCCAAGTCCCAGACTTGGCATTAGCCTATCCTGTCTAGAATTTCAGTGTGTAGATTTCAAAGTCTTTCTTGCCAAACGAACAGGTGTACTCTTTAAGTGGCAGAATGCTTTCAAAGTTACCATGGTGTGGGAGGGTCAGGCGTATGCTGGGGATGTGGCTATAAAGCTGGGTGATAGTAAGTGTGTTATTTGGCACAAAGTGAATAGTCACGCTTTCCTTTAGCAACATTGAGGCGGGGGACTTCACAGGTTCCTGGCACCGTCTAAGGCATCCGAATTAGGGTGTGTCTGGCCCACTGTGCCCTTGTTAGGGATGCTATCCCACCCAATGGTCCCTACTTTGCCACTTGCCCCCCTCTTCCAGAGCATTCCTGGAGGCCTGTGCTTCCAACAGGGTAAGTGTCATGAGGTCTTGTGATCTGCGGTGGTTAAGGGACGTGTCCCCGGCACTGTGTTCAGGTGGAGGAGCCCGCTGTGTGCATCCCGGGACAGGAGCCCCTGACGGCGTCCATGCTGGCTGCAGCGCCGCTACATGAGCAAAAGCAGATGATTGGTGAGTGGCTGGTCCCCCTACCCTGGAGGGGAAGCAGCGGCCGAGGGGTGGCCAGCCTGTTGGGAAAAGCCCTGAATGGAGGTCAGACGTGTAGACAAGGTCCAGCGTTGCTGCAGACCCACCTGCTGGGTGTCCTTGCTCAGGTTGCCTCTGTTCTCTCAGCTTCCCCGCTCTCTGGTCTCAAAACACTGGTCCGGGTTTCTTCAGCACCAGGCCCACGACGGGCTGGAGAGGGGCCAGGAGCCCCAGGGTATGGTCTTGGGTTTCTGCTGGTGGGTGTCACAGCGCCTCACCTCTCCTGAATGGGAAGAGGCTGTCCCCACATGTCCAGCTCCCAGTGACCACTGCGGGGAGGTGGGAATTAAGTGTGCATGGGGCAAACACCTGTTCCCTGCTGGGCTGTGAGTTCCCTGTGCAGATCGTCCCCAGCCCACTGTCTGTGACAAGCCCTGCTAAAGGATGCCACTCGCTGTTGAACGAATGACCAGCTTGCTATTTACTGGGTGTTAGGTTCTTTCCTCCGTGGCCACCAAAATGTCCAGACCCTCTCTGAAGGCCCCCTTTGCCACCACCCTGTTGTTTGCTCAGCTCACCTGGGGATCTGCCACTTCCCACTGGTCAAAGGAAATCCTCCACGGGCTTCATGGAGGCAGGAAGCTGTTAGCCGTTCCCTGTAAACCTCTCCCACCCCAGCACCCTAGCACCGCAGCACCCCAGTCTGGCCAGACCGTCCACGTATTGCTGAGGGGGTGCCTCACCACCAGTGCTGGGTCCTGTCACTAGGAGTGCCTGATGGTGGAAGGTGAATTTATCTTGCGCATGTGGCTCCCCCTGCACCCCCAAAAGTCCAGTCCAGCATTAGCATATCTTGTCTAGGATTTCAGTGTGTATACGGGAACTATTTCTTGCAAGATGAACAAGAGTAGTCTTTAAAGCCCAAGTCTGTGTCCAACCCTGTGTAGATGACTTCACCTAGAATATCAAATTTGATTCTTCAAATTAGCCTCTGAAGCAGGGTTTGCTCCGCATACTTTACAGTTGGGAAAGAGGCTCCCAGTGGAGCTAAGGGACGGGATGAGCCCCCAGATGCCTCACTGCTCTGTTCCACAGTACCCATGCCTCCCCCGCACCCCCCGCTCTTGGGCTGCTGGGATATCAGCCAGCTGTTCTGTACAGGTGAGCGTCTGTACCCCCTTATCTACGATACCCACACCCAGCTGGCCGGCAAGATCACGGGCATGCTACTGGAGATCGACAACTCGGAGCTGCTGCTCATGCTGGAGTCCCCAGAGTCCCTCAATGCCAAGGTGGTCTGGGCCCTGGGTGGCAGGAGGAGAGCTTATGACAAAGACTTCTAGAAGAGCTAGCTACCAGGTGGTGGCTGGGACGGTTTCCCTTTCTGCTACTGCCAGCTTGCACTTGCTGAATCTTTGAGCAGGCAGAGAAAAGGGCTTAAGCGTTTGCTATTCCAGCCCTTCCACATTAATTCTCTGCAGCTCCATGTGCAAGGTCTTGCAAGGTCTTGGTACAGAGAGCAGTGTTCTGACAGAGTCTAGGGTCACACACCTGTCTTGAGAAGGTGACCGTGGGTTTCCGCTTGCAAGCCCCAATGCTATGGAAGGAGGGGACTTCCAGTACCTAGCATGCTTAGGCACTGGGAGGCCAGGGCTCTCCCAGGACCCCGCTGGGCAGCTGCACTAACTGCCACCCCCCCGCTCGTGTCCCATAGGTGGAAGAGGCCTTGGCAGTGCTGCAGGCACACCAGGCCACAGAGCTGACGACTGTGAATGTGCTCTGAGACCAGGTGGGTAGCTGGGGGTGGGACAGATGGAGACAGAAGCAGCTGAGCCCAAGAGAAGCTGGGAAAAACCAGTCAGGGATTGACTTGAAGAAGCTGTGTGGCTGGCTTTCTCTGAGGCACCAAGGAGTTTGGGGAAAGCTGTGATGATCAAAGGAAGAGGACAGACGGTGTGATATGAATGTTGACCACTGGGCAAAAAGTACAGATGTCCTCTTGCCCGCTGTCCTGCCTGGCCTCCCTGGGAAGAGGCAGGGCTGCCCCTGGCATTGCCTGGCTTCACGCTCCTTGCTGGAAGGCCTGGCTTGGCCGGCTACCTTCTTAGTTGAAGGCCGGGAGTCTGCCAAATGTGAGAAACATTTATTCCTATCCTTTCATCCCCAGAAAATGGAATCCTCCCTCCCCTGGCTGACAACAGAATGGCGTTTCCTGTTCTTGGCTCTCCGTCTCAGTGAACCATAACTTCTTTCCCCCTGGGGCTGTATGGGTACTTGAGCTCTGTATGTGGAATGAAGGCTGGACACCCCGCCAGCCTATCACTTTTTGCTTTGTGCATTAAAAGTGCTGCAAACTCTGTTTGTCTAGAATAATGTTACACAATCCCTCAGTTAGCGGGAGGCCAGCGGCAGTTGGTGCTTTGGGAGAGGGGGGATACCTGCACTGCCGGGCACTCAGCCAGGTATCCGGAAACCTCCATGTGCATCAGACGTGGGCACCTGCAGCTTGAATTCCTTGTCTCGGTGCTGTGTGAGGGCCGCTGCTGGGTGCGCTTTGGGGCGCTTCCAGATGGTCCTGCTCTGCCCCTTCTCTGGTGTACACACCTTCTCCTCCAGCACTTCGGGTGTCTGCTCCTTCCAGCCAATCCCAGCCCAGTCAAGCTCCCACCCTTTGCTCTGCCCCACCTCCCTCAGGCACAAGGAGGCCTCCTGTGCCGTCTGGGCACATTATCATTATCACATACCATTATTCTAGAAAAAGCCCCCACAGAATTGCTTTTAGATACCTTCCCAAGTCCTGATTTTATCTTCTGTGTGTCCATTAGTAAACCAAGGTGCTTGCCTTCTAGACCTTGAGAAGAAAAAGTCAGTCAATTGTGAGGGGATGTTACCACTAAACCTGCCTCCCATCAGTTAAGAGTCTTGCCTGAGAGGTGACAATAAAAGGGGCACAGCTCCCCGCTCTGGCCCCTTGGCCATGCGGCACATGGGTCTGTGACCCCTAGAATCTGCTTAGTTCAGAGGGCTGTGGTAGCTCACAGAGCAGAAGCTCCTCCTTCAGAGCTCAGAAGCAGTGTGCTACCCTCTGAATGGCGCTCAGCACTCCTGTGACAGGAGCAAAGGGATAATGGATTCCCTCTGTTCTTAGGGTCCTCAGACTGCGTGCTGCTCCATTAAGGGGAAAACACATTGGGCGCCTGGGTGGCTCGGTCGGTTAAGAGTTTGCCTTCAGCTCAGATCATGATCCAGGATCCTGAGATCGAGTCTCATGTCAGGCTCCCTGCTCTGTGGGGAGTCTTCTTCTCTCTCTGCCCTTCCTCCCACTTGTTCTCTCAAAATCTTAAAAAAAAAAAGGGGGGGGGGGACAATTTGACTAGGACACAGACCAGGAAAGTACTTTCTGGGCTCCATCCTCGCCCTCTCCTCCCAGCTGGGGCCTATACAAACGTCTGTGGTGTCTGCTTGGCCTGCCTTACTGCTCTCCTCACCAGTTAAACTCCCACGTTAGAACTCAGTGCAAGCTTTACTTCCTCAGGGACCCCTTTCCCTCCCCAGGGTCAGGCGGGGCAAGCGCTGTGTGATGGCTCTAGAGCGCTTGCCTGGCTGCGGTTTGTTCCGGGGTTGTCTGGTGACCACCGTCCCTGCCCACCAGGGCCTCAGCCCTCTGCGAGCAGGGACATGGCTGGTCACCGATCTTCCCAGCACTGTACACAGAGCCTAACCCGTGCAGACACTCCAGGAAGTCTGTTCAACGAGTGTGCAAATGCTCAACACACTGTAGCTCTTTATTACTGCAAAGGTGCAGGCACAAAGCTGAAAAAGCACAAACATGAATACAGTAGGCATCTATGTACCAGAAAGATGTTTAATGCAATAGCTTGAATACACAGTTCAACAAAATCAGTAGTTTAGTTCAAATTAACTTCACGTTACAAAGAACCTAGAAGCTTGGAGGGGGGGCCACTGTTGAGGTCAAAAGAAGTCCCTGCCCAGAGTGGAAGGACACGGACTTCAAGAAGGCCTTTCTCTCCATCCCACCTTCAGGAGCGGCCACACCTCCGGACTCTTAAAACCACTTGGGCACCTCCCCGCAGGAGGCTGCGGCGCAGAGCTATGGACAAGGCCATCAGAGGGTCAGGATTCCGCGTCCTCACCAAAGCAGGGCCCAGCCAAAAGGCACTGGAGCTCAGAACACAGGGAACTCTGCCCGGGACAGGGCGGGGACGGCAGCCCTGGAGAACCAGCTCAACAGGCTGCTCTGGGTTCTAGTTTATCCCTCATGCCCCCCTAGCCCCCCAACCCCCGAGCTCAGTTTGCTCAGATGAACCACAGTGAGATGGGTCTGGTGCAGCTAGAAGGGCAGCCGTGGGGAGCACAGCTGGGGCAGGGACAGAGCCAAGTGCTCTGCCAACTGTCCGAGGCAGGCGGGGAGTAGGGACCGTTCCAGCAAAACAACATCTGGGGATTGTTTTTTTGTTTTACTACTCTGAGCTTAATTTGAACAAGCAAAGCCTCTTAAGGGGCGGGAAGCCGTCACCTCTGAGTCACATCCGAGCTCACTTGGGGATATGCTGGGTCCCCAGAGCAGGCCTGGAGGAGGGAGCTCGGGCAGAGGTTTCCCGCTAACCTTCTGGGTCTTTAGTTTAAGCTCTGGTTAACTTCCTGCTGCAACTTCTGGGCAGGGCCGTTTCTCGGCTCAAGCTGCAGAAGACTGTTGATGTCTTCAAAGCTGGATTTGTAGTCCTGAGAGGAGAGAGAAGGGGGCGAGGACGGAGGCCCGACCGAGGCGGGCTGGAGCGGCCAGGGTGGAGGGTCTTGAACCCCAGCCTCAGGGCCTGCCCGGAGCCACCAGGGCTTCCCTGGATGGGGAGGGACGTGGCCCACCCCCCCTCGCCCAGCCTACGCTCTGGAAGGGCCACCCCAGGCACTGGTGCCTCAGTGGGTGCCTTTCATTCAGGCTTTTCTTACCTTGAGTGCCTTGTAGGCTTGCGCTCGTCTGTAGAACGCCTTCACGTTCTTTCCATCCAGCCTGAGGGCTTCTGTGCAGTCCCTTACTGCTTCCTTGTACTGCTTCAGGGCCAAATGGCAGAGCGCTCTGATGGGAAAGGCCGACGGAGGTCTCAGCCCCTGCTTAGCCCCCCCACCCCAGCCGTGTGGTGGTCAGAGGGGTGATCTTGGAGTTGACAAACGGCGCTCTGAGCTGGTGGTCGCACACCCTCCTCACCCTTGGGGGGAGGCTGGCCCCTCTCCATAGCGGGAACCCGCGGGTGCAGCGCGGGGTGGGATGGGGGGAGAGGTGCCCCTTGGGAGCCCGGCTTGCGGCACTCCGCATCCTGACCGTGTGGCTCCATCCCTCAGGCCACCTCACACTCCCAGCCTGATATCTTTTGCTCCTGAAACCTCCCCCTTGATGGATTAAAGAGTCATCCAGGGTACCGGACCGTGAGGATGCGCACGTGGGCATGTTAGCGGGAAGGTGGAAGAGGCCTGCGGCTCACGCTGAAATGTGCCCAAACTAAGAGGCGCCGGTCAACGGCTCCATAGCGATAGGGGCAAACGGAGCAAAGTGTTAATGGGGAATTTAGATGGTAGGTGATTCAATGCACAATTCTTTCAACTTATAGTGTGAGAATTTTCATAATCATGGGAAAAAAACAGCTACAGAAACCCATATGACAAAATGTTCTGCATCTACGGGCAGAAAGTCTGTACACCTTCCCCCTTCTTTTCTCCAAAGATGGCCGCTAAGAACAGGTGTGTTGGCGCTCCCTCTGGGCCTCCATCCATCCATCCCCAGCATCTCCAGTGGGAGCAGTATTCACTTGGTTGGATGAACCATAACTTATTTTACCAATTCCTTATCTGGGGACAGTTTTCATTGCTTCCAGTCTGTAAACACAAGACACTGCCATCAGTGTCCTTGTGCATAAAACTCAGAGGCCTGCTGGGAGGGATCGTGGGTCAGTGGATACGGGCACTTATAATCTTTTTTTTTTTTAAAGATTTTATTTATTTATTTGACAGACAGAGATTACAAGTAGGCAGAGAGGCAGGCAGAGAGAGAGGGGGAAGCAGGCTCCCCGCCGAGCAGAGAGCTTGATGTGGGGCTCCATCCCAGGACCCTGAGATCATGATCCAAGCTGAAGGCAGAGGCTTAACCCACTGAGCCACCCAGGTGCCCCCCGGGCACTTAAAATCTTGACTGTTGTTGCCAAAATGCTCTGCAAAGGAGCTGCTCTCTGAGGCACCATCAATAACTTTCTATTTTCCTGTAACTGTACCAACCCTGGGTGTCAATCTTTAATTTCAATCAATAATGGAAGAAAACAAGATCCGTTTTAATGTAATTGCTCAGTATCTTTACATAAGGGTTTTTAACCTTATGAAGTCGAATTTACTTTTCCTTTAATGACCGCTCTGGTCCCTGTCCCCCACACCACAACAATTCCATTTTAATACTTTTCCCACTGCAAGATAATTAATCCGTGCATTCTCCTAGAACTTAATAGTTTTACTTTCCACATTTGAAACTGTGATCCACTTAGAATTTCTTTTAAAATATGGAGTGAGATAGGGATTCAGGTTTATTTTTAATTTTAAATGAGACTCTTCTGAAGGTCCATTCAGGGCAAGCTGTACGTGCGGGGCACCCGAGTGATATCAACTGCACAGAGAGAACGGGAGGAAGCCAAAGGCGATGCCCCGGTGCGCAGAGCTTCAGACACACAAGGCAGGGCATTTCAGTGGCATCCAGGATGTATAATTTCAGCCACAATGGAGGGAAAATTCAGTTTTGTGTCAAGTTATCAGTCCTCGAAATTAAATTTATAAATTCAGGGGCGCCTGGGTGGCTCAGTGGGTTAAAGCCTCTGCCTTTGGCTCAGGTCATGATCTCAGGGTCCTAGGATTGAGCCCCGAGTCGGGCTCTCTGCTCAGCAGGGAGCCTGTTTCCCCCTCTCTCTCTGCCTGCCTCTCGGCCTGTCAAATAAATAAATAATAAAAGTCTTCCAAAAAAATTTATAAATTCAATGTAACCACAACTAAAAGCCCACCAAGATACTTTTTGGAGTCTGTCAAAAAGAATCCTACTAGAAGGACAAAGCTAGAAGAACAAACCTGGGAAAAGAGCCAGTGATGCTCTGATTAAGAACAAGGAGAAAACCACCCCTACAAGAGAGTATAAAGCACTAATAATTAAAACAGTGTGGCACAAACACACTTGCGTGAAAAACCGTATTGAAACAAAACAAAGCATTGTCTTGAATACAGTAAAAATTCAGGAAACTAGACTATTAGAGGTCTCTCGCAGTATGAGACAAGTGAGTCCAGCAGGCCCAGGGATGGGGTTATCAAAATGCTGCTGCAGAAACCCAGAACAGATGGGCAGCAGCGCTTCCTTCCGGTGAGCCTGACAGACTGAGGGACCCCTGGTCTAATCAGCCAGTAAAACCACAGGTTCCAAATGCCAAAATCCACACTTTAAAATGAAAAGTTCTCTCTTGAACTTATTTGACAGCAAAACCTGACCCGCACAGGCCCGCGGTTACTTAGTCTGGAACACTGCCCCACATGAACATGGACTGTCCCTGTGTTTCAGGCAGAAATGCTAACGGTGAACTTCAGCCACTGCCCCAGAGCCTGTGGGAGTATTATGTGGTCCCATGTATGAACCATATGACCTTACTCAGATCTGGAACACATTTTTATCCCAAGAATTTTGCATAGGGAATGGCGAGACTGTAGTAAATCCAAGATTTTTTAACTAAAGAGTAATAGTATGTGTATGTTAGCAGGGCGGGAGAAACAATTGATAACATTTTTATAGTAAATCTTTTATAAGCAAGATTTGGCTCAGAGATGGTCCCTCGGTGAGTGTTCCAAGCTTCTGACAGTAAAACTAGTAGATCTCATCGGAGCCAGGTTGCAAGTCTGTCTCCACCATTTACTGGCCAGGTGAGCGGAGGTGAAGATGTTCCAGCTCTGAGCTTCTGATTTCTTGACTTGCAAAGGGGAAGGCCACTGACCACCAGTACGCCTGAGTGTGTGTAAAACCATGATTCCCACCCAGTAAAAGGACAGTGCCCCCCCACCCCCCTACCCCGTCGGTAGAAAGAACCAGCAGCCATGGCCGCAGCCCGTGGTGCGGGTTGTTCAACTGGGCCGCAGGTCACACCCTTCAGGCTAGGCGGGACCATCTCTCTTGCTCCCAGGCCAGGTGACAGGGAGTCCACACCCTGAGTTCTGTCCCTGTGCTGAGACAGGGCCAACCCACCCGACCGGAGGGTCTGGGGAAGCCGTGGGGCTAGGCCAGGGGGAGGGCTACGAGACAGGTGCGGAGGCCATGTTTGGGTGGCAAGCACACTGCTCTCACTCACGGAGTGTGCACAGCTGGACGGTTCACGAAAGCCTGAAGAGGAGGGAGGGGGAGAGAGCCCAGGCCCCATGGGGGCATCGCTCAGTTTCTATTCCTTTAAGAGAGAGAATGCCACCGGCCACACTTGCCTCCCAGTGATGAAAACCACCAAGTACGCCTACTCTGAGGTGCGACACACCGAGTCAACGAGAGGAGTGAAGAGGCCACCCCAGTCCGCAAGCAGACTTGGGGGGCGACAGCCAGCGTCCCACAAGCCCCCAGGGCAGCAGCTGCATGGAATATACCTGTTGCTGTACGTGGCAGACTCCATGTCACTAAAGGACAGGCTTTCACTGTACTTCTCAATAGCTTTCTTATGGTTCCCCTTCTTTACAAGCTCATTGCCTTCTTCCTTCAGAATTCTGGCTCTCTCCACATCCCCAGCAGAAGACACTAGATGCAAATTCAGAAGAGGAAAGAGCCATGGAGCAGGTGCCTGAGGGCCATGAGGCCTCACTGTCAGCGACCCTCTCCCGCGCCCCCTCCCCAGACTCCCTACACTGCTCTAAAGCAGCGTCCCCAAGGAAGGAGTCCCCCACGTGGCTTCTGGGAAATTAAACAGGTTCTCAGTCGGAGGCTGGGGACTCCCGACGGAAACACACAGAGACACACACGTCAGACAGATAAGCGGTAAAGGGCATGCTGAGGTCTAGTCCCCGCAGTGGCCCTCAGTAGCCGGGGACCTCGGGTGACCTGCCTAGTCTTGGGGACCTCAGTTCCTCTGTATACTGGGGCACTAGCAACCCGACCCGGGGCCAGTGTCAGGATAAAACCTGAGTGCGCCACAAAGTGCAGAACACCCGATCAACTTAAAGCAGGAGAGGAAGTAAGTATTTAAATAAGCATCTGAGAAAGAAAGGGTGTCGCTCCCCAGATCTCTGAAGACGGCCGAGGAGCCCTCTGTGTTGTTCTGAGCCTGGACCTTCCCTCACCTGCCCCACGCAGCTCGGCCTCAGCGCAGACGGACAGACACACGAGGCGAAACCCGGGCTGCTGGCCTGGCCCTCGGCCCTTCACTGCGCAGCCGCAACCACGCTCCAGCCCCAGCTCCCAGATCACCGGGTTTCTTTAATTTTTAAAAACTATCTTTATAAAATCCTGAATCTTTATGACATCAGTAAGGTTTTAGGAACAAAACTAACACCCTTACACTCATCCCTCACCTTCAGAAATGGAACATTTACTGAGACCTTTAAAGCCCCATGGGGGCCCCCTCCCCAAATCAACCCACCCCTGGAGGAAACCATGATCCCCAAGCCTGTGCTTTCTTCCCCCTTTCTTCCTTGGTAGCTTAACTCTATACGATAATTCCTATAAACCATTTGCCATTTTTTTTTTTAAATTTCATATAAAAGAATAAATGATTCTAAGTATTCCTATTCCTCTGTGACTTGACTTTACTCCTTCCCCTCGGCACTGTGCTCCTCAGACTCTGCTGTACTGCCGCGTATCCCTGTAGCTCGCGCTCAGTGCTCATTCATCCCTTCTGCTTGGAGATCTGCACCGTTTCCAGTTCTGTTGTCTGCGGTTGCAACATCCTGCTGTGAACCTTCCTGCCCTCTCCTGGGCGGGCTGCCGCATCCATATCCCTTCGGTTTTCCTCACGCTCCCCAACTCCACACAGCAGGCCTGGGGCCTCCCGCGGCTCCCCAGTGAGAACCACGCACTGCATTCTCTAGCTCTTTCTACTGACTCTGTCAGACATTCCCTTCCCTTCCCCACCTGAAGAACACCCCCCTCAGTCCCCCTCAGCATCCAGCTCCACTGGTCACCTCCTCCGGGAGGCTTTCCCTGACTCCTCCAAGCGCACAGGTGTCAGTTCCTGTCTCGAACTCCCCAAATACTAAAGGCTCTAAAGCACGTGTCCTTCCTCCCGTATTTGGAAATGCTGTTTAGGTGTCTCCGTCTCTTTTTATACTGAGGGCTTCCGACGGCCAAGACTGCCTGTCCTCTCTGTGTCACGCTGGAAATACATGGCACAGAGCTGGAAAATATATGGGCCAGTGACTCTGAAAGAATGAAATACTTAGTAGGCGCCCTGAAGCCATCGAGTTCGTTAGCACCCCACATTTCCATTCTGGAGAAGAGTGAGGGACACTTAGCAGGTTCCCACAAACCAGAGTGAATGCTACCCACGGCCAGATCCATTCCCTCATTCCCTTGAGGGCAGGGGAGTGACCCCGCCCTGCACTGCCGCCAGAGCGAGCCTGGAGCGCTCACCCACTGCACCTGCTCTCCTCAATGCCTAGACTCACTGGGCCCAGCTCATTCCCTGGGGCACCGCTGAACCGTGGCCTGAAGAATGGCCCCTCTATTTTACATGGTTGAGGTTGACAGTCTCCCGTTTTGGGGCTCCCTGGCTTTGACCTCCCCTCCCTATTCCACCTCCAGGGCCCCGTGTGGTGTGTGTACTCCTGGGGAAGCGGCACCCTCTCACTATGAAGGTGGAGGCGATGGCTTAGGGCCACAAAATCCCCCTGGCCCCAGTGATCAGTTCCTAGAGAATGGCCTGTGACCAAACAGGCCAGAATACACTGAGACAGTGTATTTAAAGGGATTTAAAGGAAAGAAACCCTCTCTTAGGGAGCTCTCAGAAGAAAACCACCTTTTTCTCTTCCTCTGGGCCACAAGGCATGGCATATTGTGGACGAGGCCAGGAACTACTTTATGGCTATTTTACCCCTGGGAGGGAAGACTGCCCCAGGACAAAGCAGACACACCAAAGAAGAGAGCTGAGACGAGTACCAAGGAATGGAGTCTGAGTCTGCTAATGTCGTGAGCTCCTGGAGCAAACCTAGCCTGAATCTGAACTCGTAACTTTCAGTTACATGAGCCGTTATGTTCTCTTTGTTATTTTTACCACATTGAGTTTTCTGTTCTTGCCACCAAAAACATCCTGGATCATCCATCCCTAGCGCAGCCAGAGGAAAGAGGAGGGAACTAACGCTGTATACCTATGCGCCAGACTGAGTGTCCAACGTGCCTTTTCGGGCTTTCTCATTGCCTTCAGGATTGAACTGAGAAGACAGTCTCTAAAAGGTAAAGACTTTTTGTTTCCTGGATAACTTTTATAGCTTGGCTTTAAGCAAGGTCAGGTTTTACAGGATTACTCTGAAGGTGGTGGCCAAGGGGAGATTGTAACACTCTGGGCAGGAAGTCACAGCTTACCTCTGCCCTTGGCGGTTGTGGCTTCTCTGAATTTGCCCTTAGTGTTCTCTTTGTGGTACTCCAAAGGTGAGGAATCCCACCTCTTCTGAGCTGTGACAGGCACCAAGGGGATAGAGGGCAGCTTCAGGCGCCACTCAGGCCCCAGCAAGTCCATGAGAGCTCTGGTCATTCTGGAAAGGCAGAGAAAATTACAAGGAGGTTTCTGACTGGGTCAAGAAGATACCCCTCCTCTCAGAAATCCAGAGGGGGTGTGTGAGAGCCACCATCCTTTTACAGCCTTGTGACACACAGCAGGAAGGGGACACAAGTCTGCACCATGACACGTCCACCCTGCCTGGCCCAGACTTGGCCACACTCTGTTAACCTCAAAGCAGTGACAGCTGCTTGTTAAGGGTGCTCAAACCTGGGGCACCTGGGTGGCTCAGTGGGTTAAGTTTCTGCCTTCGGCTCAGGTCATGATCTCAGAGTCCCCGGATTGAAGCCCACATTGGGTTCTCTGCTCAGCAGGGAGCCTGCTTCCCTCTTCCCCTCTGTCTGCCTCTCTGCCTACTTGTGATCGCTCTGTGTCAAATAAATAAAATCTTAAAAAAAAAAAAAAGTACGCTTATTAAAAAAAAAAAGGGTACTCAAACCTCACCCCCGAAGGACCACACACGCCCCCAAGAAAGGATCACGTCTTATATTTTGTCAGTGGATCTATTACAAGGCCATGCAAGCACCTGATGCGTGACTAATGCTCAGAGATTTTTATAAAATACAAATCTTAGGTTATTCTCAAATTTTGAAATCCTCTAACGCCTCCCACGTCCCTAGGCTGACAGGGCCTGAGATCTGGTCCCCTGCTCCTCCCCACTTCTACCGTGTGCCGCATTCCCTCTTGATCCAGCTGTTAGAGCCTCTGCCCACGCTTTTCCCTCCACCTGGAATGATGTCTTCACTTTCCATCCCCCACCCCCTTCTGGGCCCAGCTAACTTCCTTCAGATGCTGCTCAGGGATCACGTCCCTTTGGTTAAGAGATCTCCAGCCCGTAGCACATCACACGACACCCACCCAGGCCCTGTAATCATGTGCTTCATCAGTGAATAAAGCCAACCGTATGCTTTCTCTGCTCCAACAACTGTGCTCCCATGTGACTAGAAGGACGGTGTCCCAGACGGCAATCACTACAAACTCACGGTCTCTAAGGCCTCCAGCTGTCTTCCTGACTAGCACAGCTATGTCGAACCTCTACCCTCCTCAGCCCGGCTCCCTTACCCTCCCCTCCTTTTTCAGGGCAAAGTTCCAGGTCTCACTAACGCAAACCCACCTGCGTGGGCACTGAATCCTTCCTAGTTCTCTCCTGTCACACGTGAAGAAGTGACAAGGCCAGGCACTCCACCTCAGCTCTGGGTCTCACCTCGCCCTGCCCCCATCAGGAACCACAGCCAGCAGCTCTCCTCTAGCGTCGTCCTCTCTCTCCACCGACTCTAAGTGGCCACATTTCACTGTTTCCTCACTTTCGCCTCCTGGAGACCCCACCCTGCCATTTCAGCTGGACTCCTCTGCCTCTTCACGGCCGGGCTTCTTGAACCCACTGCCATGCAGGCTTCTGACCTGCCGCATGCTTCCATATAACCACAGCCACTCTCCTTCTTAAACCCACAAGTCCACTTCACTCATTGGAACACCTGATGGGAATGAGGTTTTCATCCTTCTGGAAATACTTCTTCCCTAAGTGCTCTGAGTTTCCTCCTCCCCTGCAGTTGCCGTCTCCCTGAAGTCCCTCAAATGTTGCAATTTTCAAAACGCAATCCTCTTCCCCGGGCTCACTTGCTGTGGGGGTCTCTTTTTCTCCCACAACCTCAACCCACCTCTATGCTGATGACCTCGAATCCATAGTCTGCCTTATATTTGTCTCTTTTGCTCCAAAACCCATGTAGATACCAACCACTGTCCTCACACCTCTCATCTCACGGTCCCCTGCGACTTACCGTGTCACCCACCAGGATGTTTCTTCTATTCTTCCCTTCTCACTAACGCCAACATCCAAATTCACTGAACTACTACCTAAATGTCCCCAAAACTGGTCCCACTGTCCTCCTTCCGCTATCTCCACCATCTGAGCTACCGCCTAACCCTTCTGACTCTGCTCTCCTTCACGTCATCCAGCAACACGGGAGCCAGTGAGCTTTTTCTCTCAAATCTGCTCAAGTTGCTCCCTTGCTCAAGACCCTTTCACAAAACCTCACTGTGCCTGGATTAGGTCCAGGCTCACCTCACACGTCCGAGCTGAGCTCCTTACCAGCAGTGCTAAGTGACATGGGACTTCTCACAATTCCTAGAACACATCATCCTGGCTCACCCTGGCAGTTGCCCTTCCTGCTGCCCTGGCCCCAGATCTCTTCGTTTCTCAGCCTCAGCTCACCTCCTCTCCAAAATCCTGACTGGCTTCCTCCTTCCCCCAGGGAAGGTTAGGTGCCCCTTTCTGTCCCCTCAGCCCCCTAGGCCTCCTCCTACCACACCACTCACCATACGGTGGTGTGCGTGGCTATGACTGACTGGGGTTCCCCAAGAGACTGGGGGTTCTGTTAGGGCAGGAAAAGCTATGTGTCAGGGATCAGCCCAGGCCCTAGTGCAAAGTCGGGGACACAGAAGTGCCAGATTCTCTTGAATGACTGAATAAAAGAAGACAGAAAGAAAACAAGTCAAGCTAAAAATGATACACTTAACACATGCCACGAAGTCCTGGAAAGGGTTGCTGCGAGTGTGGTTGTTGGCTCTCTAGTGGCCCATGCAAAGAGGGGAAACGTGACCAGTTACACAAACGAAGGCAGCCACGAGGCAAAAACAAACCACCACTCAAAAGCCCAGAACAAAATGGTGCCCAACGGGCCTCGAGGAGGCATCACAGTACCAAAGGCCAACCCAACTCTGCAAACACCACCCTACAAGCCTCGTGTCCCGGCTGCCTGCACCTGTGTCCTACTCTCCCCACTCTAGTTAGGTCTATGAAGCAAGAGGGGTCTTCCCCAGGGCACCCGGCACAATCCCTTACACAGAGCTCCAGAACCTGTTAGCACGTGAATGAACCTGAGCAGCGGGGCCATCGAGCCATCCACCCTCTCACTCTGACCCCTCAGGGCCCTGCTAACCATGACCGCGGACTCTCCTTCAGCACTTTCACCATGTGCTCAGCAGGTCTCAGGGGACCCCCAGGAGCTGACCAAAGCCATGGTCCCGAGTGAATCCAGGAGGCCAGGGAGTTCCGGAGAGACCACCTGAGGTGTCAGGCTCACCTGTTGAGACCTTCCACGGCTGACGCCACACTGTCATCGATCTGCAGCACGGTCTTGTAGTCCACATAGGCCAGGGGGTACTTCTCCAGAGCCTCGTAGGCCGAGGCCCGCCGCAGGAGGGGCTTCATGCTGAAGGGAATCAGGGCCAGCGCTCTGGAGCAGGAGGCAGAAATGTCATCCAGCTGCTGAGGCACCAGGGCTCCCCCCACAGCTCCTTCTACGCAGGGTCATCTGCGACATTCAGCGTACAGGAGGTCACAGCTGGCACAGAAACGTGGCTAAAAATGTCAAACCTCAGCAGAGGAACTTTCCAACTTAGACTGAAGTGAAGAAGGGAGGAAGGGTAGAAAACCACTAAGGCTGTTAAATCCAATTTTCTGAGTCACACCCCCCCCAGATCAAGAACAAGCGCCCGTGGCTTGTACTCTCCCACATGTTCCTACAGAGTCCGACCCGGTGGGAGAAAGAGGCTTCGCCGTCAGCTGGAGTGGTGTCTGAATTCCACCTCTGCCACCGACCACGGAACGCCAGGTAGATCACCTTACGGCCTCAGTCGGCCGCAACCCACTTCTAGCCTGGGCGGGACGGTCAACTTACCCCGCAGAGCGGTCATGAGCCCTCCGGGAAGGAAACCCAGCATGGGCCCGGTATGGAGCACCCGAGCACAGGCCCCGGGAGCACACTCGTCTCTCCTCCTCTCTCAGCTATCACCAGGGCATGACCCCAAGGCGATGCCGCAGGAGAGCGGGTCTGAGAACACACGCATGTTGCCAGCTCAGGGACGAGAAGAGCAGGCAGGGTCAGACTGGCCGCAGAAGAAAGTAGTACAACAAACTGCTCAACATCCTTTACACCTCGCGATCGACGGACACCTTCTTCTCCTTGCTTCTTTTGAGGCGATTCAACTAACCTCTGTCCCTCTTCCTTTCCCTCCTGCACACATCCACCCCAGAAAACACCAGGGCGAGCCAGTCACAAGCCTGCACCTCACCCTCATCGTCGGGTCCCCGATCTCACAAGGCCCGTAAGGCTCACCTCTAAGTCCCCACCTAAGCCCACCCTCTAAGACTCCCACTCCGTTGGCAGACTCCAAAGACATGAGTCAGGGGCCGCAGGCACCACGTGGAGCCTCCTATCCTTGGTGACCTGGTGACACTCGGGGACACTTCCTCCTTATCTGACACAGTCGGAAGCGCTGGGATCGACCCCAAGAAGAGAACAGGCCCGATGAACACAGCCTCCTGTCCTGAGACCCCGGGGCTGCCCCGCCCACTTACGAAGTGCAGTCCTTGATGCAGTCCCTGCAGTTGCCATCCTTCAGGTGGCACGCTGCACGGTTAGAGAAGAGGATGCTTTCTTCTTCCGGGTTCGAGCAACCTGCCCAAGGGGAAGAGAAAGCATGAAATTAACAGAGTGGGAAATGGACGCCCCAGGACTCTGGGGTGTATTTCAAACCCGGAGCTCTCTGGGCTTCCTGATGGCGCTTGTTGGTCTGAGGGGCTGCCAGCAAGCTTCCTGCCACTCACAGGGAACCAATCAACTTCTCTTTCGCTCACTCCAGCACACAAGTCAGGACCAGGCAAAGGACAAAACATGAACCAGCTGGCTTCTGCTCAAGGATATCCATACTGTAACTACATGTGTGTGTGAATTTTGTTACAAAAAGCACGTAAACCCAATGAGAGGGGTTTTTGAAAAAGGAAAAGAAAAATGTGATAAAGAGACTGAACAGGTCAGGGGCGCCTGGGTGGCTCAGTGGGTTAAAGCCTCTGCCTTCGGCTCACGTCATGATCTCAGGGTCCTGGGATCGAGCCCCGCATCAGGCTCTCTGCTCGGCAGGGAGCCTGCTTCCTCCTCTATCTCTGCCTGCCTCTCTGCCTACTTGCAATCTCTGTCTCTGTCAAATAAATAAATAAAATAAAATTAAAAAAAAGAGAGAGACTGAACAGGTCAGAGACGAATCCTACCTGGTCAAATCAGAGAGGACTTTGCCAAAGAAGAGTCCTCTGGGTCTGGCAAGAATATGCAGAACTTTATCAGGGGAAGGATTCGAGCAACCCAGTATGGAAGAGAATTATCAGACACTTTCCTAAAGGTAATCCTTATCCTCAGGAATATCAGAAGCCCATGTCTTTTACTGTGTGGCCACAAAGACTTTCAATTTTAAAAAATAATTTTTTGGGGTGCCTGGGTGGCTCAGTTGGTTAGGCGTCTGCCTTGGGCTTAGGTTATGATCCCGGAGTCCCGGGATCATGCCCTGCATTGGGCTCCCTGCTTAGGGGGGAGCCTGTTTCTCCCTCTGACCCTCCCCTCTCTTGTGCTTTCCTACTCTAACTCTCTCAAATAAATAAATAAAATCTTTAAAAAAATAATTTTTCAACCACTTCATACCCACTAGCACAAGCCATCACGGAAAGCAAACAAACCAAAAACTCCAAAAATTATTAGATGTTGACTCAGTAATTCTACTCCTGAGTATATACCCCAAAGAAGTAAAATAAACTCTTTCCTGAAAATTACAAAACATCCAGAAAACAGTGAAACAGATACTTGACATCCATCCCTGGACTTGGCAATACATTGTATTTGTTTCCAACCTCTTTCATTTTTGAGATGGCTAAAGCTCCATTCATCCTCACCCTTTTCTCTTTGCTTCCTCCCCAGACCCCCAGAGGTCAGCACAGTTCTGAAGTTGGTAGGTAACACCCTCCTGTAGTCATGCTTGCCTTCTTCTATTACCTTCGAATTCACAGGGAAGAGCATATTCCATTTTATAGCTTTCAAAGATTTTCGAAATTAAGTGGCACCCCACTGCTTATCCTTCCACAACTTACTTTTTTAAACTAAGTATGTCACCATACCGAGGCATGACAGTTTTCATTCAATATCAACAGTAACAAACCAATAAAATCAGAACGTCCCCCCTTATTTTGCCAGGCCCTGAGTGAGACAGCAAAGTACAAGAAAAAGTAGAATATATTCTTGCTCTTGAAGAATAAGCACAAGTACTCAAAACTCATAGTTATCTCAAGGCGCTAGAGCACGGATGCACAGAAGCAGCAGGGGTGTGGTGGGAAGAGCAGCAGAGGAGCCGAGGATCCTGCCCCTGAGCCCGCATGAGTCACTTGATCCCTCTGATCGCATGTGCTCCCCTATCGCATTAACACACCACTTTACAGACTTGCTGGAAGGGTTCATTTTGTTCGCTTGCTCCCTGCTGTCCTTTCAAGATCAGCAAAGCTGAGCCGAGAAATCAAAGGATTTGCCCAGATATTACCAGGAAAATCAATAGCAAGATCAGAACCAAATGCTGGTCCCCAACTAAATCTACACCAGGCAGCCCTTCTAAGGATCCAGAATAAATCCATTCAAAAGCACATGCTTTTGCAGACCAGCTGGGGTAGGATGAAAGAAAAAGGTAGAAAATCAATACCTCAGATTCATCAGTGACTTCATCAAATGAGGCTGAGATGAGGAAGTGGGCCTAAAGAGGAGTGTTCTAGAAAAACAAGAGGGGGCCAAAGGGGGGCTTGAAATTGCACAAGGTCAAACAAGACAGATTGGACTTTGGAGAGGATTTGAGGAGAAGCCTGGCAAAATGATTCAAAACTCGGACTTGCAAATCAGACAGACCTGTTTTCAGATCCTGCCTCTGATGTCCTCATTGTATAACCCAGGGTAGACAGATTTAACTCTTCTGGACTCCTCATCTATAAGGTGTCTTATCCTTGGTTTGTATGTAGACAAAAAAAAAATGAAGTCTGTAGTGTCTAACACATAGTAAAGCACTCAACAAATGAAGGAAGGCAAAAGGAAATAGGTACTACAGGAAATGAGGGCTCATGGGTAAGGCACTTTGGAGGAGAGGTTTGGGCCAGTGGACTGTGGTTGGTTAGAATGAGGCTTAACTCTTCTCCAAAGTGTCTTACCCATGAGCTGGAGGCTGGGAGAACTGGTAAAGGACATGCTGCTCCTCTGTTTAAAACAAAAGTTGGGGTGCCTAGGTGGCTCAGTGGGTTAAGCCTCTACCTTTGGCTCAGGTTTTAGGGTCCTGGGATCGAGCCCTGCATTGGGCTCTCTGCTCGGTGGGGAGCCTGCTTCCCCCTCTCTCTCTGCCTGCCTCTCTGCCTACTTGTGATCTCTCTCTGTCAAATAAATAAATAAAATCTTAAGAAACCAAAAAAACCCCAAACTCCCCAGTTGTCTCCCATCATGGAATAAAATCCAAACTCCTTACCACAGCCTACTGTATAAAATGCCTACACAATATGGCTCTATCTAACTGACCTCAATATTTACTCTTCTTCCACTGGCTACTATGCTCTGGTTCCTGCAACACACCATGCTTAATCCTGTCTGGGGGCCTTTGGAATGAACAGTTCCACCTGGAATACTCATCACCCAAAACTATGCACTTGGCTTTTTCTAATCATTCAGACATCACTTCAAAGGTCACTTCTTCAAAGTTGTCCTTGACCTTCCACTCCAAAAGAGCTCCCCAGTCACCTCTCTTACCAAATCACTGTGTCTGTCTTCTTTGCAGCCCTGATGGTTATCAGACAGGCCTAGTTTACATCCGGGTAAGTTAAATGTGGTATGTCCATACAATGGAAAATTATGCAGCCTTAAAAAAGGAGGAAACCATCTGTCACATTGCTACAACATGGGATTATAATCTCCTTGGGGCCATTAAGGTAAGCAAACTAAGTCAGTCACAAAACACAAATACTGTATGACTGGACTCATAGGAAGTTAAACTAATCAAAATCACAGCTACCAAAAGTAGAAAGGTGGAAACAAAGGGCTGAGGGGAGGGAAGGAAGATTAGTGTTTTAGTGGGTACAGAGTTTCACTGCTGCAGCGATCTGTTGCACAACAATCTGAATGTACTTAATACTCCACTTAAAGACGGTTAAGAAGGTAAATTTAATGCTGTTTTTTACCGCAATAAAAAAAATAGTGATAAAACACCCACTGATATGGAGATATGTTTGGGATGAATCAATAAGTGAAAAAGAACCAGTAATAAAACCGTATTACAATTAAAAAAAAAAAAAAAAAAGCAGAAAGGCTCAAGGAAGTTTCTCGTAGGATGCCGAAGCGGGGAATGGGCAGGAAGGGTGCCCGGTGGGCCTGTTGAGCCAGCTGGCCCGGGGGAAAGCAAGCCGCAGGCACCCTGGGCAGGAGCGAGGTCTGGGCGGCCGTGGCTGGGGACGCCGCGGGGAGAGGCCGGCCTGGTGGGGAAACCGGGGCCGGGGTCGTACCTTGCGCCTGCAGCGTCCGCAGCGCGCGGCTGTAGAGCACGGTGGCTTCGGCGAACTGGCCGTTGCGGAAACTATGGTTGCCGGCGGCGCGGAGCGCCTCCACGGAGTCTGCGAGCTTGGGGCCCATCCCCGGGGCCGAGCCGGCGCACCGGGCGGCGCGTCCGTTACCGCGCTGAGGCGTGCGCAACAGCGTCCCGGCGGGAGCACCGGCCAGCGAAGATGCGACGGCGACCGCCAACCTGCCCTGGAGGGGGCGGGACGCGCGGGGCGGGGCCAGAGCTGCGCGCGCCAGGGGCCTTCTGCGCATGCTCCGGTGGGGACTTACCTAGCGGAACGCTCTGTATGGTCCCCGTAGGGAGGCTGAGGGCCTAAGGAGGTCAAAACTCTGGGTAAAACCATGAAAGAGGCCAGGTCCCTGCTGGCGGGGAGCTTACATTCTCGTGGGAACCGACAGGCTATTAACTCTTGAGCAAACGAAGACGATAATCTCATAATGTGATTAATGCTACAAGGAAAACAAAACTGTGGTGTAATGGGAAGTGACCACGTGGGGACTATTTTAGATAAGGGGGGTGGTGGGGTGGGGTAGGCGTCTCTGAGAGACTAAGGAGCTGAAGAAGCCTGAGAAGATTTAGGGAGTGCTGGTCCAGACACATAGCAAGTGCAAAGGCACTGAGGCTGGAAACTAACTGGTACCTAGTGCTCTGTAGATGTTGATTTAATAAATGAATGCACTGATAGGTCCGTGAGGATCTTTCGCTGAGGGCAACTTGAACTTATCTTCAGCGTCCTTTGACATAACTGTATGTCCCCTTGATGGGCCAGTGTTTTTAACTGCTTGTTGACCCCTGTGCACATGAAGCTGTTTCTCTTGCTTTCTAACCTTCGCTTATGTGCCCCCATCCTGCAGTTCTTTTCCAAACACTTCTTTTACCTGATCCTGACCACCTATAATCATTCTTTCTGAAAGCCTTTCTTGACACCTCACATCTTGTCCCTGGTCCCTCCTCTGCTCCAATTGCTCCCAGAGTTTATATCTCAGTTAACACTCTGTGATTGTCAGTTTACAGTTTTTCTCAAAGACTGTGAAACCTTTAAAGGCAGGAAGTAGGTCTTTATTTTTATCTCCACAAGACCTAATCAGATTTAGCACCAAACATGTAGTTATAAAGGTCTATTGGCAAACACGTGGTCTCTGCCCTCAGAAATTTAGTTATAATTATTTGTGTAAATCCAACTCACCCAGACTATAAGCTTTCTGAGGGTTGAGTGGCTGTTCCATTTGAATCTACTCAGTCCAGCGCAGGCCCCACACAAGGAAAGAATGAATTTAGTGTGGTGCGGAAACCCGACCATGCACATACACTGCTGGTTATTTACTCAACAGCTTCCATCTTTGCTTCCAGAAGTCTGAATTCTTCTGCTTCAGGGAATGAATCAGGATTTTGTTAACCCAATCACAGTAATCTCACTCCCTTTTGCCAATGATTGGTCAGGTGTGGACATACCCCTGATTTGCTCAGCGAGTTACGGGAGGTCTGCTGGGTCCTTATGGGAAAGCTTTTCCTCTCAGATAAGAGATACAGAATTGCAAAATAACTTTTTTTTCTCTCTCTTTATGCTTTGGTTACTGTTGGGTTAAGGATATATACCTGGACATGTGGTAGTCATTTTGCAATTGTGAGGCAACAAGCACAGGCATGAAAAACCCATGTGCTGAGGAGGGCAGGAGGAGAAAGATGAAATTGACATTGGTGAGCCATTGAATCAACCCTGGAAGGACTGACTTCTGGACTACTTAATAAACAACAAATGCCATGGTGCCTTAAGCTGCCATTTAGACTTTTTTCCCCCCAGTTACTTGGAGGTGGATATATTGTAAATGATACACCAGACAAGTACATCTGTGTCAAGCTGTATTTTCCAAAAATGACCAAACCAATAATTTCCAGTCCTCTGCCCTCTTCCAGAACCTGGCCACTCCCCCAACCAGAGATAGAGTCTATTTTAGCTCTCTTTGAAATTGCACAGGACTTTGGGGTCCCCTCAACAGTGGAAATAACATTATCTATCTTCCAAGACTATGCCATTAAAAGGCACTAAAGGTTCCTCCCAGCTCACCCTCACAAATATCCTTCAGCACCTAGCCTTTATCCTGAGACTTAAAAAACCAAACAAACCAAAATGAGAAGTCCCCTCTACCCTCAGTGCTAAGTGAGCTCCCAGCCAACAGCTGGCACCAACTTGTCAGACATGTAAATGAGGCATTTTGGATAAGAACACATCCAGGGGCACCTGGGTGGTTCAGTTGTTAAGCGTCTGCCTTCAGCTTGGGTCATGATCCCAGGGTCCTGGGATCGAGAGACCCGCATCGGGCTCCCTGCTCAGGGGGAAGACTGCTTCTCCCATTCCCCCTGCTCATGTTCCCTCTCTAGCTGTTTTTCTGTCAAATAAAGAAAATCTTTAAAAAGAAACAAAAAAAGAATATATCCAAATGGTGACTGACCCTGACTGACACCATGGAAAAAGAGACGAACCTTACCTGCGGAACCATGCTCAAATTGTAAATTTATGGGGGAGAGAGAGAGAGAGAGAAATACTGTTGTTTTATGCCACTAAGTTCTGGGAATGGTTTCTTTCTTTCTTTTTTTTTTTTATAAGATTTTATTTATTTATTTGACAGATCACAAGCAGGCAGAGAGGCAGGCAGAGAGAGAGGAGGAAGCAGGCTCCCTGCTGAGCAGAGAGCCCGATGCGGGGCTTGATCCCAGGACTCCGAGATCATGACCTGAGCCGAAGGCAGCGGCTTAACCCACTGAGCCACCCAGGCGCCCCCTGGGAATGGTTTCTTACACAGCAACTGATAAATGGTAATCCCTTCCCACAATGCTTCCCATAAATGCAGGGCCGATAAAAGCAGAACTGAAAGAATTTAGGGGAGGGAGATATTGGGGAGTAGGGGCATAGTGAAAGTCTCCTGGGAGGTGACTTTTTAAAATCAATTTTATTGAGAAATAATTCATTAGCATATAATCCACCCATTTAAAGTTATGTACAGTTCAGTGGTTTTTATTATGTTCAGAGTTATATAATCATCACCACAATTTTAGAATATTGTCATTATCAAAATGAAACCCCACATCTTTTAGTCATCATACCCAATTCTCCTACTCCATCTCCCCCATCCCCAAGCCCAAGCCCAAAGCAACCACTAACCTACCTTCTGATAAATTTGCCTGTTTTGGACTTTTCATGTAAATGGAATCATATGATACACGATCCTCTGTGATTGGCCTCTCACACACAGCAGTGTTTTCCCGTGTCATCCATGGTGTACCATGTATCAGAACTTCATTCCTTTTTATTGCTGAGTAATATTCCATTGTATACATTTTGGGTGTATTTATACATAAATACATTACATGTATGTATTTATACATAATACATTACATGTATGTATTTACACATAAATACATTACATGTATGTATTTATACATTTGCCAGCTGATGGACATTTGGGTTCTATTTTTTGGATAGGAAGTAACTTTTTTTTTTTTTAGGAAGTAACTTTTTGATATTTATTAAGATTTCATCTCTCTGAGTTAACCATCTCACCAAAGACGTATTTAATATGTATGCAGCTTTAATGGGGGAAGGAATAGATATTACAGCTGTAGTCTCCTGAATGAGGTAATATGCACAGACATGATTATTGGACATTCATTTTTTGTTTGTTTAAACATTTCTTTTCAGGGTTAATTGGTAGTTTCTTTTAAATAATATCTCTGCCTTAGTTAGTTGAGAGACACTGGTGAGTAAAGTGTTAGAATCAGGACAATCTTACATTTCATTGAACTGAGCCAGACACAGCCAATACTTTTATATGCTGATTCCAAATAATGAACCAATTGGTCTTGGGGAAAGAAATACAGACAGCATCATAATTTGTCAATTTCCAGTTCTGGATGCTTTTCAGTTCAGGTGTATCAGTCATGACTTTATCTGAAAACACACTCCGAGTAAGATGGCTTATGGAAGGGATTTGAAATAAGAAGTTAATTCAGGGAATTGGTTTCAGAGGTGACGGAAGAGCCAAGATGCCAACACGGAACACTGAGGGATCCCAAAGGCCAGCAGCAGCAGGAATACTATGCCCAGGACTTGAATATAAAAAGGAAATGGTGATGATGTGGCTTGGAGTGTTGGGGTTGAGGAGCCAATGGCCAAGAAAGAATGCTTGATACATCTTTGTTAAAGCACGGAGATAGGACCCAGGGGTAGAAAGAGCTGCACTGGGGTTATGAGGAGTGACTAATTAAAAGATTTTTTTGAAGATTTTATTTATTTGACAGAGAGATCACAAGTAGGCAGAGAGGCAGGCAGGGAGAGAGGAAGGGAAGCAGGCTCCCCGCTGAGCAGAGAGCCCGATGTGGGGCTCAATCCCAGAACCCTGGGATCATGACCTGAGCCGAAGGCAGAGGCTTAACCCACTGAGCCAGCCAGGCGCCCCTAATTAAAGATTTTCTATCTCATGGAGGGGAGAGTGATGTTAGGGCTCCAGGAAACTGAGTTTATAGGTTTCTGGAAATTGTTTTTCTCTCTCTTTTTAAAAGATTTTATGTATTTATTTGACAGAGAGAGAGAGGAGAGAGGGAACACAAGCAGGGGGAGAGAGAGGGAGAAGCAGGCTTCCCGCTGGGCAGGCAGCCCAATGGGATCATGACCTGAGCTGAAGGCAACACTTAACAGCTGAGCCACCCATGCACCCCAGAAATTGCTTTTTTCTTATAAACCATTGACAGGTGCAAAATGAAGGAGACTGTGTCTTGTATCCTGCATGACTGTGATCTCCATCAGTTAACCATTTTTCTTCCTTTCCTTTGTTTTAGGGCAGCCGGGATGCCTGAGGAATGTCACACATAACCCACGGGGTGAGGGGTGGGGGGGGGAGCTGTGGAGTGTTAGCTTGTGCTTTGCCCTCAGTTTGCCTCTGCTCTTTCAGAAGCTGCAGCAGAGTAGGAGCTGGAGCCAAGTCAGGATGCTCTAGGAGGAGCTGAAGACAAAATTACTGTTGGATACTTGATCAGAAGCAAAGAAGAGAGAGAAAGACTGGCTTCTCTCTTAGTTTTCTGTTTTTGGTCTCCTGACAGTGAACCCAGCCAGAAGTCAGCTGACATGGGAACTTGAGAAGTGAGCTTACAGGACTGGTCTTTTCCCCTAGGACTTCTTAGATATGACATCAAAAGTATGAGTCATAAAAGAAAAAAGTGGATAAACGATACTTAAAAATTAAAGTTTCTGTTCTTTAAAAATGAGGCTGTTGAGAGAATGAAAATACAAGCTCCAGAAAATGTTTGTAAATCACATATCTGATAAAGGACATGCCTCCAGAATATTAACAAAAACACTAAAAACTCAATAATGAGAGAAAGCAATTTTAAGAAGGACAAAAGACTTGGAAAATACACAGATGACAAGTACTTGAAAAGATGCTCAACATCATTAGTCATTAGAGAAACACCAATTAGAAACACAGTGAGGGGGCGCCTGGGTGGCTCAGCGGGTTAAGCATCTGTCTTCAGCTCAGGTTGTGATGGAGCCCCCACTAGGCTTCGTGCTTATCAGGGAGTCTGCTTCTCCCTTTCCCTCTGCCCCTCCCCACTCCTGCTTGTGCCCTCTCTCTCTCTCTCTCAAATAAATAAGTAAAATCTTAAAACGAAACAAAATGAAACACAGTGAGATACCCCTACACACCTATTAGATTGGCTAAAATTGCAAAGATCGATCATACCAAGTATAGATGATATAGAGATATTGAAATTCCCATACACTGTTGGTGGAAATATAGAACAGTATAATCACCTTGAAAAACAGTTTCTTAAAACAAACTGAGGGTTGCTGGGGGTAGGGAGAGGGTGGTGGGGTTATGGACATTGGGGAGGGTATGTGCTATGGTTGAGTGCTGTGAAGTGTGTAAACCTGGTGATTCACAGACTTGTAACCCTGGGGCTAATAATACATTATATGTTAATAAAAAAAATTAAAAAATAATTAAAAAAAAGAAAAAAAAGTTTCTTAATACATTAACCCAGATATTTCTCACCTATTTGTTTACTCAAGAGAAATGAAATGTATGTCCATACAAGCATCTACATAAATGATTTTAAGTTTTATTTGTAATAACCAAAAACTGGAAAATGATTACTTTGAGACCATTAGGTTTTGGGGTGGTTTTTTACATAGTGATAGTTAACTAGTACATTGAACTAACTTGCAACCCTTTTGCATCTTTACATTGCCCATATTGAATGTGACTCCGGCCACAGCTCCTACCTCATCTCCTACCTTTCCTTCTTCATTCTGCTCCAAACATGCTAACTTCTGGCTGCTCTTCCAACACAAGCCTTTGCCTTTGCCCTTGCTGTTCCCTCTGCCTTAAATACTCTTTAAAAAAATATTAGTGTGGGGGCACCTGGGTGGCTCAGTGGGCTAAAGCCTCTGCCTTCGGCTCAGGTCATGATCTCAGGGTCTTGGGATCGAGTCCCGCATCGGGCTCTCTGCTCCGCAGGGAGTCTGCTTCCTCTTCTCTCTCTGCCTGCCTCTCTGCCTGTCAAATAAGTAAATAAAATCTTAAAAAAAAAAAAAAATATATATATATATATTTATATATATTAATGTGACTTAGTCTCTCATTTCAGTCACATATTGTTTCTTTGTCTATTTGGTTTTGTTGTTTTATTGCCTTTCCCACTTGAATGGAAGATCCACGAGGGAAGAAACTTTATTTTCCTCACTGCCTTGCAGGTAGTGCTGTGCTTGGCCCAGAGCAGATACTAGATATGTATTTGCTGAATGAATGAATGAATGACTGTTCTGGCCTTCTCAGAGTTCTCCTGATCCTACCAGCCTTGGTTAGGTTCTCATATTATAGTTTTATGTAATTTATCACCACGTTAATTACCTGCCTAGCAACTGTATCTTCTACACTGTAAACTGCAAAAAAGCTAGAGCTCATCTGTCTTGAGTACTGTAACCTGGCCAGAGCCGACTACAGTAACAGGCATATGGAGCTCAGTAAGCATGGAATGAAGTATGAGTAACCTGCTCATTGGTTCTCTCTTTTTTTAAGATTTTATTTATTTTATTATTTTTTAAGGTTTTATTTATTTATCTGACAGAGAGAGAGAGATCCTAAGTAGGCAGAGAGGCAGGCAGAGAGAGGGGGGGGAAGCAGGCTCCCCACCAAGCAGAGAGTCCAATGTGGGCCTCGATCCCAGGACCCTGAGATCATGACCTGAGCTGAAGGCAGAGGCCTAACCCACTGAGCCACCCAGGCGCCACAGGATTTTATTTTAGAGTGAGAGAAAGAGAAAGTGTGTGCACACATGGGGAGAGGCACAGAGGGAAAGGGAGAAAGAATCTCAAGCAGACTCCCCACTGGGCACAGAGCCAGATACAGGATCTCACAACCCTGAGATCATGACCCGAGTCAAAAATCACAAGTCAGGGGCACCTGGGTGGCTCAGGGGTTGAGGACTCTGCCTTCGGCTTGGGTCATGGTCCCAGGGTCCTGGGATTGAGCCCCGCATCGGGCTCTCTGCTCGGTGGGGAGCCTGCTTCCTCCTCTCTCTCTCTCTGCCTGCCTCTCTGCCTACTTGTGATCTCCGTCTGTCAAATAAATAAATAAAATCTTAAAAAAAAAAATCACAAGTCAGATGCTCAACGGACTGAGCCACCCGGGTGCCCCACTGGTTCTTTCTCTTAAGCTATTATCATATTATGGTTCAGGCTGAGGTTTTTTACTTATTTATTTTTAAAAATTTTTATTTATTTATTTGAGAGAAAGAACAAGAATGAGTTGGGGGGAGAGGCAGAGGGAGAGGGAGAAGCAGAATCCCTGCTGACCAGGGAGTCGGATTGGGACTCAATCCCATAATCCTAGGATTATGGCCTGAGCCAAAGGCAGACACTTAACCCACTGAGCCACCCAAGCACCCGAGGTTTGTTGTTTAAATGTTATATTAAATATAATTTAAAATTCAGTTTGTCAGTTATATTACCCACATTTAAAGTGCTCAACAGCTACACGTGTCTACTGGCACTGGTTTTGGACAGCATATAAATAGAACATTTCCACCATCCCAGAAATTTCTATGGGGCAGTGCTGGACTGGAAATTGTTTAAAGAGAGGGCAATCCTGATGTCAGTCTACCTTTTGGAAAAATCCCAGAAAGGGGATAAAGGAGGGATGTTTGACACTATGTGCTGGTAAACTGACATTTATTTTTAAAAAAGGTTTTCTGAGTACCTACTCATTTATAGGCATGCGTGTGTGGGCAGTGGGGCCTGAACATGAGGTCAAACGAAGAGTGTGCTTTAGGAGAAGTACAGGAAAAGTACCAGGGGATTTCAGAGGATAGAGGACTGCCTTTTTGCAATAGGGACCTGTGATGGCTTCCTGAACTTTGTACAAACTTTTTATCTTTACTACCTCAGGGCTCCTACTACCATTTGTACAGATTTCTAGTAGGACAAAGTAGCAAATAAAACATGGATTCTATGGAGGCCAGCCCGTCTTGGGTTAAAAAACTTTTCTCTCACTAGCTGTGTTTATGAGTCTCAGCTTCCTCACCAGTAAAATGTGGATAGTAACTTCTACTTCATAGGGTTGTTTGAGGATTAAGAGACAGCATAGGATTGTGCCTGCCACATATATTCTCTGCAAATGTGGTCCACCCCTGTAAGGGGAATGGATCCGTTATCCCTATTTTACCATATGGGGTGCCATACCTGGGTGGCCCTGAAAGGCGGCTGCTTAGCTGTTAACTTCATGGATGGCATACCTTTGGGAAAAGCAGGACAATTAAAAACTGAAGTTTTCTCATGGAACCTACCCCACGGGTAAACTGGGTGGAATATGCTTTTCTCAACACTCATTGATGGTGGGGGCAAATGAAGGTTTACAGACCGCCATAGCTGGAACTGAAGCTCTTAGGGAAGAGGGAGCCTGACTCCCACGCCAAACAGAGGGTATAAATCAGAGGTTGTCCGGTTTGGTGGTGCAGGCTGCGGGCAGAGTGATCTGTATCTAAATCTCCAAATCTCTATTCTTAACTATGTGATCTTCACCTCTCTGGCCTTATAAAAGGAGAGTAATAATAGTACTTACCTTGTAGGGTTATTAGGAGTATTAAATGAATTAGTTCTAGTAAAGCACTGAGCATCAAATAATACATAAAATTGGGGATAACGTTACAGGCTTCCTAAGAGGATTAAACGAGAATACAGGTAAGTAAGCACAGGGCAAGCGCTTAATCATGATTAGCTATCTTCATGCCGGGCAGCCGACTCAAAGGTGAGAAGCCCTTAAGAAAGGCGGGTGAGCAATATACAGCCTGATGCTCTGAGACATCCGAGGGCGGTTCGGCCTCCTTCTGGAACAAGAATCCAACCGGCACGGAGCGGTAGGAACCCACGAATACCTCCAGGAGTCCCCGGCGCAACGCTTCCCAGAAATCGCCGAGAACCTGGCCGCTTCCCAAGAAGCCTCAGTATCTCGGTCGGAGGAACAAGGGCCGGGCCGCAGCGGAGACGGGCTCCCGGCCCGAGACCCGCCAAGAGCACCGCGCTGCACCGAAACCGCGCTGCGGACGGACCAGAGCCCGACGCAGGGGGTTCTGCCTTCTGAGGCCGCGCCCCGCGCGCCACGTGACTCAGGCTCCGCATCACGTGGTCCAGATCCTCGCAGCCCCGCCCTGCTCGCGCGCGGCGCGCCGCTTCCGGTGGGGGCGGAAAGCGGAAGTGTGGGAGGGTCTGCGGGGCGGGCTCGGGGAGGTCCCGGGGGAGGATGGAGCAGTGAGCGGGTCTGGGCGGCTGCTGGCAGCGCCATGGAGACGGTGCAGCTGAGGAACCCGCCGCGCCGGTGAGGGGCCGCTGGCTGAGAGGCAGGGGGTGGGGAGAGGGAAAGGCGGGAACTGGCGGAGGAGAGGCACCGGGTGAGCCCCCGGAGGGATGGACCTGCGGGGCCAAGCGATCCTGGCACCTGCTGAGTGGGGGACTCTCCGCCAGGAGGGGGTCCGGCAGAGGGGAGCACGCGCCCAGGGTCATAAACGTGGGACTGGTTGGGGAGAGCACTTGCTGTGGGGGGGATATCCTGGCGGAAGGGGGCATTGCTGAAGGGAGCAGCTGCTGAGGGACGTGGGGACAAGTTAGGGAGAGCACCTGCTGATGGCGGGGGCGCCTGGGGGGAGGCCATGCTAGGATCGATTCATTGAGGTGGGGGATGCTGGAGCAGGATGAGAACCCAGAGGGGTCTAAGATATGGGTCAGGAACAAGCAGAGGAAGACTGGGTGGACTTTCTGAGGGATGGGGTCCCACTTGAGGGGTGCAATGGGGAAGATCTGTCGAGGGCAAAAGCTTTACACCTAAGGGTGAAGGTGTGCCGAGAAAGGTTGAAGGTCCGACAAGGGAGGGCTTCGTGCAGGATAGCATTTAGGAAAAATTTCCGGGTAGTGTCCCCACTCTTGGATGAGGATGACATCTTTCATTCCTGATGCCCCCTGCTTTCCTACTTTTCCTTACGTCCTCCTCAGTTTTTCAAACCTGACATTGGGAGGTGGATAAGGAGATAAGAGGATATTTTCAAGAAGGGCAAATTGAGGCCCAGAAGAGTTGAGACACAGTCCTGTGTATTTCCTTCTTTGCTGTAGGTCTTGGTCACGACCTGACCAGTCTGGGCCCTTTTCTGGCCTCTATTGTTTTGTATCAGCTCCAGATCCTGCTGCTACCTGGAATTGTTTTTAAGTCAAGATCAGGGTGGTGGCTGATCCTAGAAAGTCTGAACTCTGGTGTTGGTTTGAGTTAGATCATTGATTCACGCTGTGGACACCAGGGTCTTGTGTCGCTCTTCCACATCTGGAGAAAAAATAACAGAGATCAACTGAGTCCAGCTTCTATGGGGTGCAGTGTAATTAGCTTCTATTTCACAGAGACCTCTGACTTCCTGCAGCAGAATGAGCACTAAAGTAGGAAGTGTTCAGTGTGTGGGAGTGTGGGGCAAAGGAGAGGTGAAGGGAAGGGATCGGCAGCCTGGGCTGCACACTCGGGGTTTGTTTGAAGTACACAAACATGGCAGAAGGCAAATAGCTGTTTGGGATGGACTCATAATTCACCCTAGTGTAGTGTGCTGAGAGGAAATGATAATGATTCTTACACATATGGCACTTTCTGGGTGCCTGGAACCGTTCTCAGTGCTTTCCCTGTCTCCTGGTGAACCACATGTAAATGACCTATAAAAATGGTAATTTCGTGTGGTTCAGCTTATTATGACTCTTTCGATCCTCACAACAATCTTATGATACGAGGTGGTTATCTCTATAGCTCTATTTTACTGGTGATAAAACTGAGGCACAAAGAGTTTCAAGTGATTTGCGGGAGGTTCCATAGTCAGTAAGTGGCAGAGCTGGGAGTTTAAACCAGGCGGTCTGGTCCAAAGTCCATGCTTTTAACCGTTTCCTCTGATGCCCTCTGGAAGCACCCGGGTTTCACAGGGACTGAATGTTAGCAGGTATTTGCTACAGCACCATAATGATCCAGTTATAAATGTACATTGGTTATATTTCTTTCTGAAATATATTTGTTGTTTCTCTGAGGCCTTGGTTTAATTGAAAAGGGGATTAGGAATCTGAGTTTTGTTTCTACCTTTGTCATGTGTTCTATAATCTTGGCCAAAAGCGTAAACCTTTTTGTTTTTTTGACACACTCATTCCTGCACCTTTTGGATTTTAAGAACTTTATTGAGGGTGCAAGAGAAGAGCGTTGCAGGGCTGAATTCTTGAATGACTGGTGCTTTCCTGCTCATCATAACTAGTGAAGTACCTAATCTGCATCAGATTAACTTTGTTACTTGCATTTATTAGGACTTTCATGTCAGTTTCACAAACGGTGATTTTAACAACAGAGATGTATTTTCTTCTAGTTTTCAGGAGGCTAGAAGTCTAAGATCAGGGTATCAGCAGGATTGTTTCTTTGAGGCCTCTCTCCTTGACTTGTAGATGGCTCTCTCCTTCCTCTGTCTTCACATGGTCTTCCCTCTGTAGATGTCTGTCCTTATCTTCTATAAGGACACCAGTCATATTGATTTAGGACTCACCTCTATGACCTTATTTTACCTTAATTACCTCTTTAAAGGCACTATCTCCAAATAAAGTCACATTCTGAGGTCCTGGGGCTTAGGACTTCAACATAGGAATTTGGGGAGAGGCAAGATATTCATTTTATTATCATTAAAAAAGTCACCAATTTATATGTTTGTTGCAACCATATCAAATTCTGAATGGAAAGAGGGGTAGGTATACATAAATAAAATGAGATAAAACAAGAGTTCTGAGATGGGAGAAAGAGGCTTGAGAATTAGCCAAATCTATGAGTAACTGCTTCATAAATACCCTCATTTGTGTTTGGAGAGATAAACTTGTCTTTTTAGAGATGCAGTTGGCATGTGTTTCCAGCAAGGGATGACAATCTCAATGCAGGAAATGCTCTTTGCGTTCATGAGCTTGACATTTGTGTGTGACTGAGTGATTCAGGTTGATGGCTTATGTAGGTGATTATGATTTTTAAAAGTGAGCTGGTGTTAGATAATAGTAGTGTGCTGGAGGATGTAGAGGGCATTTCTGGAATGCTTGGCTGTCCATGTGGCCGTCTGACTTAGGAGAGGAGCATCTGCTGGTGTTTGGTCCAAGGAGGCTGTGTTGGTCAGGCCTCTTCTTTTATGAGCAAGCAATGAAACTACCTAAGGCCTGGGGGATGTCCCAGCTGAGAGCTGAATCATCAGTCGGGCTGTTCTGTGCTTCTTCCATGAAGACTTACGGTATAAAGTATCCCTGAGAGTCCCTTAGTAGAGGATTTTCCGTAGGAATCTTATTTGTTGAGAATCTGGTAATCCTTTTTAGGGTGCAATTCTATTCTTTTGGAAACTCACAAGGATTGCTGATAAAAGTTTAGGATTCCCATCATTACATTCATTAATCCATATAGGAAATGTTTGTTGACCCCCTCTGGGTTATCAGGCAGCAGAGAGAGAAAGATCTGTTAAGCCTGGATCAAAAGCAAACAAAAAACTGGGGCACCTGGGTGGCTAAGTCAGTTGAACGTCTGCCTTTGGCTCTCTCAAATAAATAAATAAATAAATAATCTCAAAACACACACACACACACACACACACACACACACACACACATATACACAAGCCAAGTAGATTGTTGGAGAGAAGTCTCTGAGCAGGTACACAATTTGTCAGAGGATTATCAGGGACTCGCAGCTGTTTCTCTCATGCCAGGCGCAGTTTCCTTTGTTATGTTGTGGTCTCAGGGTAGTTGAAATAGTGAGTTTTGCTTTTTGTAAACCACAAAGTCGACACTTCAAAGGAACACATTTGATCTTCCTTTATATAAGCTGTTTGATTATACTTGAGAAATGAGGTATTGTCCATTGTTTATACAGTTATGAATTCAGCACTTCACAAAAACCCACGCCCTCACCCCAGTTTGTATGATTTTCTTTCTAACATCTGAGTTCATAGACATTTCACTTCTGAAGTTTAAGAGGAGTTTCACTTCACCCCTTTTTGTTTTGAAGCTAGTTTTTATGATGTCACTGGAATTTAATTTTTTAGGACCTTTTGAGTTTCAAAGGTCACTGCGGTCATTTTGTTAATTTTCAAGTTGTCGCAATTATTGACTTGGAGCATTTCTCCATTTCTTTAGTGTGTAGTCTTTGACATTTACAGAATTATGTGAGATTGTCTTTTAGAGATCCGTGTTCAGGGGTGGATACACTCGATGTGTTCTCAAGTTTCTTTCTGTCTTTTCTTATGATTTGACTATTTGCTCCAGGAAGGGGTGTGTGTGTATGCAATTCAAGTCTTCTCCATGTAATTCTGGTCTTCTCTTGTAAAAATTGGTATTGTCCAGCTAGTTTAAACCTTTTCTCTACAAATAAGTCTTCAGTGTTACTACTTCCATAATTTCACCATTTCCTGAGCTCTCTTTTTTTGTTGTTCTTTGTAGTTTCAGGAAACTATTGTGTAGAAGATACACACACACACACACACACACAAATATTCTTTGGCAAGCTTCTTCCTTAAGCCCATTAATAATTTTTAGACCTTTCAGTTTTAAAAAAATATTGTTAATTTATAACCTCCATGTTTGTTATTTACTACATCTAGCATACTCAGAAAAATCTGAATTATCAGGAAATCATAAGCTGCCATGAATCTTTGATTTTGGGGACTTTCTGGAGGTACACAGCTGCTCACGGAAGAGTCTCTCTGAGTCTGTTTGAAATTCCTAGCTGCATAGTTATTTTTCACTTTTGATCATGTATAAGTGTATACCTTCTACTTTCTGTTTCTGTGATACCTATAGAATCCCTGTGTTTTGGCCGAATTACCAAAATCTTGCTAAGGGAGAGTAAGAGTCTCTATATCTTCCTTGGCCTCCAGTCTGAGACCATGTTTCAATTTATAGTTAACCTTACATTAAACATCTCTTCTGAAGAGATAGTTATGCCATTTTAATTTGCGAAATCTCAAGCTTTACATGGTTTTTAAAGGTTCTATCAAAGCTTAAATCCACTCTGTAGCATTTCAGCCAAATGATGATTCATTTTCTGTTTAAGTTCTCCAGTGATGGGGAACTAGGGACTTCTTAAGGCAGTCTAAACCATTTCAGAGCAACTTTTGTAGTTAGAAATTTTTTTTTCTTTTTTTAAATTTTATTTGAGAGAAAGAGAGAGCGTGCATGTGAGAGCATAAGCAGGGGGAGGGACAGAGGGAGAGGTAGAAGCAGACTCCCGGCTGAGCAGGGAGCCCAGTGCTGGGGAGGGAGGGGCTCAATCCCAGAACTCGGAGATCATGACCTGAGCCAAAGGTAGACACTTAACTGACTGAGCCACCCAGGTAGCTTGGAAAATTTCTTAGACCTGTTGAACTGAAGTCCGACTCTTGGTAGTTCTCTATCCTCTGGTCCTGATTATGCTCACCAGAGGGACCCAGGACACATGTAATACTGCCACAGACAGCTCTTAAGTCTCTTAGGTTGGGGTGCCTGCGTGGTTCAGTCAGAAATATGTGCAACTCTTGATATCAGGGTCATGAGTTCAAGCTTCTACAGTGGGTGTAGAGATTATTTAATAAAAAACAAACAAACAAATAAATAAAAATACTTAATTAAATAAATAAATTAATAATAAAGAAATAATGCTCAAATTTAAAAAACAATATAAATTAAAAACTTAAATAGATAAAAATGTCTCTTATGAGTCATGAGAGACAATGGACTCCGGGAAACAACTTGAGGGTTTCAGAAGGGAGGGGGGTGGGGCATGAGGTAGGCCGGTGATGGGTATTAAGGAGGGCGCGAACTGCGTGGAGCACTGGGTGTTACATGCAAACAACGAATGATGGAACACTACATTAAAAACTAATGTAAGTTTGGTGTATGTAAGTATAAGTATAGGACTAACATAACATAATTGTAAACATAATACTAAAAAAAAAGTCTCTTACCTTGCCTCTGTTGTTTATTAGTAAAGACTTTGTAGAGCAATTCCCAAGATGCTAATTGTAATATAAATAATGTATTTTGTGGTCTAGTTGCTAGCAAGTAGAATGTATTTTATGTTTTTATTTCTTCATTCACAGGCAGCTGAAAAAGTTAGATGAAGATAGTTTGACTAAACAACCCGAAGAAGTGTTTGATGTCTTAGAGAAACTTGGAGAAGGGTGAGTGTACAGAAAGTACAGGTAGACCAGTAGGTCCCAGTCTTTTTCTTCCCCAACACCAGAAGGAGCTGAACCTTTCTTATGTCAATAACTCACAAACCTAAGGAGAAGGAAGAGGAATGTTGCACATGGCACTGCTCCGAGTGGGCTGGGCAGGAGATGTACAGCTTGAGATGCCCTTTCGCTCTTTCCCCCAGTCACCATTATAGACAGATTTAGTGATGCCTGGTCTCTTCAACACCAAGGGTATCTGTTTTCTGTCTCATAGAATCCATAGTTTACATGATTTTATATATGTAACAGCACTAACTAGCCTATACTTCATTTAACAATTTTTATTAGTCATATGTTTTTATTTGCTGTTCATGGTTACTGATCAATATGCAGTAACTATTGTTTCCATAAAATGGAATTCAGCATTTTAGTTAGTGCAGCTTTGTGAGATACAGTAAATACCTCAAGGACTGTCACTACCTTTACAACTTCCAAGAGATTGAAAATCCCAGGTCGGGAACCAGGGTACTTCTTGAAACCCAGATTTGTGAATGAGTGTATAAAATACTGCTGAGATGGTATTTAGTAATAGTGGTTTTTTGTGTATCATTCAGTGATAGTTTCTGCATTAATAAGCAGGTGTGTGTGTGTGTGTATATGTGTTTAGTCTCTCAAGAGTACTTCTCATTCAAGAGAAGACCTGAAATATTAACTTTTAAAAACTTGTATTATGTAAGTGCTGTGTGCTCCTTGAAATTAAGTCTTTTTTTAAAAAAAGATTTTATTTATTTATTGGACAGAGAGAGAGAGATCACAAGTAGGCAGAGCAGCAGGCAGAGGGAGAGGAAGAAGCAGGCTCTCCGCTGGCAGGGAGTCCAATGTGGGGCTCGATCTCATAACACTGGGATCATGACCTGAGCCAAAGGCAGATGCTTAACCGACTGAGCCACCCAGGTGCCCCTGAAATCAAGTCTTACATGTCATTAGATTATTTTGGGTTTTAATGTTATTTATGTCTAATGTAGGTCAGGAATAATGTTAAACCCGATCCTGGGTTACATGGCATAGGTTTTCATGGATTGCCTCCTTGTAAAAAACATTAGTCATCTTTTTCTAAGTTGGAAAAATACTCTCTGGAACCAAGCAAGACATCAAGCAGAGAAGGGAAATAAAAGAGGACACCAGCTGTGCTGTTAGAAGAAAAGTACAAGATGATTCTGAAGACTGCAAGTTGACTTGGCATCCTTAAAGGTATGGGAAAACGACAGTCCCTCCACATCTCTCGCCTGTCCTTTTCAGCTTTAGCTTGGCCTCCTTGCTGTTTTCCCTCAAGGCAGTGAGTCTAACGCCCTTCATCTAACAGTGCTCACAGGTCCTCCTTTGACTAAGATAAAGCGTGGTGGGCATAATTGAATATGTAACTAACTTGTTTCTTTCATTTTTAAGAGAACTGTGTGTTACGGTAGTACGGGCGTAGACTCTGAAGTTAGACCTATGTTAAAGCCCTTGCTCTACTGTTGTATTAGTCACAATAAACAAGTGGGCTTGAGCAGATTACTTAATATTTTGAAGCTTCATAAACCTCCACTATGAAGCATAGATATTCTTATCTCCCTCATCTGGGTTATACCAAGTCTTACCTGGGGTAATAGGGGTATGGTACCGAGTACAGTGCCCGTCACATAGTGTGTGCTCAGTGAGTGGCAGCCATGATCCTTTTATTTTTAAGCCTACCAACTGAAGCATTCTTCAGACCTTATCATGTCAAATCAAAGTTAGATCTTAAATCTTCAGTATATTTAGGCATTCCTGAAGGGAGCGCTGTTTGCATTCATTGGGTTTGGGGAACACCAAAAGAAAACTACAAACAAAATATATTCCTGATATATTCTGATCATATGGGAAGGGGAAACTAAGCTAATTATGATTGTTTTTAATTGTCTTTTAGATCTATGCATATCTTCATCGAGGAAGTTAGAAATTTCCTTACAAAGATAAAACCAGCAAAAAATCGGAGTAAAGCTTCCGCTCTCTCTCCTTGTGTTATCACCATAGTGCTCTTTTAAGTGATACCACAGATGTTTGGATTTCTGTCATCATGGCTGAATGATCCCGAATGAGTTTCATTTAACTAACAGAATCCTGAAGGAAGACCTTAACTCCACCTTGCTATCTAAACAGAAACTGCCATGCCATCCTGAAATTGTTCTGGAAAATGAGTGGCTTGTGACCACTCACTACCTTGTGTCTTATGAAATGAGCTCTGGCCGATGGACCATGTTGGATTCTCTGGAAGCCAAGTTGTTCTGTGTCTGGAGGAAATCCTGTGGATCTGTGACAGAGTAGAGCCAGCACACCAGACCTCGACGAGTGGCTCATGCTTGGAAAGTGTTTTGCATGAGAGCCTAGCACTTTTTTCTTTCCATTATACTTAGAAGTTTTACACCTTGACTCACTAAAGTTTGTATCATAGGATAATAAAAACATCTTGCCCCTGGTTTCATAGGTAGTAAGTGGTATTGTTAAGACTTATATCTAGTTGATTTGACTCCAGATACTGTATTATTTCTGTTTTCCCAAATTGATCCTTACCTTGTTGGCTTGTGTGAAACCCCTAACTTCCCACCATTTTTATTCTCTGCCAATCAGAATTCATCGAGTCACTGTAGTTTTTGTTATAGGGAATCAGGTCTTAATGGGATTTGCCTAAAAGTGAGCACAGTTGCTGAAGCCTTCTAAATTCTCTTCAGATTACTGTAAGTGCAGTATGTGGAATCATGTATTTTAGTTTTTCATACAACTAAATGTTGGAGCATTCCTTGCTCTCAAGATGGCATAGAGAAGCATGGAGAGTGTTCTGGTTAAGATTGCTGAGGGAGTATGTGCAGAGACCTCTCTTTACATTTTAATAGATAAAACTGATGAGTGAAAATGGAATTTTTATTTATTTTGTTTAAGATTTTATTTACTTGACAGAGAGAGAGTACACACAGGCAGGGGGAGTGACAGGCAAAGAGGAGGGAGAGACAGAAGCAGGCTCCCTGCTGAGCAGAGAGTTCAACATGGGGCCTGATCCCAGATTCCAGGACCCTGGGATCATGATCTGAGCCGAGGGCAGACACTTAACTGAGTGAGCCACCCAAGCGCTGCGGAAATTAAATTTTTAAATAAAAGAACACATGGCCAGCTATGGAGCAGGGATGGAAAAGATATGTAATAGTAAGAGGAGAGTAAGGCTTGCCCTATCCTTGTGAGGAGATGGCAGGTGAGCTTCTACATGAAGTTGCGGGAAAGATGAGGCCCCCCCATCTATGAACTAAAGGTGAAATACATTTGCCTGATCACTGTTAGAAAGTATCATTTGCCTGTGGCCTGGGGAAAAAATGGAGATACTGGTTTGATGATAAGTGAGCCTGGACTACATTCAGGTATGGGATCTTGAGAGGCAGAAACCCCCAACTCCTAACACAAGACCAAGTTTAAGTTGTATAGTCTAGATGACAGGCTGAGAGAACCATGGAACCATCATGACATGAAATGCTTGTGACAGTTAGGATTGTGTAGGGGGAAATCATTCAAGATAAAAGGAAACCCATACAAGGAATCTACTGCCATGGGATAATGAGCAGAACAAATGGGAGAAATCACATCCAAGGACATAGAAACAATGGAGGAATCTCAAAGGGTATTTAACATGTTTGTTTATTATTTTCAAAAAGATGAAAGGAGGAAATAACCAGGTTATGAACATGAGGTTATGAACACGAACAGATGGACTCCAGGAAAAATTGAAGTTGGGAATCTTGACAACGGTTGAACTTCTAGAAGCCCAATAAGTTGTAAAAACAGTGAACTAGACAAGCTGAAAGAATTTGTGAATTTAAAGAAATGAGACTGATCATGAGTGCAGGACAGAGAAGTACAGTGTTAGAAATCAGGAGGATGGCATGGATTGAGGAGGTATGCAATATGGGTCCAGTAGGAATTCTACAAGGAGATAGTAGAAGAGATAGAGAAGAAAAAGATAATGCTGAGAATTTCCGGACTTGAAGAAAAACATGCCTTCAGAAGGAAGAAGCTTATGAAATGCCAAATGAATCAACTCCTAATTACATTACAGTAAAATTGTGGAACGTTAAGGGTAAAGAAGAACCTGTGAAAGATGATAATCCGATGATAGCTGATTTCTCAGCAGCAATAGAAGCTGGAAAACTGCAGAAAAGGTGCTGAGGGAAAGCTTTTGTCCAAGAACTCTCTATCCAGCACAACCGATTCCAACGAGAATGTGAAATACAGACATCTTCACACATATGGGACCTAGTGTATCAAGAATAACTTTGAAAAGTAACAGAATACCCAACTAGCAATGGCTAACCAATAAGGGCATTTAATAACTAAGTAATAATAGAGTTGGGGTGGAAGATTCCAGAATGGTTAGTTGGCTTGATAATGGTTTAGTATTTGTATATTTCTCTTCTGAAGATGGCTGCCTTAGTTTCATGCATCATGCCTTACGTAACAGTAACCAAAGTAGGAAAGGAAATGGCAGATAAAAGTGGGCCTTCTTGTGTGTTTCTCTCTCATCAGAAAAGAAAGCCTCTCTCAGAATCCCTTCAGTAGAATTCCCCTCAAATTTCATTGGCCAGATCTAGGTCCTATGCTTACTACTAGTTCAGTCACTGGCAGAAGGAATAGGAAGGCTGACTTCCCGGACCGCCATGCTTTATCCCCTAGAACCAACCTTCGCTACCCCAACGAATCAGAGGCTTATCTTCATAAGGTGGAAGGGGCAACAGGCAGGCCTTCCACACATGGCCAGCGATTGGCTTTCTCTGGGTTAAAAAAAAAATTACGTAACTTTTAAGGATTGTTATACTAGTTTTGCCAATATAAGAGATTCTGATGGGATGAAAATTTTTTTTATGTGTTTTGCATAATTTTTTTAGTTTTATGTTACTTTCACATTGAAATGGTCTGGAGCATCATTTTGGCAACTAGAGCACTCATCTACTTTGACGTATCAGGGGGCACTGTTCTGTTAATGTATTTTTTGCCAGGACAGTATGAAGAAATAACGTGGGTTTGGGAAATAAGAAAAATGGCTTACTCACTGTGTTTTTACCGACAGCTGTCATGGTTTCCACTGAAAATGTAATCAGTGTAGGGTGATGATGGTATCTCATTTGACCATCACAACTGTCTTGTAGTTTGTATTGTCGTTTTACAGGTGAGAAAATTGAGGCACAAGAAGGCTAATATGTATGTAAATGATGACTTATGTCATGAGGGTAGGACTCAAATCATTAGTCTCTTGATTCTTTTTTTTTTTTTAAGATTTTATTTATTTATTTGACAGACAGAGATCACAAGTAGGCAGAGAGGCAGGCAGAGAGAGAGGAAGGGAAGCAGGCTCCCTGCTGAGCAGAGAGCCCGACACGGGACTCAATCCCAGGACCCTGAGATCATGACCTGAGCCGAAGGCAGCGGCTTAACTCACTGAGCCACCCAGGCGCCCTAGTCTCTTGATTCTAAATCTCATGCTCTTTTAGGCCCAAATTGAATGGACACATAAGTTTTTAAATTTATTTTGATAATAAGCTTAGATGGGAGGATGGGGTAAAAGGCTTTCTATGTGCTATGTTCACCTGATACTAGCATTTAAAGGGGCTTAGATTTTTGATTAGTTGCCATAATGTTTTAAGTATTATTGCAAGTAAGAGGAGCAGGGATGGAAGGACCTCGTACTGGAGTGAACACAAGAACACATAGACCTCCATTGTTTGCATTCCAGCTCAGGGAGATGTGGGGAGCACATAAGCCTTGTGTTCAGACACACCTGGATTCACATCCCAGCCTGACCATTAACTTTTCATCTCTGTGACATTGGGCAAGTCCTGTACCCTCTGAGCCTTCACACATTTTCCTATAAAATGGGGATCATGACCTCTTTCTTTTTTGGGTGGGTTTTTTTTTTTTTTTTTTGGTAAAGATGAATTGGGATGATGCAGTTTCTAGCAGACCTCAGGCACGCAATGCACGGTTGCTACTATAATAGTGATTATTTTGTATGAATCCATCTGTAAAGGTTCAATGTGAAGTTAACAGGTTTTTTCCAAAGTACTTCATTTAGCTCTTTCAGTTTTGGAGCTGTAGATAAGTATAAGTGTATTAGGCCTTCAGGGATATCAATTAGAACAGTGAGTTGCCTTTTTTTTTTTTTTTTTTTTTTTTTTTTTATTAGAGAGAGAGAGAGCGAGCGAGCACAGGCAGACAGAGTGGCAGGCAGAGGCAGAGGGAGAAGCAGGCTCCCCACAGAACAAGGAGCCCCATGCGGGACTCGATCCCAGGACGCTGGGATCATGACCTGAGCCGAAGGCAGCTGCTTAACCAACTGAGCCACCCAGGCGTCCCTTTTTTACCATTTTTTATCTCTGGACTTGCTCTGCCTTTGTGAATGTTCTCTTTCCCCCACTTACAGGTCCTATGGCAGTGTGTACAAAGCTATTCACAAAGAGACCGGTCAGATTGTTGCGATTAAGCAAGTTCCTGTGGAATCCGACCTGCAGGAGATAATCAAAGAAATCTCTATCATGCAGCAATGTGACAGGTAAAGGCATGTGGGGAGAACATAGTTCTGAATTAGCTGTGACTCTAGAGTTTAACATGTACGGATGCATTTACTTAGAGGTTTTGTGGAAGAGAGAGTTCAGGTGGAAAAAATCTGATGCAAAAAATGTGTGTTTTAATAGCTAGACTTTTATAGTTTCTATTCTGCATAGATTTTTTTCTTTTTTTTCAGTAAGCCCCTTTCAAAACCAGGAAGAAGAGGAGGCAGAGAGGCAGAAGGTGGTGGTGCTGACTTTTTTTTTTTTCCCCTCCTGATAGTGATCTCTTTTACTTCCTATTGTGAAAACATTTCTGCAGAGATAGCTAAGAAGAGATAATCCAAATACTTTTAGCTCTAGAAACTTTAGAATATCAGCTAGATCTAAAAAAGAGAACACTTTTTTATGTATTACTGTTCCTTCCTACATTTAAAAAAGAATTCTTCAAGCTCACAGTAGTTAAGAATTTTATATTTTGAGGAACTAAGATTTGTCAAATGTGTAAGCAGGAAGTCAGGCCACCAGGCGACCGCAGAAAAGCACGTGGTTTGCTCTGAAATTCCGTCACAACATGAGCTGGTCGCCTTGGTGGAGCAGGCTTCCCCACTACTGTTTAAAATTGAGAGAGACACAAAATCAGGGGCAACGCCAGCTCTAGGGAGCTGAAAGGAGAATGGGAACGTCTTGCATCTGAGGCCGCATCCTTTCTCCTGAAGCTCTTCTGGTCAGCAGAAAGAGCTTTGTAAAACTTTAGCATTGGAGCAGGTGGGGCTGCCTACTGGGAAATTTTGCTTGGGAGCCCTTAGATCTCACAGGCTTGGGAATGTAGTTCTTTCTCTTTTCCCTCCCTCCCTTTATTTTATTCTTTACACTCTTGTGGTTACTCTTTGTTAGACAAAACCCTCGTATTTCTTTACCAGATTGCCCAGAGTTAGGTAGAAGGTTTCCTTTTTCTCTGCTATGAGTTATAGTATGGAAGCTCTTCCCGTAGGCACACTGGGACTGTGTCACTGCTTTTTTTTTTTTTTTTTTTTTAGATTTTATTTATTTATTTGACAGAAAGAGATCACAAGTAGACGGAGAGGCAGGCAGAGAGAGAGAGAGAGAGAGGGAAGCAGGCTCCCTGCCGAACAGAGAGCCCGATGCGGGACTCGATCCCACGGACCTGAGATCATGACCTGAGCCAAAGGCAGCGGCTCAACCCACTGAGCCACCCAGGCGCCCCTCAAGAGTGGATGCTTAACTGACTGAGCCACCCAGGCACCCCAAGGGACTTCGCCACTTCTGATATGCTACATAAGAGCTGTGTTTCAAACAGAGTATGCAAATATCTCTAATGAAAGAAGAGTTATTTCCAAGAGCCTACTCTGTGCTAAGCATGGTGAAGAGTACAGAGAAATACCAGGCAGAGTTGTTATCCTCTGGGAGTTCATAGACAAATTGGACAGGCCAGGCATATATGTGTACAAGAAAATCTAGCCAACGATACAGGATTATACAGAACATGTTCCAGCAGTAAGTAGCTGAGATTACTGCCTTGTAAAGGCAGTAAGTAACTGCGGGAATTTAAGGAAGGGAGAGCAGAGAGTTACTCATCCATGTCTTCATTAATTGTGTGTGTATGTGTTTCCTGCTATCCTTGTCATTGGCATGTTTCCCAAGGGTGAAGGGGCATTTGAAATTCTGAGCATTACTGAAGCTGAGTAGGTTTTAGCATCTCCGATTGTTATGCAACGTTATTTAGCCCTGATAACAATCTAACCCGTTAAAGCTGGTAGCTCTCAGTGGGCAGATTATTTCATTTTAATAGGATGTTTGACTTTTCTCTGAAATCCCTTTTGGTATCTCTCTTTAAGCTTGAGACCCAAAATTCCAGGTCTGAAACTGAATATTTTTCTTTTATAAATTTTTTTAAAAAGATTATTTTAGAGAGAGGGAGGGAGAGAGCACAGGTGCACACGAGCAGTGGGGAGGAGCAGAAGGACAGGGAGACAAGCAGACTTCTTGCTGAGCGGAAAGCCAGACAAAGGGCTTGATCCCAGGACTCTGAGATCATGACCTGAGCTGAAATCAAGAGCTGGGCAGTCAACTGACGGAGCCACCCAGGCGCACCCTGAATATTTTCTTTTTATAATAGATTGTGGTGTGATTTTTTTTCTTATTACAAAGTACATGTGACTTCTTGGAAAAATGCAAATAAAAAGAAAATAAAATCATTTTCCCCTTTGGAGAGATAATCATTGTTAAATGCTCTTTGGTATACATTTCCTTCCATATCTCTTTTTGGAGTTTCACCATGCTTACAATTATGTAACCTATACTCACTCTTTCTTTCTTTCTTGTAAGCAGGATCTCTTCTCATGTTATCAAATATTCTTCTATAATATGTTTCTTGGATTCATGGTTAATCCATTATATGTCTGTATCATTATTTCTTAATTGAACTCCCTCATGTTGGACACTTAGATGGTATCTAAGTTTTCATTGTTAAAATAGTACTGTGGTGCTAAACTATTTCTTTTTGAATAGCTGTAGTTCTTTTCCTTGGATGAACTGTATATCTAGAAGTGCAACTTAAAGGACCCATACATTTTCTCACTTTGGTTATTTATTATTTAGAAAAGTATTATTTATTACTTACATTTTTATCAAGAGGGTGTCTATTTTATTTTATTTATTTATTTTTATTTTTTTATTTTTTTAAAGATTTTATTTATTTATTTGACAGAGAGAGATCACAAGTAGGCAGAGAGGCAGGCAGAGAGAGAGGAGAGAGGAGGAAGCAGGCTCCCTGCTGAGCAGAGGGCCCGATGCGGGGGCTCGATCCCAGCACTCTGGGATCATGACCTGAGCTGAAGGCAGAGGCTTTAATCCACTGAGCCACCCAGGCGCCCCGAGGGTGTCTATTTTAACCTTAAATATGAATAATTGGTCTTTTGAGCAGAGAAGTTTTCATGTATTGAAGGTTGTTCCACTAATTTGTATTATTACTTTCTCTTTAGCCCTCATGTAGTCAAATATTATGGCAGTTATTTTAAGAACACGGACTTGTGGATTGTTATGGAGTACTGCGGGGCTGGTTCTGTGTCTGATATCATCCGATTACGCAATAAGACGGTAAGTTTACCTTCTAGAACAATGGGCTTGGGCTGGGCCCTGGCCTTGTATTTGTGGGTACTCTTCTACTGCCATATCCAGAGAGGTGACTGTCAGATTTCCCTTTCCCATGATTCTTTCCCCCTCTGCTTTCTGATGCCTCCTGAAAGTGGTGTTTTTGACACCAGCCCAAGCCAATGATATTTAGCATGTTTTGGGAGAGAAAACAATGACTATCAAATCTTGGTGAAGCAATGAATTTTAAATGTTTAAATTTAGATTTGGTTTTCTCCCCCTACCCAGCATGTTCACAGATTAATTTCCTCTACATTCTATTTTTATTTTTTATTTTTTTTTATTTGAGAGAGAGAGAGAGTGAGAGGGGGACCATGAGAGTGGGGTGAGGGGCAGAGGGAGAAGCAGGCTCCCTAGCAGCCTGCTGCGGGGACTCGATCCTGGGACTCCGGGATCATGACTTGAGCCAAAGGCAGACACTTAAGCAACTGAGCCACCCAGGTGCCCTTCTACTTTCTTTCAATCAGAGAATAACCTCTGTGTAAGATTATTTGCCCTTACTGTGATCACTGGGATAAAAGCTAAGAGTCAAGCGTTTTAATTCAGGTTCAGTTGCTTATTCAGGAAATATTTCTAGAATACGGTTCTAAGCCCTAGGGATAGTAAAGAAGACAACAACCCTGCTCTTGTGCTTGTACATTTTCTAGTAGGGCAACCACAAAGCCAACTGTTGGTAACGAGAAAAGAAATACCAGATAGTGATTATTTCTTTGAAGGAACGGACTGGCAGAGTGCTCAGTGAGCTACTTGAGAGTGGATGGCTGAGAAAGGCCACTCAGGGAGGTAACATTTAAAGATGGAGCTATGACTTCTAAAAGACATTCTAGGTAGGGCAATAAGCAGTGCAAGGATCCTGAGGCTAGAACAGTTTGGCACAAAGAAGGCCACTGTGAGTAGAGGGGAGAGGTGAGAGGACCTATAGGAGATAAGGTGAGACAGGGGAGCAGGCCTGGATTCTGTTGGTATTGTTGGCCATGGTAATGAGTTTGCCTTTTATTCTGACTATAATAGGAAGCCACTGCCACGTTCTAAGCATGTCAGGAGACATTTGATGATGTACAATTTAGAAGATAAACTGTGGTTTCTGTGATAAACTGTGGCTTCTGTGTGGACTGTGAATGGATAAAAGTAGAAGCTAGAGACATCTTAGCCTTTAGTTTTTTTGTTTTTTTTTTTTTGTTGTTTTAATGAGAAAAACAGGAATAATACCTATGTTAAATATTTGTAGAATTGTGAAAATTAATTTAAATATGGGAAAGTACTTTGTACTTTATGAGGCACTCTAGGAATTTAAGGTGAGAATATTTTAAAACTCAGTTCTATCCTCAAAAAATTAAAAATAGAACTACCCTAGGATCTAGTAATCACACTACTGGGTATTTTCCCAAAGAATACAAAAGCTGATTCTAAGGGATATATGCATGCCCGTGTTTATTGTAGCATTATTCACAGTAGCCAGATTCTGGAAGCAGCCCAAGTGTCTATTGGTAGATGGATGGATAAAGAACATGTAGGGTGTGTGTGTGTGTGTGTGTGTGTGTGTGTGTGTGTGTGTTTATAAATATTATTCAGCCATAAAAAAGAATGAAATCTTGTCATTTGCAACAATACGAATGAATCTAAAGAGTATAATGCTAAGCAAAATAAGCCAGAGAAAGACAAATATCATACGATTTCATTCGCATGTGGAGTTTGAGAAACAAAGCAAATGAACAAAGGGAAAAAAAAGAGACAAACCAAAAAAACAGACTCTTAACTGTGGGGAGCAAACAGATGGTTACCAGAGGGGAGATGGTTGGGGGATGGGTGAAATAGGGGCTAGGGTTTCAGAGTACGCTTATGGTGAGCACTGAGTAATATACCCAATTGTTGAGTCACTGTATTATACACCTGAAACTAATAGAATGCTCTATGTTAACTATACTGGAATTAAAATAATAATAATTTAAAAATAAGAAAACTCAGTTGTAACTTTTGGGTTATTTATATGACTATATCCTTTTCTTAATTTACATTATTCAGAGTTAGTATGCTTTTCTAATCAAATAGCAAGTTCTTTAGCTAGGAATTATATCTTACCATAAGTTATATTTAAAGAAGTCCCAAAGCTTGAATAATTTATTGAATTAAAAATTGGGTTCCAGGGGCATCTGGGTGGCTCAGTTGGTTGAGTCCAACTCTTAATCTCAGCTCAGGTCTTGCTCTCAGGCCCCAGTGAGTTCAAGTCCCGCATCGTGCTCTGTGTTAGGCATGGAGCCCACTTAAAAAAACAAAACAAAACAAAAAAAAATTGGGTTCAGGCCTTCTTATGTGCAGCATTAAGTTACTTTGTTTCAGGTATCTTGAAGCAATCCAAAACTAATTTTAATGGTGCATTTCATGTTTTAATATTAGTTTATTGTATTTATCTAGTTTTTAGCTATCAAGTGCTGGTCTTTAATTATTACACATTATTTTGTAAAATGTCTTAATTCTATCTCATCCAGCATGATAGTCACTAGCTACATGTGGTTACTGAGGACTTTAAATATGGCTAGTCTGAATTGAGTTGTGCTATAAGTATAAAATACCAGATTTTGAAGAATTATTACAAGAAGAAAAAAAACTTTACATTTTTTATATATTGATCACATGTTGAAATGATAATATATTGGATAAATATGGTTAAAATATATTATCAAAATTAATTTGGGGGTGCCTGGCTGGCTCAGTTGGAGGAGTGTATAACTCTTGATCTTGGGATCATGAGTTCGAGCCCCACGTTGGGTATGGAGATTACTAAAAAAAAAAGTAAACGTAAATAAATTTTGCTTTTTTTAAAAAATGTGGCTCCTAGAAAATTGAAAGTTCTGTTTGTGGCTCACATTATATTTCTATGGGCAGTGCTCCCTTAACTGATTAGCTTAACTGGTTAGAATAAGGCGTCAGTAAGTCAGTCACATGAATGTTGTTCTCTTAGGCCACAGAAGGTACCCACACTCCAGCTTGCAACCTTGCCAGTAGTGTTTGCTTGGCCTGCAGTGAGAGTGCTGTCATTTGTAAGCACAAATTACTTGTTGTGCTTCAGCTTCATTTTCTGTAAAATGGTGATGATATTAGTATTTATTTCATGTGATTTTTGTAAGGATTTAATGAGATAACAAAAATAGTGCCTACCATAGAATAAATGCTTAATAATTAGCTCTCTTTAATTTTATTAGCAGAGTGTCTGGCTCATAATTGATGCTTATTAACTATTTATTGATTGTTAGCATGGTAGTTATTAAGCCATGTGCATTCTTATACTCCTTATTCATTTGATTTTCATGACATTCTTGAAGAAAGCTGGTAGTCCTGTTTTATTGGTCCTATTTATTGAGAAACTGAGACCAAGAGAAGTTCAACGTAGGTCCCACAGCTAGAACATAGAGCCAAGGGTAAAACTAGGTCTTTCTAATCCCCGTTCCCTTGTTTTTTGCACCACAGCATGCTCTCTTCTAAATGTGAATTGTTTGTCAGAAGGGAGGCTGAGAGTTAGTTGATGGATTGCATTTGTTTTCTCACTGGAGTCGTGTGTGCAGGAAATCAGCACGGGCTGAGCACGTATTCTGTCGATCAGCAGTCTTGTTTTCACTTATTCATCATCATTCAACAAACATTTTTTTGGGACCTGCTACGTGTCAGGTGGCTTTTTGGGGGCCAGGGATACAATAGTAAACAAGTCGAAGACATTTTATTTTTTATTTATTTTTAATAAGTTTGAAGATTTATGTATTTATCCGAGAGAGAAAGAGAATGCGGGCATGCTTGTGCGCCTGTGTGGGGAGGGGCAGAGGGAGAGAATCTTCAAGCAGACCCCCCCCCCCGACCGTGGAGCCTGACATGGAGCTTGATCTAATGATCCTGAGATCATGACCCAAGCTGAAACCAAGAGTTGGATGTCCTTACCCAACTTAGCCACCCAGATGCCCCCAAAGACATTTTTAAAATGGGGCTTATGTTCATAATAGGGAAGGTAACACATAATAGGTGTACAAATATCATATAATATGTCAGATGGGGATAATACTGCATGTACCAATAAGATAGGATAAAGGGTAGAGAATGATCTAGGAATGGAAGGAACTGGGGAAGGCCTCTCTGACTTTCTGGATGAAGACCATTGTAGACAGAGAGTACATGAGGTGAAAAGGCCCAGAAGTGCAAGTGTGCTTTGAGTGTTCGAGAAACAGTAAGGAGGGCTATGAGGCTGAAACAGAATGAGCAAGGTAGAAAGTGTAGAGGATGAAGGTAGCTGGGGACCAGATCATGTAAGACTCTGTTGAGGACTGGTTTTCATTTTGAGTGGCTTAGGAAGCCGTTGATTGGAGGGTTTTGAGCAGCTCTGGCTTGCATTTTCAAAGGTTGATTATGGCAGGCTGCCACGTGGGAAATACACTGCCCAGGGTCAAGGGCAAAAGCAGCGAGACCAATTAGGAATTTATTAGAATAGTTCAGGCAGGACATGCTGGTGGCTTGAACTAGGGTGAATAATGATTACAGAGGACGTATTTGGATATATTTTGAAGTTAGGGAAGAGCCAGGGATGACTTCAAGGTGTTTGGCCAGGGCAACTGAAACTGCCTTGCCCTGAGGGAGAAGACTGTGGGAAGAACAGAGTTGGTGGGGTGGGGTGGCGGTAGAAGTACAGAATTTGATTTTGACGTCTTCTGCTGATGATGCTTGTTAGGTTTGCAGCTGGAGATGCTGTGTAGGCAGGTACGTGAATCTAATGTTTGGGGAGAGATGGGACAGGACATGTAACTTTGGAAGGGGTTAATGGAGTGGTGGTATAAGCTGTCAAATGCTGCCACAGGTTGAAGACCTTACATTCTAGGAAGGGAGCTTGGATCTGATTTTTTTCCCTTTATTGAATGTAAAATGCTATAAGCTGATGGAATTTTAATCTTTCATTCTTTTTTTAGTTAACAGAAGATGAGATAGCTACGATATTACAATCAACGCTTAAGGGACTGGAATACCTTCATTTTATGAGAAAAATACACCGAGATATCAAGGCAGGAAATATTTTGCTAAATACAGAAGGACATGCAAAACTTGCAGATTTTGGGGTAGCAGGTCAACTTACAGTAAGTAAAAATGTTACTTTTCTTGATAACTTTCTATCTAGAGAAGGAATTCCTTTCATTTAGTCTTTTTTTTTTTCAATAAAATACTCAATTTCATTATATTTGTAAAAAGGTAATGGAAGGTACCACTAAGTTACGAAAGAGCTCCTGGGTTATTTTAGATCTTTTCCTGGGGTTTAGGTCCCATGGTTTAACTTTGGATAAAAATAAAAGCTAAAACAAGAATGACAGGGTAGAAGTTGAAATTCTATTCATCGTATTTGCAAAAGGAAGAAAAATTCAGTCCCAACTGCTTTTCTTGAATAAGACCTAACACCATCTCAACTGGGTAGCAGTTGGCAGTTACTTTACTGAAAACACTCCTCATCCGGTTCCCGGATACAGTCTTTTGACTCTCCTCCTACCTCACCAGTGTATGGCAAAGACAAAAACCACGTTTTCAAAACAGGAAATACAGAATTACCTGATTTTGAAGAATACCTAAGTATGTATGACATATACGTAGAAACATAGAAACAGTTCTGGACAGATACATACTAAAATTCACAACAGCGATATGTATCCGTTTTCTTGGGTGGTAGTAAAAATACTTTTTGTTTGTTTAGGGCTGGTATTAGGTAGAATTTTTTGTTTGTTTTTTGGTTTTTGTTTTTAAATCTGCCTGGATTATGTTAGGGAGTTTATTAATAAAGTATTGCAATGGCACAAAAATTGCTTTGATGTTTAAAAAAGAAAGTCAGAAATTTATTCCATTTTGTGATTACCGGGTCTTTCAAAAGATTTTGTTATTAACATATAAAGTGCTTTGAGGGAAAAATTTATGCTTCCAACTATAGTATATAAATGTATATAAATCCATTTTTGGGGTGCCTGTCTGGCTTAGTAGAGAGTGTGACCTTTGATCCTAAGGTTGTGAGTTCAAGCCCCACATTGGGTGCAGCCTACTTAAAATGAATAAATCAAATAATTAATTAAAAAAAAGAATGTACCCATTTTCCCTTATATTTGCCAATACCAAGTGAGCAATAAATTGTATTTTTTAAATCATTTTGAAACAATATTTTTACATTTGATTATTGGCCATTTATAATTCTTCTTTTGTAACTTAACTGTTCATCTTAATTTTGCTAATTGTGTTGGACTTTTTAAAAAAAATTACTTGCTGAAAAAGATAAACCAAAGCTTAAAAAAATGATATGTTAAAATTGTTACTCCTTTGTTATTTATGTTGAAACATCATTTTGTATTTTGCTAGTTATCTTTTTACTTTGATTATGGTTTTTCTTTAAATGCCGAAGGTTCCAAATTCTATATATCCCTTTTATATTATGGTTTCTGCCTTCACTGTCACCTATAAAAGTCCTTTTCTGCTCCAACATTGTATAACTGTTCATCTATACTTCCTTTAGTACTTTGTGGATTCGTTCTTTGTATTTAAATTTTCAACCTATTTGAACTTCCTTTGGTAGAAATGTAAGTTAGGAAATTAAGTATAGAATTTTGCAAATGACTAGCCAGATGCCCAGCACTTTTTTTGTCCTTTGCTTGTAATTTGGAATTACATTTTAATCATATCTTCAAGCTATGTGTGTGTGTGTGTGTGTGTGTGTGTATACGCACATATAAATACACATACAATGCCATTGTCTTTTTCTGGATTTAATATTTTCCCATGTTATGCTCCTGTACCAATATAACTTTGTCATACAGATCAAGGTGGGTTAGTATCTACTCATTATTCTCAGTTTTCAAAAAATTTCTAGATATCTAAATACTCCTTTTGAAATAATGAGTATTTCAAGGATAAAATTTTTGAAAACAACTTTGCGTAGCCCCATTTGGAAACTGCAAATTTAAGTTTCGGAGCAAAGGAAATGACTAAGCGATGTTAGTTCCTGTGTTAGTTTTTACATAGGACCAACTAAGTAAGATCGATTTAAAAATATTACCTATCATTTGCTCCTGACTGGCCTAGTCTAACTGAAGCCATAGGCATTTCAGAAGGAACAGGAGTGACGGCAAGTCCTGTTGCATATTTAGTTCTGTTTAAAATCCTCTTCCCAAAATACAAGAGCTCTAGAAAGGTTCTCTTTCATTAAGGCCATACTGTTCTGGGGAAGTAGGCAAATAATAGTTATTTGCCTATGTGAGCTAGACTCATACATTTTTCTCTAAGACCCAAACTAAGACTTTCTCTATGTATACATTCTATTTTATAGAATATATTCTATGATAAAAAGAAAAATTATGTGTGTACATAGATGTATACAAATATGATTTTTCTTTTTTAAATTTTGAATAGCACATTTACTGTATATTCATGTAACTCATCAGAGTGTTATAGGAGTATATGGGATGGAAAGTGAAAGTCCTTCGTGATTCCACCTTCTAGATACAACTGTTGTTAATAGTTCAGTGTGTATGGAGATTTTTCTTTTGCTATCCATGTAACAACAATACTTGTTATTATTGGTTGCTGTTTTGTCATATATACATAATATATACGACAATATAATTATATATAACTTTGCAACCTGATTTTCTCTTTATAATATGCCTTGTACATTTTTCCATGCCAGGAAAATGAATCTATCTCCTTTTTAAAAAAATATATGGTGGATGGGGCACTTGGGTGTTTCAGTTGGTCTGATTCCTGATTTCAGGTCAGGTCATGAGATCAGGGCTGTGGGATCAAGCCCCACATCAGGTCTCATGCTTAGCAGGGAGTCTGCTTGAGATTCTCTCTCTCCCTCTATCTCCCCCTGCCCCTCCCCCCACTTGCATGTACCCTCTCTCTCGAATATAAATAAATCTTTTTTTTTTTAAGATTATTTATTTATTTGACAGATAGAGATCACAAGTAGGCAGAGAGGCAGGCAGAGAGAGAGAGGAGGAAGCAGGCTCCCTGCTGAGCAGAGAGCCCGATATGGGGCTCGATCCCAATCATGACCTGAGCCGAAGGCAGAGGCTTTAACCCACTGAGCCACCCAGGCGCCCCTCGAATATAAATAAATCTTTAAAAAAAAAATTTGAGTGAGAGCATGTGTGTGAGTAGGGGTTGGGGGGATGGGGGGGCAGAGGGAGAGGGAGAGAAACAGACTCTCTGCCTAGCGGGGAGCCGGACTTGGGGCTTGATCCCCAGGGCCTGAGATCATGACCTGAGCCAAAAATCAAGAGCTAGATGCTCAACTGACTAAGCCACCTAGGCAGCCCTAAATAAATCTTTAAAAAAATTACAGTGGATATTTAATTTACCCCTTTAGATGGTCATTTGAGTTGTTTCCTTTTTTCTTTTTCTTGTCTCTACTACAGATATTTCTCCAATACCTGTGCATGTGTATTCGGGCACCTGCACATAAGATCCATTTCTAGAAAAAGATTTGGATCAAAGGATATGCACACTTAAAGTTTATAAATATTGCCAAATTGCCCACAAAAATTGTACCAATTTATACTCTAGTAACGTTATTCCAGTGCCTGACTTTCTGTGCTGTTATCAGCACTCGTTATTATTAACCTTTTAAGTTTTTGTCAACCTCATTTTAGTGTTTGTTATTTTTTGCAGGTTTTTTAATGTGTGTGTTTTAAGAATTGAGAATCTTTTATGTTTCCAGGTCATTTGAATTTCTTTTGTGACCTGCTCAGTTGTGCATTGAGTGTGGTTTTTATATGTATCCCAAGTATAAGATGCTTCTTATTGTTGGAAAAGTCTCTTTTCCTCACTAGTTTTAATGCTTAGTGTTGATCTCTACTTTTCTCTGTTTTAGGATACCATGGCCAAAAGAAACACAGTGATAGGAACACCATTTTGGATGGCTCCAGAAGTGATTCAGGAAATTGGATACAACTGTGTAGCGGACATCTGGTCATTGGGAATAACTGCCATAGAAATGGCTGAGGGAAAGCCGCCATATGCTGATATCCATCCAATGAGGGTAAGGAAACCAGTAGGGTGGTTAGCTCTTGATTGTCATTAGAAAGCTGGTGACTGTCTACGGCCATACCACCCTGAACGCGCCCGATCTCGTCTGATCTCGGAAGCTAAGCAGTGTCGGGCCTGGTTAGTACTTGGATGGGAGAAAGCTGGTGACTTACTCGATTTAGGTACCAAACAGCAAATGAATTAATTGTATATGATTGGTAAGTGTCAGTCTAGACTCCTAGTTGTCGTCACTGATCAATTCAAGTGTGATCTACCACCTCCATGTCAGGGGTTGTGTGTTGATAGCCATCTGACAGGACACAGGGCACAGAAATGTTTGGTTTGGCTTGTGCAATCTATATATTTTTAAAAATTTAGGTGCTCACATTTTAACATAACATTAACTGGAGCTGGGCAGTGGTCCCCTCCTTTATACAGGGCACTGGCTTTCCATTTTATCAGTCTCCAAGATTCCCTAACCACCAAGTATCCCTTGTCACTTATCACAGTGTTTTCTGTACTGTTATACTCATACTAGTGTTAGGAGGAAAGCAAACTATTTTTTTGAACTCATGTCACTAACACCCAGCCCATTTTGTTTGTTATCTTTTTCCTGCCTTGCCCTCAGAGGTATTTACATGGGTAAGTTCTGCTTCATAGATTCCCTCGACTCCTCTCGTCTGGAGGCTCTGTACTTTGCAGCCTCCATGGATTTCCAGAATAGTAAGGGCCCTTCGGTCCAGTCTCCACTGAAGCTATCACCGTGACACCCTAAGGGGTTTGTAAGCTGTACCCACCCCAGACCTCTCATCACAGCACTGTTAAAAAGCCTCGGCCCTGCCTTCCTTGGTGCCTGCATAGTCCTCCATACCTCCCAGCCCAGCTCCTCCGCTTTTGTTAATTAGTTCTTCCATTAAAAGGCTTAACACTTTTAAAAAAGTATTTATGTGCTCAAAGATAAGGTCCCCTCTTTTTGGGGGGCAGAAATGGGGAAGGGTGGGAGGATTTATTAGTAGATTTAAGAATATAAGTTAAGCTGCTTATTACAGAGTTGTTTTTTTTTTTTTAATTTGCCTCTTCTTTTATTGGACAGTAAATAATAGTTTTAATTTTTTGAAATAGAAGAATTTAACTGCATTGTGGTATTCTGGTTTTTGTTTTTGTTTTTTTTTCAAATATGTTAAATTGCCTCGGCCTGGACGTTAATGAATCTGTTGTGATTTGAGGGACTTTCCTGTTTATGATCTCCTCATATTCACTGCTCACATCTAGTGGTGATGGTGACTTTTATGGGGAGGGAAATTTGACCACTGTGGGGCTGAGATGATCTTCAGGCTACCAGTGCTCTCAGGTCTTGCCTTTTCACTTTGAAGGCAGTGTACTGTGGTTAGCAAAAACCAAAATAAACTTGCTAGATACTGTGAGGTTGAGGGAACAAAAATACATATGAAAGAAGGAGAAAGAGAACTATAACAACTTCTCTAATTGTCATACTTTCTACTGTGAGACACAGACTTTTGTTGGCATTTGGGTGGGCTGATCAGTGGATAAGAGGAAAATAATTTTTTTAAACTTCAAAGGTATCTCTGGTTGTATTTTCATTGGTGCATCACTTTTATTTTACCCCCCCACAAATTTTTTTTTAACTAGGCGATCTTCATGATTCCCACCAACCCTCCCCCCACGTTTCGAAAGCCAGAACTGTGGTCTGATAACTTCATGGATTTTGTGAAGCAGTGTCTTGTAAAGAGTCCTGAGCAGAGAGCCACGGCCACTCAACTCCTACAGGTATGAATCTCCCCAGGATGCTGCCTGTTTCATTCACATACTGGCCAAAAGATGCTGGCAACCCACCTGTAGGGAGATGGTAAAGAAGTAGAAGACATTTCCTGCCTCTAGGGAGCTTTGACTCTGAGTAGAAAAGAATGTTAAATCATTGAACAAGACAATAATGCAAGAAAATGGAGGGCTCTGTGGGATCAGAGATTGGGAACTGACATTTAGTGAGCACCTGCTGTGTGCTGCGTGCCATTTAGTCATCACAGACACCCTGGGAGGGATGGCTATTACTGCAGTTTTATAGGTGAAAAAATGGAAGCTTAGAAAGGTTAACTCATTTAGAGTCAATCAGCTGAGAAACAGCAGAGCAAAGACTAGAACTTAGGTCTTCTTGGTTCCAAAGCAGGAGCACCCACAAGTCTATCCACTTCTGATGAGGAATTGAGATTAGTGGTAGGTGCTCACCGCTGTCCTGGAGCAGGGAACCTCCGTGCGTGGGCCTGGAAGAATGGGAGGGGTTTGTAGGCGGTCTGCTCAGTGGTTAGGAGGTTGGATTCAGCAGTCACACTGCCCAGGTTTGAATCCTGGCCTCCTGTTTACTAACTTTGTGACCTTGGGCAAATAACACAACCTCTCTGTTGTTTTAGTTTTCTTATCTATAATTAGAGACCAAATACCCTCATATGTCGTGAAGATTAAATGATATAATAGTGTAACTTTACATAATGTTTCACACATATTAAAAGTAATATGTTGTGGATTTGACAAGCATCTGTGGTTTGTTACTGGGCTAGGCCAATGGTTTTCAGCCATGTCAGACCCAGTGCCCCCCTTTTTAATAGTATGTATATTTGTAATACTTTCACTGCTGTTCTGGATTGAAATTCTTAGACAATAAAATCTGTTTATGGCCATAATTTAAAAAGAGTATAATGTGGATGACATAATGAAGGCATAAAGATTTATAATAAAGTGTGTGTCAGTATAGAGAGAGGGGCTCTAGCTTGACTCAACTTGCAGACATAATGAGGTAGTTATATACCTCTACCTAGAACCATAAATGAGTTTAGAGTTAAAAGCAGTAAGAACAGAAACCATTCCATTCAAGCAATACAGGACAGCAAATGGATGGACACTGGCATAGAAGTGATGTTAAATGATAACAGACCAGGCTTATTTGTATGTGATAAGAGGAGGGAAATGATCTTATAGATTTTCAAAGCGGAGAGAAGAGAGAACAAGGAAATACGATATTCTTGAAAATGAGCCTGGGTTGGTCTTATTTCTAAGTGTATTGACAGAGTCCTTTCCTGCCGGGAGGGGTTACTGATGAAGTTTTATGGAAAATAAATCTCTTTTGCAATCCCACCATGTGCTGAGGCATACTTCTAATCTCCTGAGTACTTACAGAGGCCTTAGAGACCATATATCCTCTGGTGGGTGCTGGGGAATAGAGAACAGGTTGCAAAGAGAAACACTGGGGGGACAGTGTCCGAATCAGTTGGGAAGACCCCAAAAGAAATTCCAGACGTAACTTCCCAACTGTGTGAATTTCTTATTGTACTACCAACACAAATAACAAAAATGTACAGTGGTATTAATATTAAAAAATTCAAGCATTTTTGGTATTCATTTACATTCCATTATTTTATTATTTATATATTTATTATTTATTTCATCATTCCACACTATCCCTGTGTTTCAAGTGTCTTTGCTGAATGATATTCGGGTCTACATCTCTTATGTATTTGTGACCAGTTTTAGTATTTCTGCGGTAACTACAATTTTGTACTAAAACCCTTTTTTTTTTTACCTAAATTTGTAGTTGGCAATGCTAGGTAGCACATTGTATAGGAAGAATAAGCAGGGTGAGTAAATTATTCGGTGCTATTTAAACAATATCTTTATGACACTTAAGTCTTACCCTCTAAAATCATCTCTTAAATTACTGGACTTTTCGCTTATCTCTTGAAAAAAATTTGGAGTTTTATGTACTGAAGCGTATCTATACTCTGCGATATTTGAAAGATGCGCAGAATGTGCCACAGTTCACTGTCGTGTGGGACCGTTCCACACCTTGAAGGCTTGCTGGTGTCCCTGGCTCCCCTGACTTGCCCTCCGTGTTCTCCAAACACTGTGACCGCTCCCAGCTCCCAGCATGTTTAGCAAACTTCCTCTAGGGGGCGATACCACCCTGTTGAGAATCTCTAGATTCGGCAGCGAGAAACAGAGGAGACTTTGGCAGCCAGGCTGAAAAAGATGGGCAAAGCCCGAATGCGCGTGTGGTCAGAGTTATAAATTGAGTGTGGTTTCATGGCGCTCACCCAAAACAGAAAGAGAAAGAAGAGATTCGTGGACTGAGCAGATGGTATCCAGTCCCTCCAGTGTGCCAGGCGCTGGGTGGGCGGGCACTGGTGCCCTCGATACCATCTCCAGTGTTGTCCTCTTTCTCATTGAAGCACCCGTTTGTCAAGAGCGCCAAGGGGGTGTCGATCCTGCGGGACCTAATTAACGAGGCCATGGATGTGAAGCTGAAACGCCAGGAAGCCCAGCAGCGGGAGGTGGACCAGGACGACGATGAGAACTCCGTGAGTGGCAGGCCCCGCCGTGGGCCTCGGGCATTTGTGCGTATTATTTCCTGATTGCCGGGTCAGGTGAGATGAGTGGGGGGGTAACAGGTCAGCCTGGGGCTGGGGATGCCCCTTGCATGAATTATGGCCTGCCCGGGACACTGCTAAGGGCTTGCTGAGGTCGTGCTCATTCTTCTCACAGTGCTTCCTAAGACACTTCCAAATTTTACTCTCTGGCCCCCTTATCATTTCTTCCATTTACCTTTTTTTTTTCTCTCTTTTTTTTTTTTTTATTTGGAAAAGCAAATGTTCAGGTATGAAACTTGGTTTTTTATGCCCTTTGGGGGATCAAGGATCAGTACTAAAATGTACATTTTATACCCGCAGACTCCCTCATAAGCCTGAGATTCCAAGGGTGTTCACCTCTATGTTATAAACTATTTTTTTTTAAAGATTTTATTTATTTATTTGACAGACAGAGATCACAAGTAGGCAGAGAGAGAGAGAGGAGGAGGCAGGCTTCCCACTGAGCAGAGAGCCTGATGTGGGGCTCGATCCCAGGACCCTGGGATCATGACCTGAGCCGAAGGCGGAGGCTTTAACCCACTGAGCCACCCAGGCGCCCCTGTTGTAAAACTATTTAAAAAACAAACAAACCCAGGGGTGCCTGGGTGGCTCAGATGGTTGGGCTTCTACCTTCGGCTCGGGTCGTGATCCCGGGGTTTTGGGATCGAGTTCTGCGTCGGGCTCCCTGCTTGGCGGGGAGACTGCTTCTCCCTCTCCCTCTGCTACTCCCCCTGCTTGTGCCTTCTTTCTCTCTATCAAATTAATGGGTAAAATCTTTAAAAAAAATGGCTGTACTCACAGGGGCTCACACTCATGACCCTGAGATCAAGAGCCGTGGGCTCCTCTGACTGAGCCAGCCAGGCACCCCTCTGTTGTGAAACCCTTATGAAAGAGAGAGGAAGGGGAGAGGGAGAGGGTCCTCCCGGGTTAGATATGCCACTCTTGCCTGGCTGATTTTATGTTCTTCTTTGGTTAAGTAAGAGTGCTCTCAGTTCTCAGGGGTATGGGTCTAGCACCCCAGTTGGCATCAAATCCTGAAATGCTTGCACTGAGATCAATAATAGTAATTCCAAAGACTCAGGCCTTTTGATCCAGTCGGGCCTGATTTGAGGTTTTGCCCTCTTGCAGGAGGAGGATGAGATGGACTCCGGCACGATGGTTCGAGCAGCAGGTGATGAGATGGGTACTGTCCGGGTAGCCAGCGCCGCGAGTGACGGAGCCAGCACTATGATCGAGCACGGGGACACATTGCCATCGCAGCTGGGCACCATGGTGATCAACGCAGAGGATGAGGAAGAGGAAGGGACCATGAAAAGTAAGGCTCTGCTTAAATGTACTCTCTCCTCGGACAGCCCCTGCGCACTGCAGAGAAAATAGGCCCTTGTGGTCCACACGGGCTCGGGCTGGAGTCGTTTTCTGGTTGTGCAGGGTGAGGGTAGGGCGGGGTGCAGGAGAGGAGAGTTGGCCTGAGACAGCAGAGGCAAGAACGCATCAGCAGTGAGGAAGGACCTTCTTCGGAACCAGAACGGCCAGCTCTCATTGAATGTTGTCCTTTTCTCCTCCTTTGCTCCGCGGAGGCAAGCCCGTGTATTGTTTTGATGCATAATTCAAAGTGTGTTGAGACTCTGAACTATTTACTATAAATGTCTTCAGTCTATTTTCTGTTTTCTGATAGCCAATAGTTAGGATGACTGTCCAGGTTTGAAAGTCCAGTCGCGTCCCTTCTAGTTGGATCTCTGCTGCACTTCTTACCCTGCTCATTCTTTTTGGCCTGTGGCCGCGGCCTGACACTAGGGCTTGGCTCCCATCTCAGGCTGCCTGTCATCTTCTCTGATCTTCTGTTGTTTCCCGTTCCTTTCTCTGCATCACAGACCAACTCACAGAGGAAAGGAATTTGGAATACAAATGGTAATAATTGAGTTCTGGATGCACATTTTAGCCTGAGCCTTTCATAGCCTTAAGTCTTTATGATCTTTTCATTATCTTTCCTCCCCGACTTTTTAAAGTTTAAAGGTCCTTCCTTTAAACCAGGGAGCAGCAACCTATGGTTCACAGGCCAAATCCAGCCCACCACCTGGTTTTGGCAGTAAACATTTATCAGAACATAGCCGTGTCCATTCATTTACATATTGTCTGTGACTGCTTTTCTGCCACAGAAGCAGAGTGAGTGGTTGTGACAGAGACTGTGTGGCCCGCAAAGCCTGAAATGTTTGTTCTCTGGTTCTTTACAGAAAAAGTTCTCTAACCCCTGCTCTAGACTCCCTGCTTTGTGATGAATTCATTTATGAATTTTTCTTCAGTGCTGTGTCCCAGGGACTTTGCCAGGTGCTGAAGAGACAGTCCTTTAACTCATTGTCTCGTGTAGTGGGCAGACCATTAGTTAATTACACTTTAGCGTGTGAAACAAGTTCTAAAATAGAGGTAATCTAGGCGCTTGTCAAAGCAGAGTGGAAAAGTATTCAGTCTGCATTGGGGATTACTGAAGAATTCTGGAGGAAAAGTAGGAGGGTTGGCAGTGAGTAGCGCAGACGGAGGTGTTCCAGCAGAGGGAGCGGTGTACCCTGAGTTGCAGAGGGCGAGAGGAGGGTGGACCAGTGCAAGGGGCCTGCAGCTGCTTTCTTGGGACCAGAGCGAGCAGATCTACGCTCTGGGCCCCAGGCAACACCCTCTGCTTTTCACCTTTCAGGTCTGTGTATTTATAATCAGCCCTTTGTTTATGAAGAGAAAGGGTTTTCTTTTTTTCCTTTTTCTCTTTAGGGGCCATGGCTCATCATCTGTGTTTGGATTCTGGTCAGAAGAATACAGGTGGTGGGAGAGTAGTAGGAGTGGTGATGGATGTGTAAATTGGTATAACTTTTCTGGAACGCGGTATGCATCAAGAGTTTAAAAGGTTCAGACCTTGGACCCGGTACATTCCACTTCTGGGAATCGGGTCCAAGAAAATAATCGAAGATTGAGACAAATTATATTCAAGAATTTTTCCAAACATGTTACTTATAATTGTAAAAAAAGAAAAATCTGGATTAATTTAAATGTTTCGTAGCAGATGGTTGGTCAAATAAATTTATGGTACATCCTTAAGAGGGACTATTATACCATACAGAAATAATAAAAACCCTGTTTTGGGGGGAATTTTTTTTTTAAGAGATTTTATTTATTTATTTGAGAGACAGAGATCACAAGTAGGCAGAGAGGCAGGCAGAGAGAGAGGAGGAAGCAGGCTCCCCGCTGAGCAGAGATCCTGATGCGGGGCTCGATCCCAGGACCCTGAGATCATGACCTGAGGTGAAGGCAGAGGCTTTAACCCACTGAGCCACCCAGGTTCCCCCTGGGGGGGAGTATTTAGTGAGTTAGGGAAGTACTTATGATATATTATTAAGTGAGGAAAGAAAGAAGCAAAATTATAGCAGTTTTATAAAAGTTTTATAAAAGTAAGAAGATATTTTAAAAAATACCAGTTTTATAAAAGTAAGAAGATAAATTACATATACATAAAATGTATACATAGAAAAAAGACTGAAAGAAAACCCAGAAAGGTTGGAGGTAAATAAATCAGTTATTAAAAGTAGTTATTGGTAGTAGGATTATATATATTTTATTTTATTTTTTACTATTTATTTATTTTAAAAAAATTTATTTATTTATTTGACAGAGAGAGAGTACAAGTAGGCAGAGTGTCAGGCAGAGGGAGAGGGAGAAGCAGGCTCCCCACCGAGCAGGGAGCCTGATGCAGGGCTCCATCCCAGGACCCTGGGATCATGACCTGAGCCGAAGGCAGCCACTTAACTGACTGAGTCACCCAGATGCCCCTTATTTTATTTTTTAGATTTTATTGATTAACTTCACAGAGAGAGGGGGCATGAGCATGAGGGGAACCTTAAAAAAATGGATATTTATAAGAGTTTATAAAAGCATTGTCATCCTGCTAGTCCCTTTAAATTCTTACCTCATTCAGAGTTCTTGGATATGTTTCATTCCCTACTCTCCAGATCGAAGCACCCGAGAAATGTGTTGTCTGTTACGTAAATAATCAAGTGAATGCTATTTACTAAATTTAGTGTTTTTTGTTTTGTTTTTAAGTAGCCAGTGTGATTTGTTAGGAAGGTTTTGCAGTAAGGAGAGGTGCTGATCTATAGTCTTTTCATTGACTCTGAGTGCTTTATCTTCTACTTGTTTTAAGGGCTTTAATCATACAGATTATAATCACCGTGTAGTGTAGCAAGGCGGGTTCATTAACATCTGTTGTGTATGTGCATGTTATGGAAAATCTGCCCTTTTTTTTATTTAAAGAATTAATTTTGTTCCAAATGTAATTTTCCAAATGTATTTAAAGTGCTAATTCATTCAGTGGGTTGTTTGTTCAATTTCTGAGCTTGGGTAGTTTCGCGTGTCTAATGAGAAACATGCATCTTTTATTACAGTCATGATGGAAAACCGTTTAAAAACCTCAGCAGTCACAGCTGAGTGACATTAAATAAACTCAGGTCACCAGTCATCTGCTACACGTCTGGTAATTCTGTTTTTGGGCCATAGGTTTGACAGATTTGCCACATATTTTGAGATCTCAACCACTTACTATTTTAGATATTATTTACACTTTTTCATCATGAGAAATTAAAATGTGCATAATTGCACAGAATAATACCATGACTGACCCCAGTGGACCTGTCATCCAGTTTCAAACCTGATTAACTCACTGCCCATCATACCTCAGGCTCCCCCAAAGAAAATAAACTCAATTAATTTAATGCAAATCTCAGAGATCATACCATTTCTTCAGGATTAGTTTTAAACATGTAAAGACTGTCTGACCAAGGTTGGCTCAGAGGCTAGCTCTCTGTGTTGTTTTGGAGAAGTCACTTTCCTTGTACAGGCCTCCGTGCCTTAATCAGTAAAATTAAAGAATTATTAAATTTATGTACTTTTCTTTTTCCTTAGAGCGCAAATAGTCCACACATTTATAAGGATTGTATAACTCATGACTAATATAGAACTGAAGTTTCTAGAAGTTGAAATTTGTGAAAATAAATAGGCTTTCATCTAGTGTCTTCTTTGACCTGTGAAATGTTTAATTCTCGAAAATTATAACTATTACCCTTGATAAACTCAACAACAAAAAAAGACCTATCCCTATAGCTGTTTGCATTAGTTTCAGAGAACCTCATTTTCTTTTCTAGTTTTAAAGAAACAGTAACAAGAAAATTGGAAGGCTCACATACATAATTTGTGTAAGACATCTGGGTCAGACACTTTTCTGAAATTTTTGGTACACTTTTTGACAATTGCCTATATTTTACAGATCTTTCTAAAAGTTTATTCCTTGTCTTTGAAAAGTTAATTTCATTTGCTCCTATTCTCATTTACTATATTAAAAATTATTATACCAACATTATTACAGCAATATGAATCGACTGTTAGTTTACCCTCTCACTCCAATAAAGAATGCCTGTTTTTGACTATGCACCTATATGATTCCTATATGGTAATAATTTGCCTAGATACTCTGTTTTCTGATTATTTTCCACTCAGTAAGTGTATGCATTTTCCAAGGTGCTGCAAAACTCTTTTTTTATATTTATCACACTTAACAAGGTTTTTAAATCACTTATCTGTTGCTAGACATTTTGGTTGTTCATAATTTTTCACCAGGGGGAACTTCTTACATATAAATGTTGCTTTTCCTGACAAAGTTTTCAGAAGTATTTGAATAGTTTCATGTGTTATTGTCACATTGTGGTGCTGCTGTACTGCCCTCTGAAGTTTGTACCACTTGACATTCTGTCAGGATAATAGCTATCAGAGGGCTTGGTTTCTCCCTTTGTATCTAGTTCTTCTTTTTATTTCCCATGTTTTAAGTCTCTGTGCCACTTTCTGGGTGTTTTCTCTGGATTTATTTCTAATTCTATCATTCCTTTTTTAGCCATGTCAAATCAACAATTTGACCCAGACATGGAGTTTATTTAGTAGAAAAATTTTTTGCTTCCTAGAAGTTTTTTTTTTCTTTAATATTTTATTTATTTATTTGAGAGAGAGAGAACAAGCACAAGCAGGGGAGGGGCAGAGGGAGAAGCAGGCTCCCTGCTGAGCAGCGAGCCCGATGTCGGGGTCTGACCCCAGAACCCTGGGATCATGACCTAAGCCAAAGGCAGATGCTTAACTGACTGAGCGACCCAGGGTGCCCTGCTTCCTAGAAGTTTTAATTAGTTATTTTTATTTTTATTTTTTAATTTTTTTAAAAGATTTTATTCATTTATTTGACAGACAGAGATCACAAATAGAGAAGCAGGCAGAGAGAGAAGAGGAAGCAGGCTCCCCACTGAGCAGAGAGCCCGATGCGGGGCTCGATCCTAGGACCCCGGGATCATGACCTGAGCCGAAGGCAGAGGCTTTAACCCACTGAGCCACCCAGGTGCCCCTAATTAGTTATTTTTAGATCTGGTTTTCTTTTGTAGTGTTCTAGTCTTATATTACAAATATTATTCCTTTATCTCTTTGAATATTATTTTAAGGTTTTTTTTTAAATTAATTAATATTTTTTGAGAGAGAGAGAGAACAGAGAATGGGGTGGGGGGTGCAGAGGGAAAGATGAGAGAGAATCCCAAGCAGACTCGATGCTCAGCTCAGCGAGCCCTTTTAACTCCCCCCACCCATGTGGGGCTTGATCCACAACCTCGAGATCATGACCCGAGCTGGAACCAGAGTTGGACACTTAACTGACTAAGCCACCCAGGTGCTCATAAGGTATTTCTTAGATCAGTCTATTATCTTGAGTTTCTTGGGTCTAATTTCTGCTGTTTATTGTGTCTGCTATTTCTCATGCTGTTAGATTTCTTCTTACACTTTGTGATTTTTGTTTGTGGGCTTATCTTCATTGGGAAGTATCTTCTTCGGAGTCTCTTATGTTCCTTGAGTTGCATGGGTGTCCTTGAGTTGCATGGGTGTCCCTTTGGGGCCCTAAGGGGTATTTCATTCCAGGAGTCTTAGATTATTTCTTGTTTCTGTAGTGTGCTTGTGGTACAGCCAAGGGAATTACATTTCTAGAGGTTGACTCGTTCCACCCCTCACACGGGCAGAAGCCATTCCTAAGCCATGTCCTTGAGCTTGTGAATAGTTTGTCCTGGCTTCTTTCTTTGTGCTGGGAATTGAGTTCTAGCTTCCTTTTTATAGACGCGTGTTGGCTTCTGTCTTTATCCCGGTTCCTGCTCCCACATCAGGCTTAAAACTAGTCTCTGTGGTTTGGTTTTCCCGGTGGGCCATTCACTTCAGTGCTTTGGGTTCCTCTGTTGCTTTTGCCATTTGCAGTTTCCTGTTCTCGTTTTGAGCACTACAATGTTTCTGTTTTGTTAAGCCTTGAATTTTCGTGTGTTTAGAGACGGAGGGGGCCTCTAGTACTTCCGCCCATTCAGTCGTCTTGGACTGTCTATAGTGAGGCTAGGTCTCTACTTTCTCCACCAGGGAAGACTTGATAGAGAGATTGTTATTTGCTCGTGGTCACATAGCAAGTAAGTGCCAGTGCTGGTAATCCGAAGTCCAGAGTCTGTGCTCCTTTCCTTCTACTGAACTTCCAGCTTGTATGGAAGCCCACTCTTACATGAGTGGGCATTAGAGCTAATACAAAGCTCATCAAAATTCATGATTCAGACGGGGGCTGGCTTCTGAGGAGATTCCAGAGATAATCTTTTTCTTTTTCCTAGAACCAATTATGTATTATATATAAATTCTTTGTTTACTCTACTCAGGAAGATAAGCATTATAACCGTTAATAGCCATTAATGATTAAGCCCTTAATATGTATCAGGCATTGTGCTTAATCCTTTGCAAGCGTTTCCCGTATTAATCATTAGTATCATGCTGTGCGGTAAATATAGCCACCTCACATTTTATAGCAGCAGAAATGAAATTGCGAAGAGATTAAGTAACTTGCTCGTGATCACACAGTGAGTAACAGAAAAGCGGAGGCTTCAAGCCAGATAATGTTTGATTTCAAAGCTTATTATGTTATATTCCCACTTTGGCAGAGCCTTTTTATTAAGTGGTTGAGGCTCATGTTACAGATTATATGTTGGTGAGCTCCAGCCTGCAGGAATGTACCTCTGCTTTGCTGGTTGTGTGAATAACTGGCCACTCTACAAGTTTCCCCAGCGGTTCCAGTAGCGAAGGACAGGTGGTTCTCCAAGGGAGCCTGCCTGTGATGGTAGGCTTAACAGTGGATTCTGTGTCAGGGAGCAAGTTGTGGTTGTGTATATCTGAATCTACAAGAAAGAATCCATTTGCGGCTAGAGGGAGGGGATCAGAGTTGGGTGAGACCCGGCCGTCTTAACAAGAGACCTCGGGAACTTCTAAGAACCGTGGAACGTGGTCTGCCGTACTTTGAAAACTTGTGTCTGGATAAAATATCAGTTTGGGGATTTGGGAAGATGTCTTCTATTTGTGTACTTAAGTGTGGGGTTTTTTTGTTTTTTGTTTTTTTGGTTTTTTTTTTTTTTTTTGGTAAGAGCTATACAGGAACTTTGCCCCAAAGATCTGAAGACAAGAACTTTTCCCCAAAGATTTGAACTCAGAGGAGAGGTTGTAGGTCAGTGTTAGGATTGTTGTTCTTTCTCTGGACCAGCAGAGGGAGCTCTGTAACAGGTCATGGTTAGAATGGTGTGTTCCCCCTGTCCACCGCCCCCCCCCGCCCCCACCTACGTTCTGTTCACAAATCCCCTTTCTGTAGTAGGCTTTATTCTCCCTCAAGACTGTCGTTTATTTATTTTAAAATCTATTTTAAGTAAGTGCAGCAACACTAGGACAGTGTCTTTATTTTATTTAGGTAGGAAATTGGATACCTCATACTTGGTGAAGTTCAAATAAAACTGAAGTCTGCCAAAACGTCTCAAAATAGTTTAAACTTTTCCTCTCTCTTCCCGGATTTCTCAGTAGACCTTCACCAGAACTGACGCTTTCTTTCTGCAACACAGTGCCGTGGATATAGTTTTGTAATCATCATCGGCTAAAATGGCTAACCAAGGAATTAAATAAAAATTTTAAATAAAACTTAAAATTCTGGTACAGAGCTGACTTGGAGAACGTTACTTGTGTATCAAAGTATATTAATAATGGCAACTTATAGTTTTGTTGCCTCTTTAGTTTTCACCTAATCTATTCCATACTGAATATACAGAAGTCAATCTTACTTCTTTCTTTTGATCCTTATATATTTTTCTTTCTTACCAAGACCTTCAGTTCAGTGTTGAATAGTAAAGGTGGTAGTGGGCATTCTAGTTTAAAAGGATTGAATCCGTGGTATCAATCTTTCCGTCTTCCAGGGATACCTGGGTGAATCATTCGGTTAAGCATCTGTCTTCAGCTTTGGTCATGATCCCAGGGTCCTGGGATCCAGTCCCACATTGGGCTCCTTGCTCAGTAGGGAGCCTGCTTCTCCCTCTCCCTCTGCCCCTCCCCCAGCCTGCGCATGCACATGTGCATGCGGCTCTTTCTTAGTCAAAATAAATAAATAAAATCTTAAAAAAAGAAACTTCCATCTTCCAGTGTCCAAGTTCTGACTTAAGCCTTTCAAATTAGATTCTGTGAAAGGGAGTAAGTGGGTGATTTGTATTTAAAACTTGCACACCATTGAGAAATTTCCAATTTTTATTCTAGAGCAATGGCCAAATTAATCTCTTGGAAATAGAATATTAAAGCGAGTGGCATACTTATGTTAGGACAACTCAGGAGCACAGTTTGGGCAAATTCCTGTGATAGTATTACGTGGTGAAAACACTGTGTGTTTGCAGTTCTCCAGAAATTCCCAAGTCTGATGAAGGCCCCTATTGTAGCCATAAGTTTCCTCATGTCAAAACCAAAGCCCAGGCTCCTGTTGAAATGATTTTATTTCAACACCATCCATCAGATACTACTTTCAGAGCTGCAGAAGATGGAAATTCTTGACTCAAAGCCTATTTTCTTGACACCTGCAGTTGTTTGGAGAGGATCGTTAAAACGCTGTGTCCCTTGTGTGTTCTCAGTCTTTCTCCCTGACTCCAGTGATAGCATTTTGCAAGGATGGTAAATAGGACATAAGTACTGCAGGTATTTTAAACCTTCTTTTACCACAGTAGCCTTAGTGTCCCAATTTCTGATTTCCTCAGGATGTTTAAAACTGTCACCGGAGAATATTAAGTGTCCGTGTGTGTCTTTGCCACTCACAGCAGTGTCTGAGAGTTTCACATGCATTGGTATAGTTACACATATCAAAGCTAAAACGTAAAACAGTTCATTTTGTTAGAAATGTATCTCTTAATAAGGGTAGGAGAAAGAAAAAGGGATCATGGAAAGAACATTGATTTTTGGAGTCAGAATCTTTGCTCTGAAACTTGCTCAGCATCTTGGGGCTCCTGGGTGGCTCAGTCGTTAAGCGTCTGCCTTCGGGTCAAGTCATGATTGCAGGCTCCTGGGATTGAGCCCTGCATCGGGATCCCTGCTCAGTGGGAAGCCTGCTTCTCCCTTTGCCACTCCTCCTCCTTGTGTTCCCTCTCTCACTGTGTCTTGCTCTGTCTCTGTCAAATAAATAAATAAAATCTTAAAAAAAAAAAAAAAAAAGAAACTTGCTCAGAATCTTATAAACAACTTTGTTCTGCCTTGGCAAGTTACTTCCTTTTCTTTGAGCCTCAGTTTCCTTGCCTAAAAAAATGGGCCGTAAAAGTTCCTACTTTGTAATGCTGTTAAGATGATATGAATTAATGTATGTAAAATACTGAGCCTGTAAATGCTTGAAAATGGTAAGTAATGTAAGTTCATGGGTCTTTTAACGACTGACAGTGGCTTTTTAATTGGGCCTACATGTTCCTTCAACCAAAGCTGCTTTTCTCATCCTAATTCGTTTTCTCTTGCTAGTTATGTTTTATGTATTTTTATGTTTTCATACTTCGTTCTAATGGTGTTTTGTAAGTGCTGCCTCTTTGCCTGTGCAACTGGCATGAAAATGGTTGAACTGGGATGCCTGGGTGGCTCAGTTGGTTAAGTGTCTGCCTTCAGCTTGGGGATGATCCTGGGGCCCTGGGATCAAGTCCCACATCAGGCTCCTTGCTCAGTGGGGAGCCTGCTTCTCCCTCTGCCTGCCACTCCCCCTGCTTGTACGAACCCTCTCTCTCCCTCTTTCTCTCTGGCAAATAAATAAATAAAATCTTTAAAAAAATAAAAGAAAAATAAAATGGTCGAACTAAAGGAAGGTTACCTGTCAGTTTCAGTAATGTTTTAGAAATGTGCTGTGATGAGCAAGTGAGTAGGTGTTTGTGTGTGCGCGTGTGTTTCACATTCCTTGGCAATAAGATATAGGTGTTTTGAGAATCTGTTAAATAGCTCAAAATACAAGATGTCAGATTTTAAAGAATGCTAGACTTTGGATCCACCTGAGCCTTCTTTTGTTAAGTTTCAAACTGTTATCTTAATACTGTGGCATTTCTTACTGCCTGGAATTTTTTCTCTCCCTGAAAGATAATCGCTGCGGTTCACCGTGCATTTATCAGCAGCTTTCTGCTGGGTGGGATTTACAGGAGAAGAGTGGGCTCTTGGCCCTTAGACTTTTCTCACAATTGCACAGATAGTTCAAGGTCATCTTGCCAGAGTGGAGACTAAATCCTAATTGTTTGTGCAGTTTTCCTAATTGTGTCCAGATGCTGGGCTCAATTTTATCTTTGGAAACCATTAACATTCTTGATTCTTTTGGGATGAGCCAAAAAGCACAGACACGTGGTGCCTGAAAATTCATTGGAAACACCCTGCCAGACCACATATTAGGATATGAAAGTAGCAAATCTCAGTGTGACTTGGGCGAAGGGCTCAAGGCCTATATTTTTGGGAAGATAAGGTACTACATTATAGTTAAGTTGGTGAAAAGAGAGCCAAGAATAGCCATGGGGGAAATGTATTTTCCAAGACAGAGAGCAGTAGCACAAAAGTAATGAAGAACAAGGGAAAATGAGTCCTAAAAGATATGCTTTGGCTCTTATGCCTAAGAGGCAGACAAATCAGTTGTGACTGGTTAAGGGAATATATTTCTTTGGTGCTCTAAGCTGTTCTGACCTGCCTTTTCTTGTTCAGCAAAGGAATGGAGATCCATTTTTTATTTTTAAAGATTGTATTTATTTATTTGAAAGACAGAGATCACAAGTAGGCAGAGAGGCAGGCAGAGAGAGAGGGGGAAGCGGGCTCCCCGCTGAGCAGAGAGCCCGATGTGGGGCTCCATCCCAGGACCCCGGGATCATGACCTGAGCCGAAGACAGAGGCTTTAACCCACTGAGCCACCCAGGCGCCCCTGGAGATGCATTTTGTTCAACTTAAATGGCTCTACATAGAAAAAGATGATTCTCAAGTGTTTATGCTGTAAAAAGTAGCAAGTTGGAATCTGTATTTGTTAACAATAAATATCTAATGCCAAACAAAAAGTATTTATTAGGTAATCACTTGCATCATTACTGTATAGTGTACAAAAACCAAATGAGGCATTTGCTGCTGACCAGGAGTTAGGTTTAAAGGGGTTTAAAATAGGTTAAAATAGGTTTAAAGGGGAAGATGATATTTGTCATCATTATCTAGTATTTATGGAGTGTCTGTTACACTGTAACTATTCATTGTAATTCCTTATATGTCTGGGACATTACTCTGGATGCTTAGTCGTATTTGATGATGATAACTTAGTTGGGAATATAGGATCTCTGTATATGGAGGTAATATAATTCTAGGCTAAATGCTGGGTAAGTGGTACAGACAAGTATTAAAGGTTTTGTGAGAAGGAAAGCAAGGACCTAGATGTGCAGAAAGGCTGGGGGAGGTTTTAGCAGGTGTAAAGTCAGGAATGTAAACATATATATTAAATATTCAATTTGGCTGAAGTGGCTTTTTACCGGCTATGGAAGGACCTCGAATGCCACACTAAGTTTGAACTTGATTCTCTTGGTCATAGGGTAATATAAAGACATTTTGATCAGAAAGGTGATAGAACAAGGTGGTTTTTTAGGAGAGTCAGTGGGATGATGTGGAGTTCGAAAAGGCCGGAAAAGGGAAGACCAATTAGGAAATGTTTGCAGTACATTTCCTAATTGGTCTTCCCTTTTCATTTTCACTTGTCAACCTTCTGTATCTTTTTAGATATGCTGCCTCTATTGCTCTAGTTAGTAACCCTTTGAAATTTGGATTTAGATCCCTTTGAATCGATACGTGGCAGCTCACCAAACTTAAAGAAGTGAGCGCCACAGCCCAGAAGTCCCGTCGATTTACATAGACGCAATTGTCAAAATTGGTTAGCTGGAAGAGTTATTCTAGTTGGCCTCCAGGGAATCCTATAACTTACGATTCCAGCAGTTCTTAGTGGTTTCAAAGAACATTCAAAGGAATATTTATGACCAGACATAGAAACTTGGATAGTCACTTGTGTAATGAAATGAGTTACTATGCAGAAAGCACTTAGGTGCCCAGCAACAAAAACAAAAACAAAAAACACACAAAAAAAACAAAGTTTAATAAAGGTTAGATTAAAAATCAAGACAAACAACCCTCTGATAAGGCACAGTATTCCAGGCCAGAAGGAGACATTTGAGGGATTACTCGAGTTTTTTCTTGCAGATACTCATAGATGAAACAGAAGAAAATGTAGGCTTTGCCTACTGTTCTAATTTCAAACAAAACTAAGGTAGAAAAGAGTTATTATTGTGGCCATTAAGGTCAGAGTAGTGACCATTATGGTTTACTTAGTGACAGTCTTATAAAAATGAACGTAAACATGAAAGGGCATGAAGTTGAACACCCAGCAGGTGGTCACTCCAAAGGAAAAGACGGGCTTCAGTCTTTGGTCAAGCTCTTTCCCAGTTCTGACTACGCTGGCGTTGTGCCATAGCATATATGAATCCAGAAACCGAAGTAGATTGTAGAGGAAAGGGGTCCTTCCTCTTTTTTAAAAAAATTGAATTATTGATCTGTAACTCACATACCATGTAATTGACTCATTTAAAGTATACAGTTCACCCCTGGGGCTAATAATACATTATATGTTTATAAAAAAATTTTTAAAAATTTTTTTAAATATACAATTCAATGCATTTTAGTATGTTTACAGAGTTGTGCAACCATCACCGCAATCTGATTTTTATAAATGTATTTTTTAATTGAGATATAATTCACAAAAAAGAGAGCTATAATTCACCTGTCATAAAATTCACCATTTTAAAGTAATATAGTTCTGGGGGGTTTTAGTGTATTAACAAGGTTGTGCAGCCATAGCCACTGTCAAATTCCAGACATTTTCTTCACACCCCCAAGAAACCCGTAGTCCTGGTAGCAGTCACTTCTTGTTACCCCCATGTCCCTCTCACCAGGCGACCATTCATCTGCTTTCTGTCTCTGTGGATTTGCCTGTTCTCGAATCATACAGAACGTGGCCTTTGTGTTTGGCTTCTTCCACTTAATGTTTTCAAGGTTTATCCATGTAGTGGCTGAATAATTCCACTGTATGGATAATACCCTATTTTGCTGACACTCTAATTTTAGAGAATTCTGGTCACCACCAGAAGAAACTCCATATGCATTAGCAGTGACTTGCCATCTCCAGTTTTCTGTCCTAACTTACTTTTTGTTTCTACAGATTTGCCTATTCTGAACATAGAATATACGGTGTTTTGTGACTGGCTCTTTGCACTTAGCATAATACTTTTAGGGTTCATCCGTGTTGTAGCCCGTGTGAGTGTGTGTGAGCACTTCATTCCTTTTCATCGTGGAATAATACTCCATTGTGTGTCTGTACTGCATTTTATTTATCTATTCTTCAGCTGATGGACATTGGGTGGTTGGGTCCTTCTGTTTTTATATAGCATTTTTCAGAGAAAAGTGAATATGGAATACATTTGCTTATGACTTCAACCCCGGTCTGTGAGCTTAGACAGATTGTCCATTGAGCTTGCCGAATGCTGCTTGCAAAGAAAAACGGGTCATTCATAGTACAGGAATCCATGCATTTCCTGCGTTAGATAAAAGAATCAGAGCAAGAGATGGCAGTTTGGGAAGTTTGACTTTTCTGCTCAGTCCATTCTCTCCTGGGCTTCAGGTTTCTGGCATTATCTTTCAGCTGAACGTCTTCTTTTCCTGGGATACATCTGAAAATATACCCTAGCTCACATTGAAACAAAAGCCCACCAGCCAGTCGAAGCCCCAGGGACAGTGTTGCCTTTAATCAGCTTGGACTGATTCTCTTAGGCTTTTCAGCACGGACAGGCTGTTGTTCAGCACACTTGATCATCGAGCTCAGCAGTGCTAAAAGAAAAGTTCAAAGATAAGGTTCCTGGGAAAATTCCGTTCCCCCACTCTTTCTACACTCAATTTAGTGGCAGTTCTGACATGTCAGGAGAGTTTTCATTTTAATTTTGGAGAATTTGCAGTATGAGATGCAGCTCCTGAGTCTTAAAATCTGATGATCAGGGTTCACGTCCTGTCCTTGTTGGTAACTAGCTGCATAATCGTAGGCAGATTTCTCATCTGTAAGGTGGAAGTAATAATACATACCTCTAAAGATTTGAGGACTACGTGAAATGGTACATCGTCTAGTACTTGTGTGCCTAATAAGGGCAGGTCCTCCTCCCTCCCTCCTTCATTGACATGGTATTCATGAAGTTTGGATGGGAATATCATGCAAAAGTACCTCATCAAAAGCCTGGAACTTAGAAAGTATTCAGTAAACTTTAGTTGACTTTGAACTTGCGTTCTCAAAGACTAGAACTCCTTTTGTAGATATAGAGCCGTGTGTATGTGTATATGTATGTGTGAGGGACAGAGAGAGAGAGACAGCATCTCAGTTAGTTTTTACTGTGTAACAAACCATTTCAAACCTAGTGGTCTTTCTTTGCAGCACTGGTGCTATAGTGAGGAACGCAGCTGCCTTCCCAGGCTTAGTGCCAGCTGCTGTGATGGCGGCCGGGGCTGGCTGACACATGAAGACCTAAGATAGTCTGTTGACTGAGGCCTCACGCCACATGGTATTTTGCCATCCAGCAGACTCACTCATTTTTATTTATGTGGTAGTAGGATGGGGAAGCACTTCTCAAGTCCCTGTTTACAAGGTTTTTGCTTTGTTTCAATGGCCAAAGTGTGTCACATGGCCAGACCCACAGTCCCTGTGGGAGGGCAACAGGTGAGGATACTGGGCGGAAATGATCATGGTCATTTTTTGCAAACATCCTATCTAAGATGTTCATTATTACAGTAAAGCAGATATTGTTATTGAAAATTCTTTTCAGTCTATAAACTCAGAGTGAGAACAAGTGCTATAACTTAATTACAGTGTTAGTGAGAAGATGTTGGTCACAGCAGGAGCTCTGACTGCTCCATATGAACTTAATCCGAGAAGCACTCTAACATACAATATTGTGGTGCAGGCAGTTAATTTCTGGAATGACTAGATACAGGAATCACAAATACACCTTTTTTTTTTTTTTTTTTTGGAATGCATGCTGATTCTTGCCAGTTGAGTTGGCTTCCCTTACTGGTCGATTCATTCATTTCTTCAGCTTTAGTTATAGAAAACATTTTTATGACCAGCATCTCTAGGTGATATCTTTTTTACAATTTGGGCCAAGAAAAATGTGGTCACCTCTTCCATCTGTTTTAAGAAAGACTTCCCTGCTCCTTCCCTCCCTCCAGAATAAGCCCATTAACAACAACAACAAAATTCAGAGTCAGAGACAGTCTTGTCACAAGTATTTTGTTAAGTCCTAACTTTTTGCTTTGGTCTCATCTTTGGTTTATGCCCATACACATCTCAGTTGTGGCATATTTTATTTACTAAAGGTTTTATTTTCTTACCTGAGAGAGAGAGAGAGAGCATGTGTGAGCGAGAGGAGGAGCAGAGAAAGAGGGACAGGCAGACTCTGTGCTGAGCATGGAAGCCTAACGTGGGGCTTGACATGGGACTTGAACCCAGGACCCTAAGATCATGACCTGAGCTGAAACTCAAGTCAGACGCTTAACTGACTGAGCCACCCAGGTGCTCCTGGGCACATTTTAGATAGAGGTTATCAAGTGTCATGATCCCTCTGGAGATAAGAACTGTTTTTCCGTGGTTATTGGTAACTGAGCATAAATACATTTTCATGAGCTACTTGCCAACTCCTAGAATTATGACATTTTCAGAGCTGCAAAGGGACATAAGAAGTAATGGTCCAGTGACCTCTTTTTGTAACTTGGAACCTGTGGTTTTCCCAGATCTTACAGTGAGACCAAAATCTAGATGTTTGAACCCCAGGATAGGGATTTTTTAGTGCTGTCTCCAAAATCAACTTAAGCTTTTTTGTAATCTGATACATGTGAGCACTTAATTATTTGACTATAATTACATTTTGTGAATTTACATGTGAATTTTACTTCCAGCTCATGTCTGAATGTGCGATTAGAACAAAACTCTCTTATTGCAAAATCCTGTCTAGTTTTTGGAACTTTGGTCTCTAGTAAATATCGGGTATAATCAAGTCCCTGGTTATCAGTATCAAAAGGTGAAAGCAAAGATGTTTTAGATAGTTTTTACTTCTGACCCTTTAGTTGTTGAAAGTGACAAATAATAGTTGGTGATTTACCGTCAAAAATACTAGAAAGGGGGCGCCTGGGTGGCTCAGTGGGTTAAAGCCTCTGCCTTCAGCTCAGGACAGGATCCCAGGGTCCTGGGATCGAGCCCCGCATCGGGCTCTCTGCTCAGTGGGGAGCCTGCTTCCTCCTCTCTCTGCCTGCCTCTCTCACTACTTGTGATCTCTCTCTCCTGTCAAATAAATAAATAAAATCTTTAAAAAAAAAGTACTAGAAAGTTTCAGCTGACCTGGGAAGGGCTGTCTTCATCAAATAAGAGAAAAAACTGAAATACAAAGAAAGCAAGTATTTCGTTTTCTCATTTAAACAGTGATAGAGGGGCGCCTGGGTGGCTCAGTGGGTTAAAGCCTCTGCCTTCGGCTTAGGTCATGATCCCAGGGTCCTGGGATCGAGCCCCACATCGGGCTCTCTGCTCTGCAGGGAACCTGCTTCCTCCTCTCTCTCTGTCTGCCTCTCTGCCTACTTGTGATCTCTGTCTGTCAAATGGATAAATAAAATCTTTAAAAAAAAATAAACAGTGATAGAAATTAGACAAATGATTATACTCTGACTTAACAAACATTCCTTTGATTTTTATGATACGGTTTAGAATTAGACCCCAGAAAGGTTATCTTCAATGTTTCATCTCTGATTTAGAGACCTAAATTTCTAAGATCCACCTGTATTGCAACTGAAAGGAACAAATGAAGAATCATAGAAATATAGAGTACCAGTTATACAGTTTTTACTGTTGGATATGCTGCTTTAAGAAAATAATGCCTTTGTGGGTTTTGTAACAATTCCACAGGAGAACATATTTTAAATTACCTGTTATTTCTATCCGGAGTTGCCATTTTTATTAATGAACTCAATTCAGTCATTTCTTTGCATATATAAAGATGAATGGGTAAACAGATATGAAATGACAGAAGTAATGAGGGGTTAGTGTGTGGTATATGCAGCTTACTCTCAAACAGTCTATTTTCTAAGGAGATAATCTGTGTGTATTTCTTAAAAAAGAGGATATTTTATTCTGATAATACAGTTGTCAAGTGGTATAATCTCTTGACAACACCTTTCTCTCCCAAACCTCTTTACTGTTCGATTATTACTCTGAGCTCTTAGATTCCTTTTTAGTGAGATCTTTCTGGTGCTGAAAGTGTCCCAGAACTTACCAGTGGGAGCCCCTCAAGGTGGCTTCTGTTTCCTGTTGGTATGTACCCGTTAGTTTTTGAGTAATTGTTTGCTTTTTATGACACAAAAGATGTTCCAGGCCCACTTGGTACTTTTCCTGCCCTAGACCAGGAGTCAGCTGTTTTCCGTAAGAAGCCTTGGTTCCTTTGAGTGGGAGATGGTATTTGCAAACCAAGATCTGAGCACCAGGTGTGCTCATTGATAATGGGGTGTTACTGTTTTAAGGCTTCTTAATGAAAGATGCTTGGAATTTTTTTTTAAGTTATGAACTCATGTTCATACGTGCAGTTCAAATACAGTACACCCAGATTCTTTGCACATTCCCCTGTTTCATACTTTGATGTTCAGCTTTTGCCACATCCCCTTTGTAGAGCCTGTACTATTTTGCATGCCACTTCTGCAATGGATGAGTGTGCCTGTGTCCCCCTAGCCTTCCCAGCAGGTCAGCTGTTGTCAGGCTTTTCAGTGTCCTTTTGAAGTGTAAGAAATCACATCTCTAAATAATTTTGATTTGGGTTTCTCTTACTGTGTGTGACCCTAAGCATTTTGTTTCATGTGTAAGGACTAATTGGATTACTTTGTATATATACAGTTGAACAACAAGAGTTTGAACTCTATGGGTCCACTTATGCAGTTTTTTTTTTTTTATAAATACAATATAGTACTGTAAATGTATTTTCTTTTCCTTATGATTTTCTTAATAACTTTTTCTTTAGCTTCCTTTGTTATAAAAATACAGTGTGTAACACTTAAAACACACAGAATGTAAGCTCATCGACAGTTGGTGTTCTCAGTAAGGCTTCAGTCAACAGTAGGCCATTAGTAGTTAAGTTTTGGGGGAGTCAGAAGGTATACATGATTTTCAACTGCGTGGGGGTAGGTGCCCTAACCCCTGCTTTGTTCAAAAGTCAACTTTGTTCAAAAGCCCACTTTTCTACCTTGTTTGGTCTTCTTTTGGTAGATTTTTAGGAATTGTGTGTGTGTGGGAACTTATCTGCCTAATACCAAGAACTCTCAAATTTTTTTAAAGAAGATTCTTTTAAAAAAAAAATATGGTACTTGTTGCAAATATTTTCATCCAGTTCGCCAGTTGTCTTTTGTCTTGGCTTGTGTGGGTGCTTACTCATTTTTAAAAATGTATGGTGTTTTCTTCACACAAAAGGTTTTTATTTATCCATTTTTCATTGCATCTGGGTTTCTGTCATAGTCAGAAACCACACCCAGGTTTCAAGTGCATCCACACAAGTTTTCTTGCAGTGTTTATGGTTCCTGTTCTTAAAATCAGAGCCTTTACCCATGTAGAGTTTTTCTGGTTTAGGGTGTGAGGTGTGGACCTAATTCAGTCTTTTTCTAACTAACTAGCTTTTGGAAAGCCATTTGGGCTCTCTGTTTTGTTTTAGGACTTTCTGTTCTGTTTGGCCGGTTGGCCTGTCTAGCGGGAGATTCCATCCGAAAGAGCATTGTGTGCTGTCTGCAGCGGGGAGTCGGCACACCGCTTCCGTTGTGTGCTTCCAGGAGGCTCACTAGGTACTCTCGCTGTGATGCAGGCCTGTGTGTAGGCTTGCTGCAGGGTTGGTTCTGGGCCCAGAGGAGGGGACCGAACAAAAGGAGGGACCGAACAAAAGGACTGGACAGTAAATCCAAAACACCTTCACTTGGACAAGTTTTATTTTGGTGTGGTTCCTTCAGAATTAGATTATGAAATAATACCTTAAATTTAACTTAAAAACAAATGAGCATGGGCACCTGGGTGGCTCAGTGGGTTAAAACCTCTGCCTTCAGCTCAGGTCATGATTCCAGGGTCCTGGGATCGAGCCCCGAATTGGGCTCTCTGCTCAGCAGGGAGCCTGCTTCCTCCTCTCTCTCTCTGCCTGCCTCTCTGCCTACTTGTGATCTCTCTGTCAAATAAATAAGTAAAATCTTTAAAAAAATAAAAGAGCATGAAAAGCACTTAATATTATTGGACCTAGAACAAATAAAACAATACACATTCAGCCATATTCATTGGCTGGTCTTAGTAAACATTATGTTTCATCACTAGTAAGTGAGGAGGCAATAGTGAAGTAGGCTTTTTGCAGCATTTGGAAGTGGGCAAGTCTGGGATTGGCTGCTCTTGAACTTGGCAGTGGTCAAAGTGAGATGACAAATGTCTGAGAGGCATTCAGGGTGCCGGCTTGAAGCTGGACTGGGCAGACGTCGGGAGATAAGAGTGCACGGAACAAGGATGTCTGGAGAGAAGCCCATGCTGGCCTTTATCTTCTAGCCCCCTCCCCATCCACTTCTTAGAGCTCTGCACCTTTTTGGTCTTTTTTCCTGGTTACTGGGGAAAAGGGCAGTATAAACCAACATGTTCATGGAAAGCCCTGGAAAAAACTTCCATACTTTCTAGTATTAGGATACTAATCAGAAGCAGAACTTCTGTGAAGTAGGTACGTTCAGCTAGCTAGGCTGTTAAGGCGTGCCAGGTAAAATTATTCTTTTCGCCACCAGTTACCAACCAGTAACTGCTGTATTCTGCTCCGTTTTCCAGCTGCTGCTAAGAACTGCTGATCCTTTCCTCAGGGAGGTTTGGGGCCCAACCTAAGCACCCCTTACCAGTCTTCCCTGACCACCCCAGCTTATAAGATCTCCCCGTGAGATCTTGAGATCCACTGTGAGAGACAAATCCTGTTAACATTTTGGTATATTTTCCTCCACTCTTTTTTCTCCTATGTATATGATTTTTCAGAGTTGAGATTATACTCTGTATATAATACTGTATCCTATCTTCAACTTCTAACCTTATTTAAGTCATTTGTAAATAGGGTTTTAAAAGTTACATAATATGTCCTGGAGTGGATGCAGTATGATTTACTTATATTTGCTTTTTTATGCAAATATTAGTCTAATTGGATCATGGGAATATCCAAGGCAAGTCACCCTACTGTATTATTCCCCTTCCCTACTCCGTTAGCTATGGAAAATGTTGTGTCTGTAGATGATAAGTCCATATCTTTGCTCGCTTCTCTGTTTTCAGTCTAAATATCATAGGAACTTTTTGCTCGAGGAGACCCACAAAGTACTATTTGCAGCTTACTCAGAGCTGTTACATCACCCAAATCTCTCCACCCAGAAAAAGGGGGCATTTGCATTTTAGGGGCCCATAAATCCTCTGAAATTCCACAAGAAGCATTTGGAGTGAGCATTTATGCATTTCCCCGCGGTTTTCACTAGATTCTCATAGGCGTGCTTATCCAACAAAAAGCCACCGACACAGAGACTAAAGCCCATCTGGAGACAGACGTATTTATTAAACTTCTCTGAAATCAATGATACCATTTTTCACCTTTTACTGTTCTTGGTTTTCAGGAAGGGATGAGACCATGCAGCCTGCCAGACCATCTTTCCTTGAATACTTTGAACAAAAAGAAAAGGAAAATCAGATCAACAGCTTCGGCCAGAGTGTACCTGGTCCCCTGAGGAACTCCTCTGACTGGAAAGTGCCACAGGACGGAGACTATGAATTTGTAAGTAGTGCTGGAAGTGGACAGTGGTGTCTGCTGGGGAGGGTTATTTGCCGCATCGCACACCCACTTCTGTCACTTCACCGAAAGGGTCAGAGCATCTTCTAATGCAGTGCAGGCCCCTGGCCATGCTGGCAGCAGCCCCTGGCCTGAGGGCGTCATGAGTTTGAGATGACATTTTGACGGACACTTGAGCACTTCTGGAGCTCCTGATTGGTGGCAACTTCTTTGCTTTAAAAATCCTTTATTCACTTGCCATTTTTCTTTTTGTTGAGATTGGGATTGCTATTGGTCAAAGAAATACTCATCGAGTGTGTACACACCGTCTTTCATCATTTATTTGGGATTGTGACTTTCTATTTAAGAGTTAGACCGGAGGGCAATTCATGCTGGTTTGTAGCGTTTTGGCTGTTCTGGTAATCATTTTCCTAATTTTAGGGTCTCTGAGAGGATTACTCTGAATTTTGCCTGAGGATGAATATTAAATTGTTCCACAGTTTCTTATGAAAAACTGGATGTGTTTTTCCTTTCTTTGCAGTGGAACATTCTCCCTCAACCACAGCCACTTGTTAGTGTTCACAGAGATTTAATGAGTAGAGGCAATAAAAAATGGGGGGAAAAGTAAGCTAAGGAGTCTGCATTCCTTTTCTGAATATTTTTGGAAAAGAATCTTTAGGGTTTTTTAACTTTTATACTCTTAAGTTCTGTCATGGTTCTGTTGTTGTTTATAAAAGAACTCAGATTGGGCATCATCACCGGATTCTCGGAGGCCTTTCTAGGCCTGGCTTTCCATTCTCCTACTGCCTGGCCTCAAGGTCATGACGTCCTCCTTCCATAACATAATGTCTAGTGTCGTCCAGGAGCAGGAATGCCATCAGCTAGCTGATACTGCTAGCGATGGAGAGCGTTTGAGGACCAGAGTAAGTCACCTGAGGCTGGGATACTGATGGTCACTGAAGCCACGGCAGAGCCCAGCTTCATTTGCTTTACCATGTGTGCCTTCATTTACTTGTTCCGCATCATCCGTAACTGTCAACTCTTTGTTGATTCCGTTATTAGTCGAGTCGTGAGATTTGAATCATCTTTGCTGTTCTCTGTTGCCCACATAGTTATCTTCGGCATATTTGTAAGGACTTATTTACTCAGTTTAGTGAGTCTCTAGGCAAAGATGAAATAACTTCTGGAAAGCAGATACCGTGATACCATCATTGTGACAGAAAGCCTCAGAATCCTCAAATCTGTATTCCTAGGTATAGTTTCCTTTTTTTCTCTCTCTGTCTTTTAATATTATAGTAGTTAGAGATCCTGAAAGTCCAGCCATTCTAATCATTGCTTTCAGATCCGTAGTCCCAGTGTTTAAAGACTCACTTCTCTCTGCTGTAGTTTTCCCGACTAGGATCACTGGCAGAACTTGTTTCTGCGTGCAAGTGCTTGTGCAGAGGGGCTTTGGTGGGTCTTTCGAGAGCATAGCATGCTTTCCATTCTGGAAGGCGGCGACTGCTAGAGGGAGTGGCCATGAGCACCAGGAGTGGGTGAGCACATTGCCCAGCCTGGGTGACGCCTGGCCGGTGTGAGAGGAGGTCCTGAGGGCACCCTGTACACCAGCGCTTACAAACTGGCAGCATCCAGCCTACAGGCCTTCTTGTGTGCTCTATGCAGGGCTCCCAAATCTTTCAGTACCTGCCTGTATATAAAAATTGAGAGCTTTTAAATAAAATGTTGGCTCTCTGGCTCATTTTGTAAACTTGGAAGACCTGCCCATAATAAACCTGCATGGTTGGAGGATCGTTGTCTGTTGCTGAGCAGGAGCTGCCCTCCTTAGGTCCGGTTCTTCTTGATGTCTGGCCTACTTCATTTGTATTAACTGGCCTGTCCGGCATTTAGGGGCATTCGACACTGGGATTCTTGCTGTAAACCCTCTGGCTATGTATATATCCACATTGGGCCTGAACCAACTCCATCCTCCCATATAAAATTTTATTCTGTTTTTACTGTCAAAATTTCAACAGAATTAATTTATAATTTCTCTTTTAAGAAAATCGCAAACTAAGCAGTGAAAGAAAGTTTAGGTGGGGTGTACCTGAGCTGTTATTCCAAAAAATACCAAAGATCAAGTGAAAATTATTTTATTCTAAGATTTTATTTATTTATTTGAGACAGAGAGAAAGAGAGAGAGAGAGAGCATGCTTAAGCATGCCCAAACGGGGTAGGGGGAGGGTCAGAGGGAGAGGGAGAAGCAGACTCCCTGCTGAGCAGAAGACCCAATGTGGAGCTCCATGCCAGGACCCTGGGATTGTGACCTGAGCCAAAGGCAGACGCTTAACCAACTGAGCTGCTCAGGAGCCCCTGAAATGGATTTTTAATGCCATGGTATTCTTGCTAGATAGCACTTACCTTAACCTGAAATTAAGCATTTGAAATAACAGCTGCAGACAGTTTCTTTCTTTTTATTTTTTTAAAGATTTTTTTTTTTATTTATTTGACAGACAGAGATCGTAAGTAGGCAGAGAGGCAGGCAGAGAGAGGAGGAAGCAGGCTCCCCGCTGAGCAGAGAGCCCGATGTGGGGCTCCATCCCAGGACCCTGGGATCATGACCTGAGCTGAAGGCAGAGGCTTTAACCCACTGAGCCACCCAGGCACCCCTGCAGACAGTTTCTTAAAGTGTCATCCCCAGACCAGCAGTGTCAGCATCACCTGGAAACTTGTTAGAAATGCAGACTCTCAGGCCCACCCCAGACTCAACTGCATCAGAGTCTCTGAGGTCAGCACTGAGTAATCTGTGTGTTCTAACCTACCTTATATGTGATTCTACCTTGCTAAATTCTGGTCTAAGTGGTTTTTAGAGTGTAGTATATTTTTATATAAGTTTCTTCTTTCTTTACTAGTAGGAACTATAGAAACTCAGAGATAAGGACGTATTCGTGTTTAATAGCATTGCATGGTTTTTTAGTTTCCTTTTACCTCTCCCTTTGCGTCTTCTGTACTCCTGTGGAAGGCATCAAAGAAAAATAAAATAAGGAAAATGTCCTTTTGTAAGTGACATTTGGCAAAGAAAGAGCCAAACTGTTGAATGAAGAAAGTATTCTGAATAATTTCACCTAGTTTGTAGAAGGTTGTGTGTCAAATTGGCCAACACATCTCCCCCAGGAATCTCTTAGAGACTCTCTGATTTCCCAATAGGCATTTAACAGTATTTAGTTATGAAATGTAATACATTTAACAGATTTTAATTATGAAAAAGATTTTCTTCCTATGAAGGCAATTGCTATTTTGAAATGAACTTTTTGCCCAAAATGGCAAATAGGAAGTAATTTCGTCAGGAATGGTAGAATTCAATACTGACAAAAACCTTCATATTTTCATCTGAAATTGAGTACTTCTGCATTTTTGAAATTGAATTACTTTATTTGCCATGTTGGAAAAGCAAAGGTTTCCTTTAACGTTTAATATGTATTGTGATAAAAGTATAAATGTGTGAAAATGCAGTATTCGCTAAAGTTGGTATCTGATAGTCTATAAACAGATTGCACGTAGTGAATTCTAGGAGAGTTCAGAGCCTCCCACTTTGTCACTCCTAAAGCCACAAAAGGCTGTAAACTTAAATCCAGTTTGGCTCATGAACCCTCCAGAAACACACTGTAATCTTTCAATCTAAGGTGGTGGAGTGCCAGGATGGGGGAGAGTTGGTGGGGGGAGTTAGTGGGGGGTGGGGGTGGGGGTGGGGTGTTGAATGGAAGAGATGCGGCTGCCCTGCCCATGAGCTTATGGGGCGTGGGGTGGGGGGTTGGGTGGAGGTGAGGGAAACAGACTTTAGGTCAGGTAGTTTATGTGCTCAGGTAATAATGCTATATAAAGAAAAAAAGAGCCACAGTAAAGAGATAATATGAGATAGTATGCCTTTCAGCATGAGGAGACATTCAGCTAAGACTTGAATGAAGAGGGGCGGCATGTACAAAGGCCCCCAAGCAGGATGTGGTGGGCGTGGCTGGAGCAGAATGACCCTGAGGACAGCAGCACTAATGTAAACACTTCAGTGATCACAGTACCTGTGAGCAAATTAAAATCCCCTTGAGGGGTGCCTGGGTGGTTCAGTCGGTTGATCGTCCGCCTTCAGCTCAGGTCATGATCCTAGGGTCCTGGCATGGAGCCCCACGTCAGGCTTCAAGCAAGGAGCCTGCTTCTCCTTCTCCCTCCTCGTGTGTGCGCTGTCTCTCTCAAATAAATAAATAAAATCTTTTTTAAAAGATCACCCTGATACCAAAATTACAGTCAAAATCCAGCTAAATCTTGTTTATAAGAGATATAACTAAAATAAAATATCACTGAAAAGTTTAAAATAGAAGATGGGAGAAATGCACACTGGGAAAAATCCTCCCTAAAAGGAAGTAGGTGAAACAATATTAATATCCAATAAAATTGAATCCAAAACAAAGGACTATTACATGGGGAAAGATACATTTTATATTGCTGGAAGGGGTACTTGACTGGAAGACCTAAGTTGTGAACTTCTGTAAGCATGTGGACTTCTCCCAAACTGCAAGAAATAAAAGCAGTAAAGAGAAAACGGCAGTCATAGATGAAGGCTTGGTGTTCTCTCAAAAATGGACATTTCAGTTAGATTTAAAAAGAAAGTTACCACAATTAACAAGATTGATAAAACAGAAAATAGAAACATTTTTCAAGTATCCATGACACTTTTAAAACATATATGGAATATTTGCAAAATCTGACTATGTTTTAGAATGCTCAGAAAGAAGTCTCATACAGAAATCACATAGGCCACATTCACTGACTATCACACAAGAGAAGTAGAAATTAATAATAAAGTGGCTAAAACCACTTTGTTCCACTTGGAAGTGTAAGAGTATGTCTCCAAGTATTTGTTCACAAGATAAAATAGAAATTGTAAACTATTTAGAAATGAATTACAAGTACCCCACAGAATTCAGATTTCTGTAAATTAAACTTAGGGGATGCAGCAACAGTGGTACTCAGAGGAAGAGTTATAGCCTTAAATGTATTTTCTTTTTAGGATGCAAGAAAGATTGTAGATGAGACACAATAGGATAAAGATAAACACAGAATTCAGTGAATTAGAAAACAAACAACAAAGTTGATGAGTAAAACTAAACATTGCTTCTTGGAAAGGAACCTGACTTTTGGCAGAGTTGATCAAGTTGAAGAGAAAGTCCGAAAAAACTGAAGGGCAAAGGGGAGGGAGTGTTACTAAAGATAGAGGAATGTTTGAGCCGTAAGAGAATATTATTATTTATGATTTGACATCCCTATGCATCTATGCTTGAAAACCTAGATACATAGATATCGAAACATTATGCCATTGTTACTTCCTATATGGAAATGTAAAGTATCCAAGATGTTTTTGAACAAAAACAGTGAGGTTGGACATACACCACCAGATGTCAAAGTGTACAAAACCACAACACTGAAAACACAGATAATTGGCACAAGGATAGAACACAGATTAGTGGTATAGAGAACAGTCAAGAAACATACTTGTGTATATATAGGAACCTGTGTAGTAACAATAAAATGCAAAGTAATGCAAACTCTGAATATCATTTCTGTAAATTTTTTAATAACCACAAAACACACTACATATTTCTGTATATATGTACACATGCAACTGCAGAGATAAAACACAGCATATGAAATTATTTGATGAGTCATTACCTTTGAGGAGAACTTCAGTTTTAACTTTATACAGTGAGAATATATTACTTGCTTAAAAATTTTTAAAAAGCACAATGAGATGTGTTAAAAGTTCTACACAGATTTTCTTGGTTTTTGTCTAAATAGAGTTAGCCAGAGCTTCTGCAGAGCTAGATGATCTAGTACTTTTCAATCTTAATAACTTTGCAAGTATAATTGATTATTAGCTCTTGGGGTATATTAGCTTTCAGAGTAAGTTTCCTGTTTATTCAAATGAAGTTATTTCCAGATTTCTTATGACTCATTCTGTAAACAGAATTGATAGCAGCTGGCCCCCACAGGAGCTCAGTCCATTCATTGAAGTCCTCATGTATACTTTGTGTCAACAGGCAAGATTGCAAGATCCTTGACAGCCAGGACTTGACTTAACTCATCTTTGTATTCCTAACACCTAGCAGTTGCCTGGCTTAAAGTTAGCACACTATTTTTGATTAAACGCTGACCTAGTCTCTGAATTAATTCAATAAATAGTCACTACCCTGAGATAGTTGGTAGTGTGGCAGAAAAGACAGATAATCGAATAACTTTGATACATTTTGCTAATAATAGTTTACATTTATTGAGAATTTATGATACTAATACTGGCCATTGGACTAAGTCCTTTATATGTATTAGCTCAGTCCTTATAACCATCCCAGAAGGCAGGTAATATTGTTGCCATTTTACAGATAAGCAAACTGGGGCTCAAAGGGAGAAGGTAATGGACTACAGTTGCGCAGATAGGAAGTGGCACAATTGGGTCTTCCTTTTTTTAAAAATTATGTTAGTCACCGTACAGTACATCATTAGTTTTTGATGTAGTGTTCCATGATTCATTGTTTGCGTATAACACCCAGTGCTCCATGCAGTACGTACCCTTCTTAATAACCACCACCAGGGTCACCCGTCCCCCCACCCCTGTCCCCGCTAAAACCCTCAATTTGTTTCTCAGAGTCCACAGTGTCTCATGGTTCATCTCCCCCTCCGATTCCCTCCCGCCTTCATTTTTCCCTTCTTTCTCCTAATGTCCTCCATGCTATTCCTTATGTTCCACAAATAAGTGAAACCATATGATAATTGACTTTCTCTCCTTGACTTATTTCACTCAGCATCATCTCCTCCAGTCCCATCCATGTTGGTGTAAAAGTTGGGTATTCATCCTTTCTGATGGCTGGGTAATATTCCATTGTGTAGATGGACCACATCTTCTTTATCTATTTGTCTGTTGAAGCCCATCCTCTTAACCACCTTCTCTAGGCTATTGTGGTCAATTCTCTTAATAAAGTGCATATAAAAATTGCTGTAGGAGCCCAGAAGAGGGAGCAAGAACCCCAGCAGGAACCCCAGGGAAGGAAAGCATCAGGAAGTCTCATTTGAAATGTGTTTTTGAAAGACAATAGGAATTCCTGAGCTAGAGGAGGGAGAGGGCCTTAGACTGGGCAGTGTGTGTGTGGAGGCCTTGAGGAATGTGGGATACCAGGAAGTACAGAGAGATTGTATTTCAGGCCCAGAGGGTGGGGGTGTGTGAGCAGAGAGGCGTGGACTGAAGGCCAGCTCTTCGATGAAGGAAATCATGCCGACTGTGCCCTTTTCTTTTGGAAAGTATTTAGTACTCTTTTAGATTTTTTTCTGAGTGTATCAGAGAAATTAAAAATAGATTCCTAATGCAGCCCAAAGAGCTAAGCATTAATACCTCTCTGAAGTTGTGTGATAATGGGCCCATAAGAATATAAAACCATTGAACTGTCAATTCAAAATTAATATGGTAAAAGTAACAGAACCTGAACGAGATTGATTGTCTGGATTCCCCGGGTAGTTAAAGCCATTCACATGGCTCTTTGTGGGAGGGGAGGATGAATTTTAGCCCAGAGGTTTCCCTTGGAGGGTGACAACAGCTTATGATTTCATGAAACTTCATCCTAACCCTTCTTTCCTAGATCAGAGCTCCAAATATGATTGTGGAATAGAGATTTCTGTGGGTTTTTATAAAGAAGCTTTATGAAGCTGTCAGGACATAGTCGATCGCTCATTGTTTAAGAAGTTGTACTTTTTGCTTTGGGTTATACACTTTAGAAATTAGAGATTTGGTGGGAGGTGGGAATTACTATTACTATATTTGTGGTTTAAAATCGTGATCAGGGGCGCCTGGGTGGCTCAGCGGGTTAAGCCTCTGCCTTCGGCTCAGGTCATTATCTCAGGGTCCTGGGATCAAGCCCCGAGTGGGACTGTCTGCTCAGCAGGGAGCCTGCTTCCTCCTCTCTCTCTGCTTGCCTCTCTGCCTCGTGATCTCTGTCTGTCAAATAAATGAATGAAAATCTTAAAAAAAAGAAAAAAGAAAAAAAATTCGTGATCAGTATGGTGCCAAAGATGCTTTATTTACTCCTGTTTAAATGAATGGATCTTGATGTTTTCTGGGAACTGCAAACTTTATTTGCCATTTTATAGAAACAAAAGGACTCCCCAAATACTTTGTCTTTGAATTTATTGTCCATTTGCTTTGAAAAGTGTTTTAAAAGACTAGTGCACATCCTTAAATTTCCCAGCCTCCATTGACAGGATAAAACCTCAGTGTCTAAAAGTTTGAACTTTATCATTGGCAACAAACACTCTGTTGTTTCTCTTGATGACAGTCCTCACTTTGCTCATTGTTGAGAAAATGGCTTCCAGGCACCCAAGTCCGAAAAACCAATTTGTCATTCTTTCAAGTAAACATGGTTCATGAGGAAAGCAGCTAGTTTAGACCACGGCTTATTTGCACTAGCACTTTTTTTTTTTTTTTTTTTTTTTTATAAACATATATTTTTATCCCCACGGGTACAGGTCTGTGAATCGCCCGGTTTACACACTTCACAGCACTCACCATAGCACATACCCTCCCCAATGTCCATAACCCCACTCCCCCCTCCCAACCCCCCTCCCCCCATCAACCCTCAGTTTGTTTTGTGAGATTAAGAGTCACTTATGGTTTGTCTCCCTCCCAATCCCATCTTGTTTCATTTACTCTTCTCCTACCCCCTTAACCCCCCATGTTGCATCTCCTCTCCCTCATATCAGGGAGATCATATGATAGTTGTCTTTCTCCGATTGACTTATTTCGCCAAGCATGATACCCTCTAGTTCCATTCACATCGTTGCAAATGGCAAGATTTCATTTCTTTTGATGGCTTGCACTAGCACTTTGCTTCAAGATGACCGTCAGAGTCCAGTGCAAACTTCCCATTTCATCATGGATAATATTAAAAAGACATACATATACTCAAAGGTTGAACTTAAATAAAATTGATACTTTTTCTCCTTAGCCAGGGACATTGTTTTTTGGTCGGTTGGTTGGTGGTTGGTTTTTCAGCTGGAGCCTGTGGTCCTGAAGAATCTAATAGCTGTTAGGGCCCTTTGGTCCCACTTGATTCCTACAGAGCGACTGGCAGTTTCACTCCCTGTTGCCTTTGTATCATCAGTGCAAATGCCAACACAGTAGAAAAAGCAAATACTATCTCAATATTCGTAGGAAAATAGTTGGATCTCATAGTTCCTTAAGAGGGTGCGCAGGTCTTCCCGGGGTCTGCAGTCTACTCTCAGAGAACTGCTGATCTAGAACGTTGCTCAGACTAAACTCAGTTCCTTTTGGCAAGGATAGTTCATGGATGGCATGTGTACTTCCATCAGGAGGTTCAGAATATACCTGGATATCTGCTCATCTCTGTTTTTCTCTTGTATCAGCCACGGAGGGCCATTGCCTGGATGCATTATTTCATCTGTGGTTGCAAAGTGGTGACATTTGATCATTCCTTTGCCATTTGCCAACTGAAATATTTCTGTAGTGAAGTGCATCATTAATTATGTAATCTCAGCTATAATTTATATAGGAAAAATAACAAAATGGATTTAAAATATTTGGTGTGTTTCAATCCTTGAAGCTATTATTTTTTTATGTTTAAATTCTTCCATCTTGATGTGATCCCAGGAGTTTGTTCTTTAAAAAAAAAAACAAAAAACAAAAAAAAATCCGGTTTAACGATGTCTGTACCCCCGTAGTTTTTCTCATGGCTTCCTTTCTTTCTAGTATGATGAAGCTCATAGCCACAGTTTTTATGTTTTATTGAGACATTATGAGCAGAGAACATATGTTAAATTGAAGATGTACAGCATGGTGATTTGATACACATATGTATATATTGTGAAATGATTACCACAATCAGTTTAGTTAATACTCTTATCCCTGCATGTAATTACCTTCGTTTGTGTGTGTGTTGATAAGTTTTAAGATCTATTCCCTTAACAGCTTTCAAGTATGTGAAACAGTATTGTTAATTATAGTCACCATGTCATACATACATACATAGATCACCAGAACTTACTCATCTTATTATTGGAAGCTTTGCACCCTTTGACCAACATCTTTCCTTTTCCCCTCCCATGCAGCCCCTAGCAACCACCATTCTACCCTTTTTCTTTTTTTTTTTTTCAAGTTCTTGGAAGCAGCCATTTTTTGAGGGATATTTATGCTTCCTTTTAGTAGGAAATGGTATTTAGAGACCAGAGTCTGGGTACAAGGTGTGCTCATTGCAGTTAGGTCATTTTTTTTCTAGGCCTTTTCAGTGGATAAAACCAGAAAGTATGTTTATTACAAACTCATGAGTTCTTATGCTGTTTCTAGTATAGGTTCCATACCACAGGGCTTGCACTTATGACCACACTGATCCTACATCTGTAACTCATTCCCTCATGCTAAACATCTCACTTCCCAGCAGCAAGAGCATAACTGTTTATCTGCTTTATGTCCCACAATACACAAGCTGTCCCCAGAATCACAATACCAACAGTTCCACCAACAATAATCACTGAAAACAATTTAACATTTGTATTGCAGTTCTCTTTGTCCTTGGGCCATATCCCAGCTGAGATGCAGTCAAATCACTATATGTTAAAGTCACCTGCAATAATTTCTGTCTACGCCGTTATGCTACAGACACAATAGGCAGATAGATTTGTTGTTTTGTTTTCTATTTTTAAATATTGCTTTTTATTGCTTCAGTTTGTAATTATATAAACTATTCAGTTCCAACGGTAAATCTACAAAACAGACTTATTTGCACTTAGCTTCCATCCCTAAACCTTCTACTATTTCCTCCCTTTTTTGTTGTTACATTTTGATTATATATATTTACAAATACATGTATATTTACTCCCATTCTTAGATAAGCAGTTTACACAGTTTCACCTACCTTTCTGATTTCAGTTAACTATATAACCTAGAAATTACTCCATAGCATTGTATAGAGATAGTTCTCATTCCTTTTTTTCTGATGCTTATATTCTGTTGTATGGGTGAACGATAGTTTATTCAGCCAGTCCTCTGTCAATAGACATTTACATTGTTTGCAGGAATTTTAAAGTTGATCACTTCATAAACCTATTCATAAGCAGAGAATTAAACTTATTCTAATAGATGTCACTTTTGTAAGGTCATGCTTTAGCCTTTCAATGTTAAGAAGCAAGTCACATACTTTGAGCCTTTTTTATAGCTTTTTTTTGTACTTAATGTTTTTGTTTGTTTGTTTTCTGTTTTATTAGTAACAAGCAGATTTCTTCAGAGGTGTCTCTCTGCCACAGTCTGGTGCTGTTTATATAAACTAATTAGGCTGTAATATAGATATAACCCCTGTATAACGGAAGGTGAGTAATCGGTCTCCTGGCAAGCATTATTAGATGCCGGAGGTATCAGAATGTTCCTGGGTTGGTATTGACAACTGAAGAGGTTCCTGGAGGACTGGATTTCCTAATCGCTGTAATCGGAACCTGAAATTTCTTAAGTATCAATCTCATTACAACCAAAGCTAGGTTTGGTTTAGTTCCTTTAATTTTGCTAAAAATTTGAAGTTAGAAAAGAAAAAGTTTAGTATTATTTATTCTTCATCAGTTAGAAGGTTTCAAAGACTTTTTAAGTGTATTTTTAGTGTATTTTGATGTATTATAATGTATTTTTAATGTAAATTAGTTATAAGTCTAGAAAGCAAGAGCTTGAAGTTCTTAGCCAAGGGAATTGTAAATTATTTTTCTTACTGCTGACTCCACACCTATGACTTTGAAATTGTGATCTCATTCACCAAATGCATCTTTGTTCACTCTTCTTCCTTTGAGCTTCAGAGATACTTTCCCAGTCTTCCTTCTCAGCTTCCTCTCCCATTTTGTTCTGACATGGACTCTTGACGCTTCAGTAATCTGTATTCCTGGGACATGCAGTGTTGAGACAAGGAGATTTATGCCAGTTTTCTCACCCTCATCTGAAAAAGGATCCCTTTTAGAATTCTGAAAGCAGTATTTGCTCATACAGCCTCATGCCTTTAGAGGAAAAACCATGATGTGGAATTTTTTCATTACCTGAGATATATTCCTTGTATCAGTCCCTCTCCCGACATGAGCACATTTACTTAAAAATCCCGATGCTCCGCCACTCAGATGAAACAGAACAGAATCCAGCATCTTTTGTCTTTGATGACATGTTTACCCCCAGTAGCACTAACTCTGAATGGGAGGTGTGTCTCCCTTCCTTTCTCCTCTTCCTGTCGGCATTCAGCGCTGTTGTGACTGAGATTTTGAGGTGACGATGTAGGGAACAATAGGTGTGGAGAAGAGTATTCAGACAGGAAGAACGGCGGGTGGTAATTTATTGACATGCTACTGAGAAAGACACAGCTCATTGGGTGTTTTGGTCATTCTGTACATCCTAGTTTTTAGACCAGAAAATATTATAATTCACACTTGTTCGGAAGGTCTCACAGGGTTGCATTGGGTCCATTTGTAGGAATGTCTGTGGTGCCCATGTGTACCTGTACCTAAGTGACCTCTGTTTTGGCTGAGGCAGTACGGCTGGTACGTAACACCTCCACGGTCAACCTTTACAGTTACAGTCGTGATAGCAGCACTTTACTGGGTGTCATTGTGGGCTAGTTTCTTTTCCTCTCTGTGCCTCAGTTTCCTTGTCTGCCACATGGAGGTATTGCTAGCCCCTGTCGGATGGATTTGGTATGTGCAGGAGAATTAAGTGTGGGAGTGCATATAAAGTGCCTTCGACATAAAGCTCGTGATGGACGTGAACTTCCGCCTCCTTCCCTCCCCTCCCCCGCCTTTCCTGAAACATTGCCCTTGGAGTAAACTGCAGTAAACCCCTTTCCCTCGTGATTTGACACCGACTTCCATGTATTTATTTATATTTTTAAAATTTTATTTTAGTTTTTCCGCGTTCCAAGATTAATTGTTTATGCATCACACCTAGTGTTCCATGCAATACATGCCCTCCACAGTACCTACCACCAGGCTTACCCATCCACCACCCCGCAAAACCCTCAGTTTGTTTCTCAAAGTCCACAGTCTCTCATGGTTCATCTCCCCCTCCAACATCCCCCAACTTACTTTTCCTTTCCTTCTCCCAATGTCCTCCGTGTTATTCCTTATGCTCCACAATTAAGTGAAACCGTATGATAATTGACTCTCTCTGCTTGACTTATTTCACTCAGCATAATCTCTTCCAGTCCCGTCCATGTTGCTACAAAAGTTGGGTATTCATCCTTTCTGATGGAGGCATAGTACTCCATAGTATATATGGGCCATATCTTCTTTATCCATTCGTCCATTGAAGGGCATCTTGGTTATTTCCACAGTTTGGCAGCTGTGGCCGTTGCTGCTATAAGGGGGTACAGATGGCCCTTCTTTTCACTACTTTCACTACATCTGTATCTTTGGGGTAATTACCCAGTAGTGCAATTGCAGGGTCATAGGGAAGCTCTATTTTTGATTTCTTAAGGAATCTCCACACTGTTTTCCAAAGTGGCTGTGCCAACTTGCATTCCCACCAATTACTGTCTTAATTTTGGCCATTCTAACTGGTGTAAGGTGGTATCTCAATGTGGTGGTTTTTTTTTTTTTTAAGATTTTATTTATTTATTTGACAGAGAGGGAGAGAGAGAGATCACAAGTAGACAGAGAGGCAGGCAGAGGGAGAGGGAGAAGTAGGCTCCCTACTGGGCAGAGAGCCTGATGTGGGGCTCAATCCCAGGACCCTGAGACCATGACCTGAGCCGAAGGCAGAGGCTTAACTCACTAAGCCACCCAGGCGCCCTCAATGTGGTTTTGATTTGAATCTCCCTGATGGCTAATGATGATGAACATTTTTTCATGTGTCTCTTAGCCATTTGTATGTCTTCATTGGAGAAGTGTCTGTTCATGTCTTCTGCCCATTTTTTGACATGATTATCTGTTTTTTGAGTGTTGAGTTTGAGGAGTTCTTTATAGATCTTGGATATCAGCCCTTTGTCTGTACTGTCATTGGCGAATATTTTCTCTCATTCCGTGGATTGCCTCTTTGTTTTGTTGACTATTTCCTTTGCTATGCAGAAGATTTTGATCTTGATAAAGTCCCAAAAGTTCATTTTCGCTTTTGTTTCCTTTGCCTTTGGAGACATGTCTTAAAAGAAGTTGCTGTGGCCGATGTCGAAAAGGTTATTGCCTATGTTCGGCTCTAGGATTTTGATAGATTCCTGCCTCACATTGACGTCTGTTATCCATTCCGACTTTATCTTTGTGTATGGTGTAAAAAAATGGTTGAATTTCATTCTTCTATATATAGCTAACTCTATGGTCAAATAATCTTAGACAAAGCAGGAAAAAATATCCAGTAGAAAAAAGACAGTCTCGGGCTCTCTGCTCAGCAGGGAGCCTGCTTCCCCCTCTCTCTCTGCCTGCCTCTCTGCCTACTTGTGATCTCTGTCTGTCATATAAATAAATAAAATCTTTAAAAAAAAAAAAAAGAAAGAAAAAAGTCTCTTCAATAAATGGTGCTGGGAAAACTGGACAGTTATGTATAGAAGAATAAAACTGACTTCCATTTAAAATCATAAATACATTCCCAGAGAAAGCAGGCTCCCAAAGAGATGGATGATGGAAGGCTGCCCTAACTCTGACCCGTTGGAAATGGATCGCCCACAGCGGTCAGGGCTATCGGTTTCAGAGCTTCCCAGAGCTTGCTGGCTTTCCCTTACCTCTCTAGTCCCCAAAGTTTTTCTTTGTACCCAACCCTCATTTCATAAATTGTTAACACACTGGTGGTGACTTCCCAATTTTGCCGCTCACAGTTTCTGTTGCAGCACACGTTTGCTGCCACTAGAGGCCACCCTCCAACTTCTCGAGCGCGGCACTCCCTCAGGGCGTGTGTGATAAAACTAGTTCATCCTGAAAGTTGGACGGTGTGTGAAGTGAGTCGAGTGGATGTTCACTCATTCCAGAAGATGGGTGGATGACTCTGGCCTCCTCTGGCACCATGAAAACTCTTCTGTTGAGTTTTCAGATTGGTGGTCTGGAAAAGCTTAAAACCACCTGTCCCGTTTTTCCCACAGAGCTAGGGGAGGATCAAATGAAATGTAGTTTGGAGTCGTTTGAACCAAGTTTATCTTTAGGACTGTGATAGAATTCTAGCAGAGAATTGTAAGACTGTTTATATGTTTGTTTTGTTTCAATATAATTCACATAATATTATTACTTATTTTATTAGTACTCCACTTTTTAGTTTGCTTTAGTAAAATATAGATAGATAGATGATAGATATCTTTGAACAGTAACAAATAATTCAAACATAGGAGAAGGCCAAGGGAATAGGTAAGCCCAGACTAATGGTTTGCTTTTGTTTGCTAATGTTATCATAACATCAATAATGTTGTCACCACATTGGGTCAGGGTAGCATTTATATAGTTACTATTTATATACTTAAGGGTAGTACATACATACTTTCCTCCTTATTTTGGTGATGCTTACTGTGTTCCTGTGAAGGAGGCAAGGTGAGTTTTCTTCTGCTTTTCATCCTTTGAGGATCTGAAGTCCAGAGATAGTAAAAGGCAGCTTTCCCACTTAATGCCAGAGTGAGGCAGAGAACCCCAATCCCCAGTTTCCTTCCTGTCTCTGTTAATCCCTGGGTGCTTTCCTTACATGGAAAAAAAACCAAAACAAGACAAACTATGACCTCCAGGTACATACTAGGTACTCAGTTAAAGTTACAAAGCTGTAAAGAATCATCTTTCAGATAATGTATTGGGGACTGTAGTCACGAGGAAGAATGGTTTCAGCTTTAGTTTGTATTACTGGAAATTTTGTGATATTAGAGGAGTATTTACAATTGACTCAGATGGGTTTTTTTTTTATGCTTATTCAGAACATACTATAGATTGACAAACTTTGCATTTCATTAATTATTTATGTAAATATTTTCCTCGTTGTAACGATTTAATTTTTACCTTCTTCTGCTGTCACTATTTACTTTGTAACTATGGGTTACACAGTCATTATGCTGTTGTTCAGGAAATGTCATGCTAACCAAAAAGGCATTATGATTTTCAGAACACTTTCAGTTTGACCACATATAACCTCTTTTTCACCTTTGCGAAAACAAAGGTGTCTTTTGTGGAGGAGTCGTGCTGGCCCTGGCAAACATTCGATCCTCTCTCCTAGGGTCATATCTCTGTCCCAGTGTGCCTGTCAGTCCCCACTTTCTCCTCTCTCAGACTCTGTCATCTATTCAATATTAGCTTTTCTGTAAATTTACTCTTCTTACCTTAGTGGTACATCTCGGATCTTTAGTCCTCTTCATGTTGATTGCTTATCATCTTGTCTTTTCCTCCTGCCCTCTTTATCATTATTTTTGCTGTTGTGACAGGAATACTTAACGTAAGATCTACCTTCTTGGCAAGTGTTTCGGTGTACGGTACAGGCACGATGTGTTTGAGTAGATCTCTTGTCATCTTGTCTATGTGAAGCTTTGTGCCCTTTGACTAATATCTCCTGTTTTGCCTTTGTCTTGTCATACTTTAAATTTTATTGGCAGGGACACTTGCTCTCTTCAGGTTGTAGAATTTGAGGAGAAGATGATGAAAGTAGCAGTTATTGAAGGCGTGCTGTGTGTGGTCAGGCCCTGTGAATGTTTTCCCCCCTTTGTCTCCCACAGAATCCTCGCGCAGTTGATTTTAGTCCCACACATTGGACAGTGGGACTCAGAGACTCTAGGTGAATAAGTGATGGTGTTAGGTTTCTTAAATCCAGATTTTCTGACAAGACCATTGTTTTTCTCAGCATAACGCAACTTATGTGAGCAGTGTTGTGCATGCACGGGTGGTAAGCATTTGTCTAATTCAGAGGCTCCGTATTTTCTTTCTCTTACGTGCCCAGCACTAGCCATGGCACACAGGTCCTCTCAACGTGTTCTTTGATTATGTTGTTTGAAACCATGTGTGTTATTTATTTATTTATTTATTATTTCCTAAAGATTTTATTTTTACTTATTTGACAGGCAGAGATCACAAGTAGGCAGAGAGGCAGGCAGAGAGAGAGAGAGAGAGTAGGGGAAGCAGGCTCGCCGCTGAGCAGAGAGCCCGATGTGGGGCTCGATCCCAGGACCCTGGGATCATGACCTGAGCCGAAGGCAGAGGCTCTAACCCACCGAGCCACCCAGGTGCCCCCCATGTGTGTTATTTAAAAAGCTTTCCAAATCTTTTCTTTTTTTCCTTTCTTTCTTTCTTTTTTTTTTTTTGGCAATAGCTATTCATCTATGTGTATGAGAACATGTTAATTAGCTTATAAATTGGATTGATGGGCAATTTCAATTTCTTGCCACTTCTTCAGTAAAATGTTGGTAGAAAACATTGGTAGGAGCTGCAGTGTTGGGAATCCCCTAGATCAGAGTTGGATAAAGCATGAAAGGCATTTAGCGAAGGGCCTGGCAGTCCTATTCTACTGTATTATTTATATGTTGGTTCTTCTCAGAGCAACAACTTCGATGTGGTTAAAGGGAGCCATGCATTGAGAATCAGATCTCAGCTCTGACAGTAACTAGCCTTGTGTCCTTAAGCGAGCCACCTAATCTTTCTGGGGCTCCTGTTTCTTCATCTACTAAATAAAGGTGAGATTGAAAGTCTTCAAGTGCCCTCAAACTCTCTTAGTCTTTGTTAATCTTTAAAATGGAGATAATGCACACCTGTTGTGGGGGTTATTTGAGCCTGAAAGAGAAAGCCTGTGTCAAGCATATAAAAGATGCTCAGCATATGCAGGGAGGGAGGTGCCCAGGGTGCCCTGGGGACTGAAGGGGGCAGAGGCGGCAGTGTGACACACTGTCCGAGAGCCAATAGACCTGGATTCAGGGCCGGCCGTGCTGTTCCTGAGCTACGTAACTCTAGGCAAGTCACTTAACCTAGAAGGAAGATACTCATCATATTTATGTCTGGGTTATTGGGAAGATTAAATTAGAAAATGCTTTTAGAGGCGCCTCGGTGGCTCAGTGGGTTAAAGCCTCTGCCTTTGGCTCAGGTCATGATCCCAGGGTCCTGGGATCAAGCTCCGCATCAGGCTCTCTGCTCAGCAGGAAGCCTGCTTCCCTTCCTCTCTGCCTGCCTCTCTGCCTACTTGTGATCTCTGTCTGTCAAATAAATAAAATCTTAAAAAAAAAAAAAAAAAAGAAAAAATGCTTTTAAAGTGCTTAGCAGAGTACCTGCCATACAGCAGGCATTCAGTAAATCTGACTTACATGTGTAATGCTTAGGTGGGAGAGATGAGCCACCAGTGGAAGAGCTAAAGACAATGAGGTGAGCTGTCCAAAACAGAGAGGTGGGGGCCACACCCCCAATTTACTTCATGGATTTGTTGTTGAGGGCCCCGGTGTAGCGGCTCCCACTTCCTGGTTCAATGTTGTCCGCCTTGTAGTGTTTATTTCGTACCTAAAATGAGCCTAATTCTGTTGTGACTTTCCTAGTCACAGGGTTTAAATATCAAACGCACTGATTCAGATAGACCTTTTGTGTGTTCTCTCATCAGATTGCTTCCCTTCTGTGCCTGCCTGGAAGCTGTAAGACCTGGAAAGTTCCCACAATGGTGCTCTTTTCCAAAACAGTTTCAATCCTGATGGTGCCCTTGTTAACATGAAATAGCTTGAGTGTTTGTGTGTGTGTGTGTGTGTGTGTGTGTGTGTGTGTGTGTGTCTAAGAGAGAAGAAGAGAGGATCAGAGAAAAAGAGAGACCCACAGAGAGCCGCAGCTGGGAGCTCACACCTGGGAGCGCGGTTTGCACTGCACAGATGCAGGCACAGAAGGGGGCCAGCTGCTGGAGGGGGGCAACCTCCTCCCCTTCACAGATCCACCAGTCCCTTCCGTTTGCTCTTTATTTAGGAAAATCCTATTACATATTAAATACTATTCTAGGATTTTGTAGCCTTTAGGCATGGATGTGCCTTTTTAAAAATCTTATTTATGTTCCTTTTTGTCACTAAACTTTTTCATTTTGAGATAATTGCAGGTTCCCATACAGTTACAAGAGATAGCACGTCCAGGTCCTTTGTACACTGCCGTTTCCGCGCTGGTGATGTCTTATGGAATTAGTGCACTGCCACAACCAGGATGTTGACATTAACACATCCGGATAAGGAACACTTCCATCACCACGAGGCGCACTCCCGCCGGCTTTGATAGTCACACTGTCCACAGCACCTTTCCTGACTCTGGCAACTGCTCATCTCTTCTCCATTTGATGTGTCTCTTTTGGAGTTTAAAGAATCTTCAGGGAGTGGTGTTTCAGATGAAGTCAGGGAATCGGCCGTCCTCTCCCGGGGGCTCTCGTTCCCAGATCCGGCAGGACCAAGCACAAAGTCATCCTCACACACCGTGAAGAGATGTACCATTGCAGATCCTCGAGGTGGTTTTCCACTTGTGAGGTGCGGCTGTCATGATAAAGTGCGGCCATTCTAGGATCTGTTTAAACCGGTTCCTGGCCTGAGCCCAGATCTGGTGATAAAATCCCATATGCCGCCCGTCACTCTGTCCGTGGCGACTGCGCCCTGTGCCAGCTTGGCTGATGAAGGCAGCCGCTGCCCCGAGGCTTATTGGTGAAGCAGTGTCTGACAGTGGTCCCCTGAACCCCGCACTTTGTGCGAGCATTTTTGGAAGCAGTGTTCATTCCTCCTGTGAGAGATCCGGGGTGGGATTTATGTACCTTACATAAGAAGGAACGTGCTGTGCGTGTGCCCGCCTGTGCGCTCACCACCTCTCCTTCCATCTCCGTTTTGTTCCTATGGAAGATAAAAACCTCACAGAAGGCCTCGTCTTTACTTCCTGACTGCTGCCCCCTCCTCCCCGTCCCCTTATTTCCTTCCCCTTCCCTTCTCTGCGCTCTGGGCCCGGGCCTGTTGGACAAGGCTGGGTGGCTCGTCACCCCGAGGAAAGCTCAATGTGACAGCAGAGGCCTTGTCAGGTTTTTGATGGGCACGATGGTCTCCGTGACCTCTCGGAGCTGCTCTGGTGCCGTAGGTGCCTTCCCAGGAAGGGGAGCCTCCCCGGCTGCCCTCAAAGCAGCCCTAGGCAGTCGTGCTCACCCCTGGCCGTGGTTCCACCGCCAGCTCCGGCCAGGTGGGGGGGCCCGGGCGAGGGAGAGCCAGTGTGGCCCTGCTCAGATGTGTTTACCGTTGGAGTTAGTGACACGGGCGGGAGAGCTCTGGTTTGCCACAGAACATACCACTTCCTGTTTGCTGTTTCATACCTGGCCTGTCGAGCTTATTTTTAATCACCTCTGCCATCCCTTGAAAACATTTGCTTTTGTGACCTCCGATTTAACTAATCCCCAAATCATGGACAGTTAGATGGCTTCCAGCTTTTTAATATCAAAAATTGCTTTAGTAAACATCTTCCCATGATATGCACGGCCGTATAATTAATTCCTGCAAGTAGAATGCTTGGGCCAAACTCTATAAATTTGAAGTTTTGATACATATTGTTAGATTTCCCTGTTGTTTTTGGTGCCTGAAGTGCCAGTTTGTGTTATTTATGTAATTACTAATGGCATTCTTGTTTTCCTTATTAATTTCAAAGTAAGGTTATAGGCCTTTTAACATATATATAAAGATACTTTCCTAGTTTTTTTTTTCTTTCTCCAGATTTTTATTTAAATTCCAGTTAACATACAGTGTAATATTAGCTTCAGGTATAGAATTTAGGGATTCATCACTTCCGTACAGCAGCTAGTGCTCAGGACAGGGGCCCTCTTTAATTCCTGTCACCTATTTTCCCCTCTCCCACCTGCCACCTTCCTTGCAGTAACCCTCAGTTTGTTCCTTATAGTTAAGAGTCTGTTTCTTGGCTTGCTTCTCCCTTTTCTTTTTTTTCATGTTCATTTGTTTTCTTTCTGAAATTACACATAGGAGTGAAAGCATATGGTATTTTTCTTTCTCTGACTTATTTTCTTAACATAGTATAGTCTGGCTCCATCCATGTGGCTGGAAATGGCGAGATTTTAGTTTTTTCATGCCTAAGTAATATTCCACTGTGTGTGTGTATATTACATATATATATATATATATATACATATATGTAAAATTTGGTGTGTTTTGATTTAGCAGCTTTTCCTTTGTGGCTTCTGGAATTTTATGCCATGTTTAGAAGTTCCTCACATCCATCCCAGGCTTATTAAAATGGTAACCCTTACTTTGTTTTAGAATGTGTACTTTTTTCTTTTTCCCTATTTATTGTTTGCAAGCATAGGGTAGCAATCCACCTGCATATTTTTCTAATCTGCTAGCCAGTTTTCCTAACAGCCAACAATTTTTAATATACATGGTGAATTTGGAATTACTAAATCTTAATGGCTCCTATCTAAAAGTGTTTGTTTTTATAGATAGACATTTTCCCTTTAAAACTCTGAGTTTCAGTATTTTTCTGCTGTGAAAACCTCTAGGAAGGAGCTGTGAACAGAACACCGTATTGGTTTTGGCATTCACTTTAATGCATCCGAAATAGGCTGATTCTACAGAATTTGATCCAGAGTACTTCTGCGTCCTGTTGTTTTTTTGCCAAGCAAAATTGATTATTTCTACCCACAAGGCCTTCAGTGTTGGACTGAGGAAAGAGTCAGGGGTCCTCCTGAGCTGGTTGTGGTTATATAATTTGGCATCAAGTATGCAATGCTTGTTTTTCTCGTAAGTTTCTATTCTCTAGCCTCCACTGATCAATGCCTCTTACTGCTGAGGAGGTTTTTGGAGGGAAGGGCAAATTCAGATCCTGTTTATTCAAGTCCTACTAATTGTATCTTTCAGATGCTTTTTTTCTTTTTTTCTCCTTGGCAGTTTGATGACTAGATATCAGAAGTCTTTCTTTGACAGTTAGCCCTAGCTCTCTCTTGTACTGTGGGCTTTAGCTGTAGGTTGGACTTGTTGTGCTGGTGTATTTTCCCCTACAGTGATGGGTCGCTCTGTCACATAGATTTTCTTCATGGCTTTCATTAGAGGTGCTTTCAGTAGTTTAAGAATTTACTTGAGTATCTTAGTAACTGGCCAGATTCCTCTTTTGTAGTCATATTCTCCTAAATTATTGTAATTTCTCTTTTTAAAATTTCTTTATTTTTTATTATTTTTTATTTTTTTAATATTTTATTTATTTATTTGACAGAGAGAGACACAGTGAGAGAGGGAACACAAGCAGGGGAAGTGGGAGAGGGAGAAGCAGGCTTCCCGCTGAGCAGGGTGCCTGATGCGGGGCTCGATCCCAGGACTCTGGGATCATGACCTGAGCCGAAGGCAGACACTTAACAACTGAGCCACCCAGGTGCCTCTGTAATTTCTTTTAGAGAAGATTTTATCGTTGATGCTTGTTTTTAGGTTCAGATTGCAGGCAGGGAGACAGAGGCTGTGACTGTGGTTGACAGGCGGTATACATAGTGATTGAAACCACCAGAGTCATTCATTCAGGCTTCATATCCCATCTTTGCACCTGTTATGTCCCCCGGCTAACTCAATTTCCGTACCTTCAAAATGGGTAAAAGTCACACCTATCTCTGTTGTGGGACTGTTGTGAATATCATGTGAGATAATGCATACAAAGCATTTAGGACGGTACCAGGCCCACAGGAAGCACTCAGTAAATGTTATTTTTTGTCATCTGTTCAAGTGTTGCTTTTCCCTCCTGAGATGTTGCAATGCCCCCCCCCCCATAGTGTAAAAGAATACATGCCTGTTACAGAGAGTTTAGAAATTGAAGAAAGGCTTAGGGAAGACAGTTTCTACCTTGGTTCCACAATGCCCGGCAAGGATCAGTTTACATTTTAACCTCACTGCTCCCGGGCTTTTATACTTGCATGTTGTTTTTCATAGCTGAGATCATTCTCTGTGTGTAATATGGTATCTTGATTTTTTTTCTCTTAACTATTTTTTCTCTCATCATTAAAACATTTATGAAATCATCACTTTTTCCCCCCCCCAAAGATTTTTTTTTTTTTTTAATTTGACAGAGATCCCAGGTAGGCAAAGAGGCAGGCGGGGGGTGGGGAGGAAGCAGGCTCCCCGCTAAGCAGAGAGCCCAGTGCGGGGCTCGATCCCAGGACCCTGAGATTGAGGACACTGAGCCACCCAGGTGGCCTTGAAATCATCACTTTCGATGATTCCATGATATTCCCTTACATTGTATTATTTTGTTGAGTAAATCATTCTCTGTTTATTTGGCATTTGGTATTTGCAACTTTTTTTGGTTAGAATTAGGTTAGAATTATAATTTAGGCCATTCTACCTTGTGAAGCCTGGGGTTCTTGCTGTCAGCGACAGATTTAGGAGTTGGGGCTTTGTGTTTGCTTCTGTTGTTTTGTCTATTGGCTGTGTGAGTTCGGGCAGCATTTGAAACATGAGACCTTGTGCCCTCAGACTCTTGCCTTTCTGTTCTGGAGTATTTCCATACTTGTTTGCTTTTTAAATTTTTCTTTTTTTTGGTGAGTTTCTTTTAATAATCATGTGCGGGAAGGAAGATGAATGGAGACCATGGTTAGTATGGTGGCCTCTGTCTCTACATTACCGTGTGGCTATGCCGGAGCTAGCCAGGATAAACACGAGTTGCATGTTAATGGATCTTTACTGGGTAATCATACTGAGCAGTTTCTAGTAAAAAGACTGTCCTAAATCGTTCTTGACAAGGTATACTATTTTTGTTTCAAATTTCTCGTTTTTCTTGTAAAGCTGGGTTTAAAGTATGTTAAGGCTGAATTCATTTGTACTTGGGAATATAATGAGATCTTGTACTTTCTACTTTCAGAAAACCAGCCAAGAACAGCAGTCTGAGAAAGAAGTATGCATCTAGCATCGCCAGGGAAACCTGCTGTTTAGATATGCTTTCTGAGAAAGCACATGGCAAATGAATGTCGTCTTTGTCTCAAGTCACAGCAGCCTGGTTCTGCTAGTGACTCGCGCCGGCTGATTTGAGCTTAGTTTTAAACTCGGTTATTGAAATGGCACTGAGCACAAGACCTAAATGTTGGTTTTGTGACCCCAGGAGGCTGCTTCAACGGTATCAGCCGGTGTGACCTTGACACTGTTTTTCATTTCCTTTGTTTGGCTCTGAGGCTACTTGATCTGTGACCTCTTGGCAGCTTGCTTCTTTTAAAGCTCGTCCTTCATGACCATTTCTTTTCAGCTGTTAAAATATAGGACGATTTTTATCTCAGCCCATGGTGAGCCAGAGTGCAGACCGCGGCTTTTGCGAGTTTTGGTAGTGGTAGTATGAACAGTGAAAAGAAAGACTTGAGACGGAAGTAGCTTGGTGGCGGGAGATCAGAAATGGATCCTAAGATCCACACATAGTCTCCTGGCACCTTCAACCCTGAGCTCGCTTCCCTGTGGCTTCACTAGAAGCGAGGTGACAAGCGGTCTACGCCTCCGAGCCATCGTCTCAAAAAGCTGTTCTGATGCAGCCTTAGTTGAGAATGATGGGTTGTCTGAGGCAAGAGGGTCCTTCCAGGCCAGGTGTGCCAGCTCCTGCCAACAAGAGGCACTGTCCGGCCTTTTCTTGACCAGGTCCGGTCGTTTCTGAGAGGAGGGGAGTTCCACAGTTGGGATGTAGTCCAGACGACTGCTCCAAAGCTCTGCCTGAAGATACTGTGTTTTTTTTTTTTTGTTTTTTTTTGTTTTTTTTGCCCAAGATCTGTCCCCAGGGAACCTCTACCCATGTGTTTATTTTGATTGTTTCTCACAGAAACTGACAGTTGGGATTATCTTGGCTGTTCCATCTTACAGGTAGAGAAAGTAAGAAAGTCTCTTGCTTTTAACCACTTAGTATTATGGTGACTTGACTTGAGAAAACCTTGCCAGTCTTATGCTGACTCATTATTTCCAAGGCAAGTGAGGGAATCTTGGGTGTTCTCTGTATTGTGTTGCTTTGATGATCGCTGTGTGCTTTGTTCTCTCTCTAATCCAGACTATGATGGGAAAAGGACCTGCCCAATAGCAGATATTGGGTGATGCTCCATTAAGAGTACAGACTAGGGTCCGACAGAACCAGATTCAGTTTTGGTCTCTGCCCCTTGCTGACTGTGTAATGCCAAATTATGGAATTCTGCAAGCGTCAAATTCCCCATCTGTAGAAGGGGTTAATAATTATAGCTGTAGACTTAGTTACGATCAAATGAGATTATAATATGGAAAGAGTGATTAATGTAGTGACCAGCTAATAACAGTTAGTAAATATGTTTTCAAATGCTAACTTGAATTACTGTTGTGTTTGTTATTGTTACCGGCGTCATTACACAGCAAGGTCCTAAATCCCACACTGTCCACCAGGTGGCGCCGTCGGGGCGGCTGCTGCTGCTGCTGCTGCTGCTGCTGCTGCTGCTCCCTCCCACCTACGCCCTGCCCTGCCCTACTTTCCCTGATGCTCTCTTGGCTCACTGGGAAGAGCAGTGTTAGCATTCTGAGGAAGGGAGGTAGGCATATAAACAATATCTCTGACCCCTGGAGGGCTCCCCTTCTTTCCTAGGAGAAGTCTTGGGAAGAACCTCTGTGGTTGCCTTGTGGCCAGAACTACAAGTTCTGGGAATGAGCATGTTTGTCCTGCATGTAGGGAAGCACCTTGGTGCAGGAATGGCACCGTTGGGTCTGTTTGTAAAGACTGTTTCATCTTCGGTGGCTCTTCCATTTCCGTGCACATGGTGAGCAGTCTGGCTCCTCCTACTCTGTCCCCGTAGTCCAGATTTCTTAGTCGATGGTCCTTATGGTTTTATTCCAGATAAATCTGGTTGCTGTTTTTTTCCTCCTAGATATCTTCATTTCATCTAAGTTTTAAAATTTTTTGGCATAAAGTTTTGGAAGTTAAAATTTGCAGTATCAGTAATTCCCAACTTGCTTTTTCTTCCCAGTATTTGTTTCTCCTTCTTCTTTTTTAGAAATCAGACTCATCAGAGGTTTTCTATTTTGTTGTTGTTGTTGTTGTTGTTGTTGTTAGTCATTTGAAAGAACCACCTTTTGGTTTTATTGATCCTTGCCGTTGCGCATTGGCTTTAGAATTCATGAATTTATGTTCTTACCTTTATCTGCTTTCTGTGGGTTTATTCTGGGTGTTTTTTCTTCTTTAGTTGGACACTTAAGTTTGTCAATTGTCAGTGATCTCTCTCTTCTAATATCTGCGTATAAGGCTATAAAATCCCCTTTAGGTATTACTTTAAATACCTTCCACAGTTTTTGATGTGTAGTTTTTTGTTTTGTAAAGGCAGTTTATTGAGGTTTCACTTACATACCATAGAGTTTGCTCCTTTTTAAGTGTACAGTTAGATGAGTTTGGACAGATGGATACAGTTGTAAAAACATCACCATAATGAAGATCTAGAACATTTCTATCACCTTGAAAAGTTCCCTCAAGCCTCGGTTTTTGTCCCAGCAGTCTCCTTTCCTACGATGCCATGTGAATGGAATCATACAGAATCTCACCTTTTGTGTTTGGCCCTGCCATTTAGCATGTTGTTGTGAGGTCCATCCGTGTTGTTGCTGTATATGGACTGGTGCCTTCTGATTGCAGCGGGGTTGTCATTGTGTGGCTGTACCACACTGTGTCTTTCTGTTCACCAGTAATGCGGTTTTCAGGGGGAGCCAGTCAGAGTATTTTCATTCTGCACTCAGGCTGTAAATACACTAGACTATTCTGGATTTGAGGTTGTCTGGGCATTTTTTACATTTAAATTTTTATTTGGGGTTTGGCATTTTGGAAGTTTTTCCATTAGTGGGCAAGCATGTGCTCATGTGTACTTACTTCTGCCCTTCCTCCCTGTAGCAGTCTGGGGCCAGTCGGGAGACAGAAACCACAAAGTAAGTTAAACAAGGGCAGTTTAATACAGGGAATTACTGCCTAGGATAAAAGGGTAACTGTAAGATCTAGGGAAACTCTGTGTGCTTCTCTAGGGCTGAGGGAGCATGCCCAAGGGAGGATGAACTACCAGAGATTCTGGGTTCTGTAGAGAAAGCTGACTTCAGCCCATGGCATAACAGAGAGGCTAGACCAGAGCAGGCCCGGGAGTTCTGGGCCAGCCGTAGACTTCCCTCTGCAGGTCAGGTGAGGAGGAGCGGATCTGGAGCCAGTAACATGGGTGAGCAAAGGAGGTCTGGGTGCTGGTGGGGGGCAAGAGGCCTTCAGAGCCTGGGAGCCAAGTTGGGGCTGTGGTGTTCATGTCAACATGGCTACTGAAAGGTTATGGCCAAGCCAAGGCTTCAAGTCTCAGAGAAACTAGGTTCTGGGCTGTCACTGGGCCACACTTCACCAACCGTCCTCACATCCATACTACCAGCCCCTGTGCCTGAGACTCAAGAGAGCCTCTTCCTGCCTGCACTGTCCCTCCAGCCTCTCTGCTGAGAAAATTGAATGTCACACATACTTCAAAGAAGTGCCTCAAGTGCCATCGTTCACCTCAGAGCATTTATCATAGAGAAAGTGCATTCAGAGCCGAGAGGCAATAAATCGGGGACCGATGACCTCCCCCCCGTTCTTTCTCCGAGAAATGCCCTCAGGTCAAAAGCGGTACTACCCGCGTGCTCGTGCTGTCCATAGACGCTTCACGAGGGGACAGGGATTTATGAAAATCAGAACTTACAAAGAATAGGTTTGTAGACACATGTAAATCTCACATTCATCATGATCTGTTGCCACACACGTCATGCTGCCGTCGCTGTCCCCACCGTTTCCGGTCAGGAGAGACTTGATGTTCTGTCAGACCTCAGGGTGGAGGCAGTTTCTTTCTTCATGCTGCTTGCTCATTACAGAGAACATGTAGGATACAAATTTCGAAGAGAGTTGCATACCAGAAAAGCTAAGTGTTGTTTTGTTGTTGTTGTTTTTAAAGCTAAGTGTTTTTAACTCCGAGCTTAGATGAGCTAATACTAGGAATTTGGTGCTCATCCTTTCTGAAAGAAAAAACTAGGACACGTGGTCTTTACAAAGAATTTTTTCTGGTTTGTAAATTTTCACACATGTGAAAAATATTATCATGGCATAAATTAAAGCACATTTGATTATCCATACCCAACTAAACACTTGTTGAAAAGAATAAAGGGCCGACTCAGAATACCAAGAACATACACGTACTAATGCTTTTATAGCATAAGGAATAAAGCCATCTTTTGTACATAGTCTTAAATCAGAAAAATAAAAGAAAAAATGATAAAAATTCCTATTTAGCAGTTAATGTGTTTTTGCATAATTGGAAGTCTTATGTGCACCGCCTCCCCCCCACACCCCTACAGCTCTGACCTTATGTTTCTGACACTGCAGGGGGCTCAGGTTCCCAAGACTCGATGGTCATTACAGAAGGATTGGGACATGCTTTGCAGGTAGAACCAGTCTGCTTTTCTTACAGAATTCTTTTTTTCTCCCCCCTGAAGGATATTGAGAGACTATTTCTTTGTGGGTATTTAGGTTGTAAATCTCTGACACTTCATTACGTGGGAGTACCCAGCAGTAGGGCTCGCAGAGGTTTTATATACTTTTCAGAAATTAAGCACTGTTCCCTTACAAGTTTTCCCACATCAGAAAGTCCAAATTGTAAAAATTCAGGCCTGCAAAGTAGCTTACGCAGAGAGCTTTGCTGCATTCTTGACTAGTTTTCTGTAAACATTTCATTCTTTAGGTGTATTTAAATTGGACCTTCTTTAGTCTGAGATACCTCTCAAGACTGCCTTTATTAAATGAAGTGAGATCAATTTGTATTTTAGCTTTCATTTTGCTTGGGATTCTTTGGGCTTCTTTCATTTGGCAAGATGAGAGAAGGAGGCCTGGCCTGTTTGTTATCTTGGAAATTTCCAGGCCATGAAAGCGTACAGAGGCCCAGCTTGCCGGGATTCTTAGGTGACTAGCTAGCTCTTTTCCTGAATTATTAAGCTACATTAAAACAGCAACTTGGCGCAGTTCGTGTTTTAGGTTTTCATATCTTTTGAAAGATTAATATCCTCACAAGAATGATGATAGGTTGGATGTCTCCTTTCTGGTGGCAGGAGCGTCACACTCTGCTCTATTCTTGTACTCCACCTTCTTTAGACAGTTTCCATTATTCTAGATTAGGTATTCACTAACTTCCTGAAAGTTTTCCTCCCACAATTTAGCTTCCTTCAGTGTGAAATTTGTAAACCAACACAGAGCTGCTCTTAAAAGAATTTTTCTTAAAGAGCTATCATAGGCAACCAAGAGTAGAGTTCATTTTATGTCCTTTTTTCCTTGTAGATTTATTGCAGTCACGACACTGGATATGCTGTTCCTTTTGATTTTGGGGTGCATGGGTCCGTTTGGGGTGATTGATGTCATCTTATTTAACAAGCATACATTATACTCTTAGGTTTATTTATTGATTACGTATTTCCAAAGCTTCTTGAGGGAACTGAAAAAAGTATCATTTTCAAATAAAGATTAGGGATATGTTTCTTTATTAAATATTTATTGAGAACTCTTTTCTGCTGGCCTGACTCTCTGAAAAGATATTAGAGGTAGTTCTTGCTCTTAAATAGCTCCCACTTTAGGGAAAGGAAAAGGTAATTGGAGAGAGGAAGAATTAGAGCGTGTGCTGGACCAGAAGGTTGAACGGGCGTTCCCTAAACTGAGGACAGGGTTATATTCAGCAGATGCCCAGAGGTGTGAAAAAATACGGCGCTTGAAGGGATTTTGAGTAGCCAGTAGTAATGCTGACAGATGAACCCCTAAGTCCTCTCATGTACTCATTTTATTAGTCTCCGGTATCTCAGGTGCACTAGATACTTGAAATAACAAGATTTGCAGGTCATTCAGAAAAAATTCTACAATTCAGACTTTGTTCTGAATTAGAGTGAGTGCTCCTTCTTTTAATATACTGTAAATGTGTATTAAAAAAGGGCAAGATCTTCCTCCCAGAGATGACCACAAGGTTTCTTCCTTCCCTCAACTCCTGTAGTGCACGCTTCCTCCACACGAGGCTGGCTCACGCTTTGCAGTCGGACGTGCTGGGACTCATAGCCTAACCCCAGCACTTATACTTACTGGCTTTGGGACCATGAGCAAATTCCTGTATTTCTCTAAGCCTCAGTTTCTGCCTCTCTCAAGAGGGATATACTCCCACTCATTTTGTGGACCATTCTGCAGATTACGCACAATAATGCATGTGAAGTGCTGAGCACATAGCACTCAACTCAGGGTGGCTCCGATCACAGTCATGAGTCATGTGACACTGTGGCTTAGCTTGTTTCGTGACTTAACCTGCCTCGTTTAGCTCCCCGTGTAGTGTACAGGGATCCTGCTGTATACTTTCTGTGCCATCCACAGCTGTACTCACCCCCCACCTCTGCCGACCCGACCCCTGCCCCAGCCAGGCCTGGCCCGGTGTCTGACAGCGAGCAGGTACTCCCTACATCTTTGTAACTAAAGATGCGATGCCAGGTAGCAGCCATGCGGTGCCTCTTAAGATCCATTATACTTCGGTGTTAGGAGTATGAAAGTTCCTTATGGGTTCTTGCTGTGGAAAGCCAGAGGCATGATGGTAGGGAAAAAAATCTGATTCTGGTCAAAACTTTTTTTCCTTTGACCAAAGACTGTTATAAAACTCACAGAACAAAAACAACAAAATCAGGAGCATTGTGATTTTCAGAGTGAGTTGTGCAAGTTCATGCCAGAACAGAGTTGGAGTAAATTCTAGGCATGTAAAAGCCCTACTTCAGAAATTAATTTTGTCGTGTAAATCGAGGGATGATTTTTGATAAATCACAAAAAACTAACAATATGCAAGTAATAAACTTTGTATTATACTGAAACCCCATCATTAAAAAAAAACACTTCTGCTCCTTGGGCTTCTGTGTGTGCCATTTATCAGATGGTATCCTTCGTACACAGACACATGTGTGGTGGGCGCTGCGCCTCTGGGCGGGGGGCTCCCTGGGTGCGGCCTTCAGGCTGTTTGAAGACAGTCTTGCGGCCCACGTCAGAGCTTGTGTCATTCCATCAGGAGCCTGCCTCGAGCCAAATTTCTTTGTCTTACCCCGGCTTACGGTCTGCGTTTCATTCCAGTCTTCTTGGTTAATATCTGCAGCTCTGTTTTCTTTGGTTGGAATTCCGAGAACAGGTCCGTGGATTGATTTTAAGTCCTCATAAGCTCAAAGTGGGATTGAAGTAATTATTGGTACTAGGTTTTGCGTCAGGAAGATTTTATGAGGGGCTGATAGAAGCGTAATTCGGCATGACCATAATTTGAATCAGAGGAAATTTCCTGTTAAACTTCTCACAGGATTCATTTAAGCAGCAGGATGTGTTGAAATCGAAGGGCCTTACACCGACCTCGCCCGCACAGCTTCACGTGGTTGTCCGCTTGCTTCTTGACTACCTTCTCACTCATCCGCTGGGAGATGACTGCAGCCCCTGAGAATCTGATTTGAGTCACCTCTCCAGTCTAGGATCCACTCCTGGGTAGAGACAGGTTCACATCAAGAAAGGAGAAGTATTTCTTCCTTTTTTTTTTTTTTTTAAGATTTTATTTATTTATTTGACAGACAGAGACCACAAGTAGGCAGAGAGGCAGAGAGAGAGGGGGGAAGCAGGCTCCCCACTGAGCAGAGAGCCTGATGCAGGGCTCGATCCCAGGACCCTGGGACCATGATCTGAGCCGAAGGCAGAGGCTTAACCCACTGAGCCACCCAGGCGCCCCAAGGAGAAGTATTTCTGATGGAGCCAAATCAGTGTCCTAGATGCTTCTGACTGACCCTGGTCCGTCTTCTCTTGCACCTTTGCTTAGCCTCTAGTGGCTGGCGTCGAAGGTACGGGATGGCATGTTGGTGGCATCCTTTGACTATCAAGCTTCCTTGTCATCTTGCCAAATTCCAAAGGCGTGTGTGCTTTCCTCGTTCTGGGCCACCGTAAAACCATCACCTGTGACAGGGCACCAGCCTGACTCACCTGTCCAGAAGGGATGACGTGTCTGAGAAATCTGGTTGTGATACTGGATGCAGAATTATAAGTACGCAAGGGTAGTGTGTGCAGAATTGAAGCTTGTCCTTACACACTTTGACAAGTCTCTCGGGTGGTTTTCTGGGGATACTGCATGACTCTGTTTGTATAGTAGACTTCTGAGGTGAGTTTCCAGCGGCAGAGGAGCCGAACTTTGAACCCTGTACCCGGGTACGGGCCAGACCCATTTGTTCACGATGGGCCTTGTTGCTGGGGCGGGATGAAGCTCTGCTCTACATTTTAATGTGTTTAGTTCAGCTTAACTCTGCTCGTGCAAGACAGGCTGATTCCCTGATTCCTCTGATTCCCGTGAGTTATCACGTGCTTAAGCCAGATCTCAGCTGTTCTCTAGGCTGGTTGACACAGGGTAATTCAGAGTTTCAGAGTTGCTAAGGCTACTTGAGAAGAAAGCAGTTTCCATCAGCCTTCTCTGTTCATGTATCCATGTATTTATAGAGCTGGGAATCCATAATGCTGGGAATCTGAGGATTTTGCTGTGGTCTGGCCTGGAGGAAACAAGCCAGATGCATCGGACTTGGGGTGTCTCCCACAGAGCTCACTAGAGGCCCCTCTGTGTGTGTCCTGCACCATATTGTGAGCTTATCAGGTCAGTTCTTAGAGCAACAGAGCTACTGTTTATATTACTTGCACATTTTCCCAAAAAGGGTTTATTTACTTATTTTTTAAAGATTTTATTTATTTGACAAAGAGAAACACAGTGAGGGGGAACACAAGCAGGGGGAGTGGAAGAGGGAGAAGCACACTTCCTGTTGAGCAGGGAGCCCGATGCAGGGCTCGATCCCAGGACCCTGGGATCAAGACCTGAGCCCAAAGCAGACACTTAACGACTGAGCCACCCAGGCGCCCCTGCATTACTTACGCATTTTCCCCATTTTCCAAAAAAGGACTTAATGTGGTAGCTCCCAAGGGCAGAGCTCCCATGGGACCCGGGGCCACGTGACCCAGAGCCAGCACTCTTACCCCGAAACCTCACTGCTTCCCCGGCACATGCTGCCTTTTACATTCGTGTTGCCCAGCTGCGTTCCTGGCCCAGTAGAGCTGCCGGGAAGGTTGGTTGATTCAATCTGAATGCTGTCCGGCAGCCTCGGATGGGGTCACCGCCCCTCAGCAGCGGTGACTGGCACCTAGTTGGCCCTTGCATAGTTTTACTTGAGGAAAGGTAGTGAGGTAGACAGTGTTGTTCCCATTTTATGGTTGAGAAAACCTGATCCCAGAGAAGTCAGGCGACTTGCCTGAAGTCACCCATCATCACTAGTGGTGGCACTTTTGAAATCAAGGGCCATCAGATGTATTTAATGTCAGCCAAATTTGTAATTCTTCTGGTCTTCCTGTGTGTTTCACTAACATGGGCCTGTTTCCAGAAACCCTTGGGGGTCATGCTTACGGTTTTTCCAGTTCCTTGCTGTATCAACTTTGGGCAGATTGCTTGCCTACTCATCCTCGTTGACCTCATTTGTAAAAGGAGGAGTATCAGATGGGTTACTGCTTAACTCAGTGCCGAGCGCATGGCGTACGCTCAGGTAATGAACGTTTGGCCCCGTGTCTAAGTGTAGAATCCGGTAGTAGGACAGCGTCGTATCCAGCGCAACAGGGTGAGGCTGGGGTTCAGACTAAGCTAGCGCCCACCTGAGGATACAGCGTGTGTCCAGAGAGCACAGCCTTGAAGAGGACACTCCCCTGCACGTGCGTCGTTGCCTTTGCATGCTCAGACAGCAGACGGGGTGCAGGGTGATGGTGAGCGGAATCGAGGTGTTCGTTAGACATTGGTGACCGCGCCCAGATTCCGGGCCTGTCCATGTCCGTTTACTCCAGACTGATGTGTTGATTAGCGTCTGAGTGGCCAGCGGATTCTAAATAACCATGGTTAAGAGGCTTATTTTAGTTTCTCCTCCCTCTGTGACCTCTCTCAGGAAGAGCGCAGAAAATCGCCATGCTTGGTCTGTTCTCTTCGGCACAGCGCACCTTCTTAGGAGCCTGTAGCTCTGGGCTGGGCATTTGTCTTGTCCAGAAGGATCACATTGTCTTCTTTTGATCACCTCATTCTTTCCAGAGTAGTAGTTCTCTTTCATTGCAACAAAAAATCAAAGTGGACGTGCCTGGGAGGGATGACTAAGCCGGGATCGGAGACCTGCTCCTTACCAGTCAGTATCAAAGACAGAAATGGGAATCAAGGGAGCAGAGACTTCCTTTGATTTCAGGAGAATGTTGAGAGTAATAGAAGCTCTCTGAGGGCAGGACTCACTCCCTGGCTCCCCTCTGCATCTCACCCGGAGCCTGTTGCACGTGGTGGTGCTCGGGGAGCTTGCTCCTTGGTTTCTGTGGCTTCCATTACTATTTGGCCGGGAACAAAGGGCGGTTTGTTCTTTCCCTCAACCAGTTTAACACATAATGTAGTGAACAAGACAAAGTCACTGCCCTTGTAGAACTTTCGTCCTAGTAAGAGACACAGCAAGTAAAATAAAAGTCAAAATGATTGATTACAAGGTGCCATGATCATTTTGAAGGAAGTAAACTAGGGGCTGAGAGAACAAGGCATGGAGGGGAGGCGACCTTTCTAGAGAAGATGCTCAGGGAGGGCTTGGTCAGATTCTCTGAGGAGTTGCCCTGTGAGCTAAGGCCTAAAGGAGAAGGGGGAACTGGGGACGAGCCATCCAGGCAGAAGGATCAGTCACTGTGTAGTCACTAAGGCCAGAAAGAGTGTGGTTTGTTTGAGGATTTGAAGTAAAGGGTGGCTAGAGGGTCCTGAGCAAAGGGGAGAGTGGCAGGTGATGAAGTTCAAGGGGACAGTGGGACCAGAGATGGAGGGCCTCCGTAGCCCTGGTGCATTATTGGATTTTATGCTAAGTGCAGCAGGAAACATAGAGGGATGTGATCTGGTTCGTTTCTGTATTTTTAATTATGCTTGTTGCTGTGAGATGCTGGCAGCCTGGATTGAAGGGTTGGATTCGAGTTATGTCCATGTTTTAGAGATATGGGCAGGGGTGGTGAGGGGAAGGAAGGTGGTGAGGGGAAGGAAGAAGCAGGGATGATTCTGGGCACCTGGTAGAATGGCGGTACCACTCTGAGATGGGGCAGACCAGATGTGAGAACTGGTTTGGGGGTGAGGGAACGGATTAAGGTGCCGGATTTCCATGAGCTGATCCAGGGCCCCCGTGTGCAGTAGGATCTGCCCCTGGATGCATGAGCCTGGTGTGCAGAGGAGAATGCTGCTCTGGAGCCGTACTCTGTGGGAGTCGCAGTACAGAGAGGATGTGTAAATGCCCGGGGGCAGAAAGGTCCTGAAAGGTGGTACTTCCTGACGCCACTGTAAGCAGCTCAAGCTCTCTGCACATTTGCTCCTTCAGAAAGCTGGCTCGCAGAACCGGAGCACCACAGGTGCTCCACGGCAAGGCATTGAAATATATTTATGCTCCCAAGGACCAGGAAGGTGAGATGCTACTTTTGGTGCCACGGAACCATTCTCTGAGCTTGTTTACAGAAAAATCCATATCTGGAGTGTGACCGAGGCTTTAGTGGTGACTGGCTGGCTGTGTCTTAATGGGCCACGTGTAACATAAGCCCAGAGCCTTAGAGCAAGTAAAGTAGTCTGAAGGTGGCGGAGGTACAGCAAGGGTGCTCGTTGCCTCCAGATTAGATCAAGGGCGGAAGCTGCAAAGAAATTGGACACCTCGAAGCCGACCGGAGACAGGCAGCAATTACTTTATGAGAGTTTTGCTGTGAGGAAAAAGAGGAGGTTGTGGAATGATGGTCATCAGACTTGAGGAATTACAAGAAACACTCGAGTAGCTTCTTTAGCGAGCAAAATCCTCACCTCCCGGAGAGTGAGCGTGAGCGAGTTGCTCGTGACTTCTAACCTTTAACTGGTGATTCCGATGCTCACGATCCATGGGTCCTACAGAGAGAAACACTGAGTGTAAGAAGACCTGAGGTCATCTTGGCAGCCCGCTAAGGGTGGCAGCTGGGGCCGGGGGGGGTGCGGGGATGGGCGCGGAGGCCTGGCAGGCAGGGGGGGTTTGTCTGAAGCTGCAGAACAAGCCCGAGAGCCAGGGCCGCTCCCCTGACCTTGATGTCTTCATCCTGCCGTGACGCTCAGTCCTGATTCAAGGTGAAGAGCGAGCGGGCCTCCCAATTCCCAGCTCCCCTCCCTTCACTGAGGGTTTTCTTTCCTTTCCCCTGACACCCTCTCGTGTAAGAGTAACCTTCTGATTGACCGAGTTCATTCTCCGGTGTCTGTCTCGCCTCCTAAAATGCAAGCTTCACAAGGGCAGTGATATTTGGGTTTTGGTTCTCTTATCCTGGGTGCCTTAGGCAGTGCCTAGCCCATGGTAGGTGTTCAGTGCGTATTTGATGGGTGTGTGGATGAAAAACATTTTGTTAAACTATAAATAAGTTAACAGATGTTGTAGGAAAATGCCGACCCTTACACATTGTTAGCCTGAAATAGAGTAGAATATTTTCTTTTTTACTTGTGTGATTCTGGCTTGGATCAGAACAGTATGTTTATGGGAGATTCATTAGAGACTTTTCAAAATATTAATAATAACAGCAGTAGTAATGACAGCAACAATAGCAGGTATTAGTAACTGTGGGGGTGAGTCCGGCTTATGGAATGCTTACTGTCTGCGAAATGCATACCCCATGAGGTTCTGCGCTGAAAACATCACACCCGTTACCCCACCTGGTCCTCGTGAGAGCCGAGAATGGCGGAACGGGGGTCTCTTCTCCAGAGGAGGACACGAGGCTCAAAGGTGAAGTCACTCATCCAGGGTCGCACAGCCACTAGAGACACACCATCTGGGATCTTAAAGATTAATACCTCAACTCCCAGTAACACTCGGTGTTAGGTTTGGGGCAATTTCTTTTTGGAGGAGGAACTGAAAAGGCTAAAAATGAGGCGAGCATTGCTCTTTGGAGAGTTCCCAGCCCAGAACACCCTCCAGCTGGTCTGAAACACAGGCTGGAAAGGAGATGTGGTTTTATGGGTGCAGCTTTCCAGCATCCCACCCCCTCGGCTCTGCGTTCCCACATCACAAAGAGCCTTTCGTCTTGAACTGTTGGGCTTTTCTTGCTTCTCAGACCACCTCCCTGAAGCAGGCCAAGGCAAATTCCTGTGGCGACAGGGCACTAAACCATTCCTGGGGAGGCCACAGTAGCCCTTCCCCCTCGGTCGCACCCCACCCTGGAGAGGAAGGGCAGACAGAGGCTCCTTCACCCCCTTCCCACACCACTTCCCTGCTGAGGCCTCAGGAAGGGGCTGGGGGACACAGTGACTCCATAAATGTCTCCCCAAAGATGTGAGTGGGCCTTTGAGTTCTTGGAACACTGCACCTATTAGACTGGTTTAAGCTCACAGTTCATCACCACCTGCTGTGGTCAATGGCGGCTTTCATTCCCACCCCTGCCAGCCAGGACAGGCCTTGCTCGGACTCAGTGACACTCCATACACGGCGGCGAAACCACTCGCCCCACAGCAGCAGTCATGGGGTGAACATGAGCACACTCCTGGGCTCTGGTAAAGAGAGAGGCTTGAGACACGTGCTGCCGTCTTTAAGGACACGCTGCAGCGGGCATGTGCCAGCATCTCGACGGCCATGATCTCATTTAATTCTCATGATAAGCACCATGAGGCATGGCTGTCCCACTTCCATAGGGGAGGACGGCCTGGAGAGACGGGTGACTTGCCAGAGTCTCAGCATTTGCAAGAGGCAGAGCCATGTTTTCATTACAGATTGAGTCGGTTCTCAAACCTGGGCTTTGTGAGTCTGCTCGTCTGTGATTCCAGTTAGGGGCAAGAACTCTGGAGCCTCATCACCTGGATCTGAACAGTGATCCTGCCACTTTCTAGCCAGGAGACACTGGGCAGGTTACTTCCCCGCCCTCTTCCTTGTTCCTCTGTAACACAGGAATAATAATATATGCAAATCATCATAGGGTTGTTGCCAGGATTAAATGAACGGATGTGTGTAGAGCATAGAGTATCCGGCACACAGAAAGCACTGTGTAAGTGCTGGCTCTTATTATTAGTTTATATATCAAGTCCTGCTGTTCCCCCTGGATGATGGAAACTTAATTGCAGAGGTTTCCAACTATGCTTCCCACTCCCCGCCCGAGGCTTATGTCTCGTTCTCGAGATGCTCGTGTAGGTAATGCGTACAAAGCACTTCCGGGGTGCCTGGTGTATGGTTAGCACCCAGTAAGTGTTAGTGATGACCAGTGTGGCCGTACCTAAGTCACTGGGGGGCGGTGGGGGGACAGCATCTGATCCTCAGTGAGCATCCACTCTCCCTGGTGTGGGACCCAGACAGAGACACGGTCACCATCCAGAGGCTCGTCTCCTGGGTAGGACAAGAACTAGGGGCAAGCATTATTTTGCATACACCAAGAGGCTGTTACTTTTTTTTTTTTTTAATATTTTATTTATTTATTTGACAGAGAGAGATCACAAGTAGGCAGAGAGGCAGGCAGAGAGAGAGAGAGGAGGAAGCAGGCTCTCTGCGGAGCAGAGCCCGATACAGAACTTGATCCCAGGATCCAGAAATCATGACCTGAGCCGAAGGCAGAGGCCGAACCCACTGAGCCACCCAGGTGCCCCGTGGCTCTTACTTTAATGCCCTAACAATGCATCAATAACGTAATTCACTGAAAGGAGAGATGAAAATATGACTGGTTAAGTTCTTGGTCAAGGCAGAGTAAATCAGAGAAATTAGCGCTTAGAACTTGTCTAGGGATAAATTGTGTCCAAAGAGCTTGGGGCGTACCATTCGCGAATGAATTGTCACTTTCCAACCGCCGCCACCCCAGACTCTGGGAAGACCCTTCCCTTCCGGGTGCTCAGACCGCTTGGGCTTCTCGGCTGTTCTGTGCTGACCTGGGCTTTGTCGTGACCATACTTTCCACTTCTTCTAGCTTAAGAGTTGGACAGTGGAGGACCTTCAGAAGAGGCTCCTGGCCCTCGACCCCATGATGGAGCAAGAGATTGAAGAGATCCGACAGAAGTACCAGTCCAAGAGGCAGCCAATCCTGGACGCCATTGAGGCTAAGAAACGGCGGCAACAAAACTTCTGAGGGAGGGAGGCCCGGCACGCCCGCCCGCACCCCAGCTTCGGTGACCTCGGGCCGCTCGCTGCTCGGGCTTGTCCGCCGACGCTCCTGCCCCGTCGTCCCTCCACAGCACCTTCACCTTCGTGAACTCAGGAAGTGCGCCGGTGGGAAGGGCTGCCCCCGTCAGCGTGCTGCCTCGCGCATGTGTTTAAGTTGGTCAGTTAGAGTATCTCACAGGATTTGTATTGGCGCTTTTAAACTCAGAGTTTTAAACCCCAGGAACAAAGACTCCAGGATGTGATAGCTGGGAAAGTGTTACATGTTGTCTTGACTTTCTTCTCCCAATAGCTTTTGATTGTTCTTTCTGGAAGACTTTTTAAAAATATATAAATATGCACATATATATATAAATTATAACTGGATTCCCCACCGAGTGTGGTGGCATCTCTGTACAGGTACAGTTTTAAACAGTTGGCCTCTTTTCTGTAAGATTATGGTACTGTGGGACAGGAGGGCTGGTGACGCCGGGAGGCTGTCGGGGTCACTCCGCTCCCAGGACCCAAGCTCACCCTTCTGCAGGGCTGCGTTTAAAAATTTAGGTTTGGGCCAGTTCTTCCCCAGGGTTTCAGCCTTGTGTGGGTCATCTCTGGCTTCTGGAGCTGTGGACCATGTCCGAGGGACAGCCTTGAGAGTCTGTGTTTACTTCTTGAGTCCCAGGAGAAGCCTGGCATCCTCTTTGCAAACGGCCCCTTGTGGCTTCAATGCCTTTCATCCATCTGCACTCTCCCGACCGCCTCGAGTCACAGCACAGATACTGCCCAGTGCCTTAAGAGGAGACGTGACCCAGTGCAGGGACGGGCCTGCCAGGACCTCTCCACACACATGGGGCTGTGTGCAGTCTGCAGAAGGGAAGGTGTGTCCAGAGTCCTCATTGTTCATGTGAAGATCGCACGGGGCACCTTGCTCCACATTCCTTACAGACAGGGGTAGAGGGCATTGTTTTTGTGATCACATTCCAATATGTGACTGTTTTCCTTTTTATTTTACTGCTGAGGGGTCTGGAAAGGATACATGAATATCAGACTGAGACCTGTTCCCCAGGAGAGCTCTATCTGGGCCCGTGTAATGCCAGGGCTGGAAGGGACCCCAGGTATCATCTGGCCCGACTGAGGCTCGGAGAGGGGAAGGGACAGGGTGACCAAATCACAAAGCAAATTGAAGTAAGAGGTGGGACGAGACCATCGCTCCTCCTGGGCCACTAATCCAAGCGTTCCCTTTCCCAGGGGGAGAAACCGGTGTCAGTTTGGGTTAAGTTGTCCCGGGGCGCCCTACCAAGGGCGGCTTGCTCGTACTTGGTTTCAGCAGTGGATGACTGGCTAGGGTGGGACCCCCAGGGAAAGCCAGACGGTTCGGGCTCGACCAGTCCGTGACTCTGCAGCCTCTGCCGGACAGCGGACCGCACCACGCAGGCGATCTGGGGCCTCGGGCGGATCCAGAGGGCTTCACAGAAACCGCACTGAGCCATCCCTCTGCAGCACTGGCTCGAGGCCGCATGGCGTGTAGTCACACGGCAAAGAGGAGACAGCAAAGAAAGGCAAATGTCTGCTTATTTTTTAATGTCTCTTCCCCTCAGGTGGGGAGCTCTGACTGGGCTGCACCTAAAGATAGTGTAATTTGACTCCATAATTGCTTTTGCTTCCCAAACCTAGGAATCAATGGAATGGCAGGGAATGTTCCTCTCTCTTCTCTGGCCAGATTCTGGTCTTTGCAATTAAAGCCAGTTTTTTAAAAATGTGAGAGGCCGTGGTTGGTCTGCAGGGTTTGGCCAGTTAGGCAGCTACAGAGAACAGAGGATCCCACTAGAAGGATTGATGGCAGCTAGCATTCACTGACCACTTAGTATATGCCCGGCACTGAGCTAGGTCGGTGGGCTTTTTATAGATGTCCGATCCAAACCTCACCACAACTCCCAAGTTAAGTACTTGATCTCCGCCTCATAGGTGAAGGAGTAAGTTCAGAGAGAAAAAGGCAACGTGTCTCCCGGGGCTGTACGGCTAGTGAGTGGCAGAATCAGGATTCATGGCATCACCACGTGCGACCAGTATTTACAGGGAAGAGGAAAATAACAAGTCTTTAAAATGAAGTGACTACCTTTTCTTGCACAGAAGAGATAACTCCAACGGGCAGTTTTAGGTTGGGAAATGGCTGAGTTAGTGGTCAAGTCTGACAGCCAAGTGAGCCCCACCAACCTCAGCACGGAGCGTGCATTCCCCCACACCATCTGCTGTGCTCGCGAGCAGGCCTGCCTCAGCCTCTTCCATTTTAGAAAGGACTTTGCACTTGGCCAGACAGGATGGGAAGTGCCCATTTCTTCCTTCCTAAGCTAGAGCCAAGTAAAAGAAAGTTTCAGTTTTTCCCCGTAAATATTCTTGGGTCATGAATCTTGATCCGGACTTGATTCTGTTCCAGGCCTATGTGCACCCGCCCATGCGGGCCCAGCACAGAACACCGCTCCCCAGTCTCACTGGACAGAGCCTCTGGCCAGGAGTCCATTTCTTTGGCGCAGGTCCATTTCCTGACACAGTGTATTTGTGTCCTGGTGATGGACAGGCAGAGGGGTGAGTCCTGGTTGTCTTTCCCAGGAGCACTAGCTTCCGGATAAGTCCGAGAGCTCTCCTTGAGCCTTGAGCTTCAGCATCTGCGACTTGAGCTCCCGGGGAACCCTGTGGCCCTCACCTCGTCTCTCCTTTTAAGAAACAATGACCCACACCTAATTGTGTCTTTAAAAAAATCTCAAATTCTCTAAGGATATCTTGATTGCTTCCTCATCAGTAATTCTGAAGCAGATTTCTATTTTTCTTTTTCCTTTGTCCTTTCTCCCAACCACCAGCTGTGTGGATGGATAAATAGATAGATAGGTAGATAGATGGATGGATGGATGGATGAATGTTTGGCTGGCTGGCTGGCTAGACAGACAGATGGATAGATAGGACCAGTACGCTGAAGTGATTTAAGAGCTATAGCTTTGAGTCCTTGAGACTGTATATTCTGACCCAGGAAACAATTATTTAGCAGCTGCCAGATGCCAGAGACTTATTATACCATTAAATTTCAATAGCTCTTACCAATAGCAGAAATGAGAGCAGTGACATCACTCTAGCTCCTACAGATATTAAAAGGCTAAGAACAATGTCATGAACAACTTTATGCTAATAAATTCAGCAACTTGAACAAAATGGACAAATTCCCTGAAAGATACAAAACACCAAAGCTCACTCCATAGATAATTTGAATCGCCCTCTGTTCAAACTTAATAGCTCTGGGAAATCTAGGTATTATGGTCCTCCTTTTACAGAGAAGGAAACTGAGGCTCAGAGAGGCAAAGTCTGTCGCTCAAGGTCGTGCAGCTAAAATACGGCGGAGCTTGGATTCCAGGGCAGGTCTGATTCTGATTCTAGTGCCCTTTCCAGCAGATACCACGTTGCCTCTAAAGATCGCAGCTCCTCAGCCTCCCACCCCGTCCTTCCTTACACACTGTGTGTTTTCATCAGGATTATATTCACTGTATTTAGATTCTGTGTTCTTTTTTGTGTTTGGGGAAAAAAAAAATCTCTTCCACCAGCTTGCTCTCGAACCAACTTGGAAAAAGCTTAAATGCTATTGCTGATGTACAACTTAAAAATGTGAAGTTTGTAGCTTTAACTTTTTGTAATGAAAACTAATAACACTGGCTGAAGTGCTGACTTGAAATGCTATTTTATAAAGTTTGGATGTAAATAATCAGTCAAGGTCAGCAGTTCGTGTATGTCTGAGAGATGGCTTCCTCCCTGCACCCCACCCCCTTTTTTTTTTTAAATTCGAGGTGCTTCCTGTGTGCTTTTATGTTAGAATTTGTTGTTCTCCCTACTTCCTACACATTGCCACCTTTGTTTTAAATAAACTGTCCTTTGGAACACGAGACTTTCTTCTTTTTAAAAATGAGATCCCCATCTGTAGCCTGGATCATGGTGTTGTGAACCTTTGTGCACCTCTGTGGTGTGTTTATTCCAGAATCCGAAGCTGGGGGCGCAGAGGGTAGGGTAGGGAGAAGACTTTTGTTGGATGCCTGCTGTGTACCAGGTCCTGAGCTGGTTGGCAGGGATGTAAAGACAAGCCAGGCGCAGTTCTTGCAGACCAGACTGGGCATTGGTCCAGCACATGAGCGCCCACGGGTGCCCACGGAGACGCCACGGTAGACGGAAGTGCACTGAGCGTGGACACAGGAGGGGGAGTGACAATGAATTCTGCCGGGTGTCCCCCAAAGCTTTTCTGGAGGAGGTAATACATCCTGAACTTAAAAATGAGCCAGAGATGGCCAGGACAAGAAAGGGCAAGAAGTGAGAGTGAGCGGCCTCTGCCGAGGGTCTGGTGTGAGGGTCTGGGCGCAGGGCCGTCTGGGCTCCCTTCCTCCGGGTCCGTTGTGGCTTGGGCCTGGGCCCGGTGCAGCCCCGCGTTCCGAGGGAAGCTGCCTTCGTAGGGCCCATCCTTGTCCAGAAATATTTCCCTCTCCTGACCCTGGGTTCTCCCAGAGTTCGCTCCAGAGCAGGAAGGAATAGAGTGACACCAAAAATTAAGTGCGAGTCTCTTGAGTCACATCGCTCTTCCGTACTTGATGTAATAGTCTCTTTGCGTATCTGTCACACTGTTCCGTCCGCCTCTCTGGGAGTGGGGGATGTGTGCTTTTGTTGCCTAGTTTACTCCCCGGTGGCCAGCGTAGATGACAGATGTTCCCCGTTGTTCAGACTGAGAACCTGGGGCCCAAAGGAGGGGAGGAGAGACGAAGTAAATGCGCGTTGCCTGAGCACTTCCTGCGTGGCAGACACATGCCAGAGCCTTTCCGATGGTTTCATCTTTGCTCCACAGACCCTGAAGCATCCCAGAGATCGTGATTCTAACAGCGCGCAGGACGGCCCGCTGGGAGTGTTCTGGAGACGTGTCAGGCCAGTTTCCTGGTGACCATGATCACCAGGTCCCCTCAGCACTGAGCACACAGGGGTGCTCGATGTGCTGCGGTGCGTTCGGGGACAGCTCCGCCCCTGCTCAGCCCCACAGTCGAATCCCACGGGACGGTTACATTGGTATAAGCTTGTTTATTAACCCCCGATGCTAAACCAGAGCTCATTTACATCTGAACACAAAGTACTTTGTACGGGTTTTGCTCTTAGTTTTCCAAGAATGAATGCTATGGAATGGAGGGACACTCGGCGTTCGCTTTGGGGCTTTCCCAAGAGCTGCCGGCCATGCGCGGGTGCGCTGGTGACATTCAAGCCGCTGATGCAAGACGACTCACCAAGATCCGTTTAGATTTATAGCTGTCCCACAGCCAGTCTGTGTCACGTGTCACACTCACAGCGAGTGTGTGTCCTGTGTCACACTCACGGTGAGTCTGTGTCCTGTGTCACACTCACGGTGAGTCTGTGTCTTGTGTCACACTCACGGCGATTTTGTGTCACGTGTCACATGGCGAGTCTGTCACATGTCACACTCACAATGACTCTGTCGTGTCACACGGCGAGTCTCACGTGTCACACTCAGGGCGAGTCTGTGTCACGTGTCACACGGCGAGTCTGTCACATGTCACACTCATAGCCAGTCTGTCACGTGTAATGAGTAAACGATCATTTCAGAGGCAGATGAAAGGCCACGAAGAAAATAAAACAGGAATGAGACTGAGCAATATGTCCACGTGTGCCATGTGTGTGAGCGCGTGTGTGTTCAGGTGCACACGTGTGTGCGCATACGCGCAGGCAGGTCTCTGAAGGGGATGGCTTTGGAGGTGGGACCTGAATGACATGAAGGAGCCAGACAGGCGGAACACACGGACAGTGTACAGCCCAGGCTGGAGGCACAGCAAGAACAAAGGCCCTGAGGCAAGGACAGACGTTTGGTCTGTTGTAGGGGCGGGGGTGGGAGGTTGGGGGAACCAGGTGGGGGGTATTAGAGAGGGCACAGATGGCATGGAGCACTGGGTGTGGTGCAAAAACAATGAATACTGTTACGCTGAGAAGAAATAAAAAATTAAAAAAAAAAAAAAAGAAAAAGGAGGGCTTCCGTGCCTGGAATGCAGCGCACAGACCAGACAGCAGGTGGCAGTGAGAGGGAGGGGTAAGTGAGGATGAGCGTGTGGAGACTTGTGGTCGGTGGGGAGGGGTCCGAGTGTCATTCCTGATGAGACAGAATCATCAGAGGGACCCCCCATCACCCTGTGCCCTGTAAGGGGTGCCCACTCTCAGCCAGCATGCGGCCTTACAGACAATGCAGCCGAGGACCAAGGTCTGATATATCCAGTCTGAGCTCAAACCCAGACCTCTTGACCCCGCCATTCATGCCGAGACCCCAACTGTGGCCCCAAGTATAGTGAACACCCCAAGAGTGAAGGTTAGCGATCTCCACACGTGCGGACCACTTCCCTCCCTCTGCTCAGAGTTGCTTTCCCATTCCCAAAGAGAACCAGAGCTCTGCTGGTTTCTGTTTCCTTCCTGTGCATTTCCAGTGTCCTTCCTAGCATTTATGATGCCAGACATTTTCACATACGTTACCTCACTTGAACTTGGCATCAACACTGTGAGGTATAGGTATCGTTCTATCAAGACAAGTGAAGACAAGACAAGTGAAGAAACAGGCTCAGAGACGCAAAGAAACCCAACCAAGACCACACAGCTTGTAAGTAGCTGGATTCGAGCACAAGTCCATCTGCCTCAGGGCCCATAGTCTTTCTTCTACACCACGCCATATTACTCATGTTCTCCCATCCGATTCAAGTAACTGTAGTAAATCCCGGCTTGAGAGTTACTCCTGGTGACCTCCGTTGAACTCTGGGTCCACTGTGTTGGGTTTCTGTCAATTGTAACTGAAGGATTCCTTACCCATCCAAGAAGGTAGGACAAGATGGGGGTGGGGGAGGGCTTTGGATACCAGCCTGAGTAGAGGATGGAGGTCGACCTTGAGACATGCTTCTTGGAGATCAAAGGTCCAACCCAGGATCAGGCACTGGGTAAGTAGCAGGGCCAATGTTGAGGTGTGTGCTATTCCCGTTCTTGAACTCATGAATTTCCTGAAGCTTCTGAACCCACTCCTTTTTGACAGGTTAATCACCAGTCTACATCCGCCCTTGTCCTCCTCTTCTTTTCTAGCAGAAAAGATTCTGGAAGACACTGTCCCTTTCATCTCAAAAGCTCCTGCCTTACAAGGTTAGCTTCTCAACTTACTTATTAAATTTCCTGGAGAATTCTTCCCATGCTCAGGCTCAGGTCCCGGCCGGCCTGGAATAGGAGGTCCGGTAGTCACCAAGGACCATCCCATGGAGCCAGTACCTGAAGGCCGTGTCCAGAGCATGAGGAGAAATTCATAATAGGAGCCCCACTTCAAAGCCATGCCTGGGGAGTTCAGTTTGTCTCATAGAGTGGGAACAGTGGGATGTGGTGCCCGGGGAGTATAGCCCCATATCAGGAGGCTCGAATCCCTGATGCGCCACTTTCTGGTCATCCCACTGTGAGCCACAGTGTCCTCAGCTGTCCAGAAATGATAATTTTATTTCATTGTTGCTATTGTGAGAAGTATATGAGATAATGGGCATGAAATCACGCTATAAACTGAGCGCCACATGCGTGTGAAGGGTGGTTATTAGCTGATAGGTCATCTTCACCCTTGGGAGCCTCAAGAAGTACCTCAGGAGGCAACCAGATTCCCTTCCACCCCCATTCTACTATGAGCACTCTATTTGGCCCTTATTTAAGCTAAAAAGCTCTTCTCTAAACAGAGAAACTCAGGTATGACCTTGGACCTCCCTGGGTCTCCGTGTTTTGATCTACAATGTGGGGCTGGGAAGGGAGAAGATCTTAAATTGGAGGAACGTGTCTCACTTACCAGGAAGTCTAGAAAATGCTCGATTCCCACATCAGCCAGTTCACATGATGGCTGCCATGTTCTCATAGACCCAACGCTCTGCTACAGTGGGTTGATCCAGTACCTCATCTGGAACTGGGCCAGTCAGCATCTCCGACGCATTTTTCAGCCTGGAACTGGGAAGGAGTTCTCTGGTGGAGGCGCCGCAAGATATGGAGCTAGGAGATGCTGTCTGCCCTGTGACAGAGTCAGCCAGTGTCTGTCTGTCTCTTTCCTGGTTTCTGTCGCTGCTGAAGCCAAGCTGCCCAGCTCCCACTCCCACTGGGTAGTATTATAAAAGATATTTGTCAGTTTTGCCCACCCAGGATCCCTTGCCCTCATTTTAATGAAAGCACCCCACTTTTTCTTCAGGAAACTACGCCTCCACTGTCTGTGTCCTGGGGAAACCATCTGTGGGAGTTCCTCCATCCTTTCCCCAGCCTTGGAATGGGCACATGACCTAAGCTAGTCCAGTTAGACTCTGTTCTCTGGGAATTTTTAGCTAGAGAAGAGTGTTGTCACTCAGGCATTTTAGCTGCAGGGCCCCTAACAAGGTGATCTGTGGGCTCTGAGCACCTCCATCCCCATGTTGCCTTCATTCCTTTCTCAAACCTGGTTGTTTAATTTGACTTTGACCTGATCTAGTATCTCTCCAATGCAGCCATTTTTTTGCTCAAGTTTTCCAGAGTTGGACTCTCTGTTTTGTAACCAAAGTCTCCTAACTCATAGACAAATTGGAAGCAGAATAGAGTTCTACTCCACAGCCTCCAGGAAGTGTGGGGTATTAAAAAACAATTGGGCTTTCCTGGGGTGAAACAGTGAATTTGAGGTTGTGCCCCGGCCCTGGAGAGCAGCCCGTGGGATGCAGCCGCGGAGGGCTGTTGCCCGCATTGCTTGGTGTCCTCTGACCACCGAGAATGAGGCTCTCAAAGAAAGGGCAGCTTCTGCCACAGTTCACTTTTAAGGAGATGAGGAATGCCCAGGCTGTGGGATAGAATGTTTTGTTTCAACTGCATAGAGTTATGTAAAGGCAGAGTCAACAAAACAAGCCCAAATATCGGCACGTGCATGTGTCGCAGGGGAGACACAGGATGAACTGTACAGCATGTCTGTGACTGCGGTGAAAGAACCTCATGACTTGCTGCAGGGCTGAGATCTCCAAAAACCAAAGCTGGTAACTGACTGTGCAGGGTGCTGTGCGGCTTCTGAGCAGTGGGACGGCCATACAGGGGATGTGGGAGAAACCCAGGGTGATCTCCAACACCGAGTGGAAGAATCCTGGACCCATACACAGCTACAGAAACTGTTCGTTGATACCAGCCAAAATCTGGGGAATATTTGTGGGAAAGAATTTTTGCGGTGCCTGATGAAGGAAGGGGAAATGTAACGTTGGACCAGACTGATCTTGATACTGATGTGTGGATCAGGGAGTCTGCATTCTCGGCGCTAGCTCCAGGAGCTGGCTGGGTTCTGACCATTGCTGGGTTGGCTAAAGCAAACTTGGACCAAATGCTGGCCCGTGTGAAATGAAATTTAAAGGCCAATCCCTTGACATCATAGAGAGAAAGGGATTCAGAGATTTCTGAAGATAGGAATGCTGGGTTGGATTTACTTTGTGCCTCCTTCCCTCTGTGTACCTCACTGGACCCAGAAACTTCACCTTTGCTTTGAGGAAAGTCATCAGGTGGGCTTGGTGAAGGGTTCCCTGACCTCCAAGGGAAGGAAGAATGCAGAGGTGTGGGAGACCAGGTGTTGGCATTTAGGTGCCTCAGAAATTAAGTGAAAATGGTCATCGTAATATTCAGCAGGTTCTGAGTGAGGCAGGATCTCTACTGTAGGACCCTGAGAAGGTAAAACTGACCACCATTCTGACTTAACTGTATAACCAGTAAAACATAAGAAACAAAGCAAAACAAAGCAAAGCAAAACAAAAAAAAATCGATCATCACCTAACACCTAGGCTTGAATTCATTTGTTGATCTAAAGTCCCTCCAATGAAGGATACACGACTTGCCCTTGGGGAAGGTTTCTGCTATGCTACTCCCCGAGTGTAATGTAAACATTTTTCTTGCCTTCTCCAAAAGGCCCCGTGGCCATTTACCATGCTAACTGGGTACTGAAGAGAGAGAAACATCCAGACTTTTCAGGGAGCTCTGGATAAAGAACTTTGAGCTAATACCAATTTCTTGGGTCTGAGAGTCCCACCCTACGTCCACCAACCCTGTGAAAAACAGTATTTTGGCCTTTGTCCCTATCACAGAGAGCTAGATCTCCCATCTCTGAGTGATAGTTGGAAAAGATCCCCACATTGGCTCCCTGACCCACGGAGGCATAACATAAAAGACCAATAGATCCAACTGAACGACTGTTCCGAAACAGAAAATTCAAAGCAATACCACAGCTTTGGGGAGCCTGCAGAGACAACCAAAGACCCTGGAGGGCGAGGACTCCCATCAAAACACCATTTGCTTCCCCCATTTGGCTGGAGCAAAATTGGCTGGTCCTGGAGGATGGCAGTGGGCTGCTGTAATCAAACGGCAATTCCAACTTCAGCGGCTGGGACAGACACGCGCCCCTCAGTACAGTCCCTGGAGTTCAGAGGCATCTGTTGGCTTCATGTTCCATTCCAAGAAGCAGAAACCGCTGGAAGCATTTTGCTATTCGTTGGAAGGGATAACAGTTTTCCTCTACTAGTCAACTCAGAAACACCTTAGCCTGCCAGACCTGCCCCGTCAAGACTTCGATGGTGCTTTTCCACAAGCCTGATCCACTACACTGATCCAATCACATTAACGGGTCCTGGAGCGCACCAAGGATGCTTTGGGTCATGTACATGATAGGTTCCTGATGTTAGAAACATTTCTCTCAACCGTGTGTCTGGGAAGGAGCGAGTGTGAAGTGTGCTGGGCGGCCAAGGGTGGGAATGCAGGGGACATCTGCTAGTTTGCCTAACAACCCTCCCTTTTATTTTGGTGATGTCACATGACCTCTTTGGGTCACTACCGGTCTTCCCTCCCATGTGGTCTGCTGCAGGTGTCAATCCAGGGGCCCTGCCCTCTGTCTCCACCGAGGAAGAGGCACGTGCCCCAAGCTACGCAAATCAAGCTCTCCGCTGGGATTGGGAACAGTGAGCAGAATGACACAGGGGAGGAAGGTGACGGAAGGCTGAGCATTTAGCTGGCAGTATCCCCAACAAAGGATTCATGAGTCCTACACAGAGGTCACCAGAGCTCCTCTCCTTCCTACATGTCCTGTGGCCGGCTCAGTCAGCTTTTTCTTCGACCGGGTGAACTCCACTGATACGCTTCTGTGGTGGGCTCAATGGTGGTCCCAAAGGTATGTCCACACCCTAATCTCTGGGACCTGTAAATGTTACCTTATTTGGAAAAAGGGTCTTTGTTGCAGATGTGATTACTTTAAGAGTCTGGAGATGAGATCAGCTTGGATCCACTGGGTGGGCCCTCCATGTCATCACTCGGGTCCTTCTGAGAGAAAAGCCCTGGGAGACTGGTGCACACAGAGGACAAGGGGACATCATGACCGAGGCAGAGAATGGAGAGACATGGCCATAAGCCAAGAACACTGGCAGCCACCGGAAGCTGGAAGAGGCAAGATGATTCACCCCTGGAACCTCCGGAGGGAGTGTGGCCCTCCTGACGCTTTGATTTTGGATTTCTGGCCTCCAGAACAGTCAGAGAAGAAATTTCTACTGTTCCAAGCCATCAGGCTTATGGCACTGCCTTATGGCAGCCGCGGGAAACACATACACCTTCCAGGAAATTCTTTCTTTTTCCATAAGACAGTTTCTTTTTTTAAAAGAATTTTTTTTTAAAAGATTTATTTATTCACTTTAGAGAGACAGAGTGAGAGCACAAGCAGGGGAAGGGGGAGAGGGACAGGGAGATGGAAACCTCAGGAGACTCTTCACTGAGCCCAGAGTCCAACACAGGGCTTGATCTCACGACCCTGACATCACGACCTGAGCTGAAACCAAGAGTAGGACGTCCAATAGCTGTGCCCCCCAGGGGTCCCAGAGTCCTTTTCTCTTGCTTGTAACTGAAGACCCTCATGGTAGCAGTTGCTCATCACTTCAGTCATCTAATGAATTACTCCTTTTGACCCGGTTAGTTCCAGCTGGATTCCTCTCCCTCCCAACCTGTGCCAAACCCACCGCTGGACCAAGAGAATGCGGATTCGGAGTCACTCTACGTATCCCTCACTCTCCCCGTTCACCCGGAAAGCCCGCCCGGCAGCCAGCCCTGGTACAGCCAGAAACAGGACCCTGGGCCCGGCCTCTTTAGCTGCATAACGGTTTTCTCCCACACCTGGGAGTGGGAGCGAGTGGTCGCTTTTCTGCCAGGACAGCCCACGACCTGGTAAGGGATGCAGGCCAGGTGAATCTCACCTGAGCTTGCCCTCCACTAGCTTCAGGGCCTTGTCTGTGGGGTCAGAAAGTCTGGAAGCTATCTGGCTCCTTGATATGTTCAGCCGTTCAGCAAGGGTGGTAGGGGGGGCAGCCGTCCCCACTCTGTGCCCCGACCTGGGCAGAGCGGGGCCTGGACGTTACACAGGGAGCATGCGGGAGGGCCAGTGTGTACACGGGGAGTCCCAAGCGGCCCCTTGGCTCCAGCCTCTGCTCAGTCTGGGGAGACCCGGATTCCTCTGCACATGGGGCCTGCACATGCCGTGCCCTCTGCCTGAAAACAATTCCTGGAGCCCCTATTGCCTAATTAACTATTCATCCGTGTAACGGCCACTGAAATCGAGAAAGTCTCCGAGAGAGTCTCCGAGACTTCTGTGCCCCGCCCTCGAGGAAGTCTTCTCTGACCCCCGTTCATGGTCCCTGCTACGTGACGTGCTTCTGGCTCCCTGTACCTAGTACAGCTCACTATTATGTATTCATGGGATCACTGGATTTAAATCCACCTCCCTTCCTCGTCTGTAAGCCTCACGGATACAGAAGTCTGTATTTTGTTCCCCACTATATCTTGTGAACTTAGCGAGCTGTGAATCAGAGGCAGGTGTGTGTGTCAAGACTATCTGAGAATGGTGGTGGTGGTGGTGGTGGTGGTGGTGGTGGTGGTGGTGGTGGTGGTGGTGGTGGTGTGTGTGTGTGTGTGTGTGTGTGTGTGTGTGTGTGTATCTCAGGAGCACACTATGGGGAATAGAGAGAATGTGCCTCACCCAAAGGCATTTGAAATAAAAATACATACTAAGGGGCCCCTGGCTGGCTCTGTCATTAGAGCATGTGACTCTTGATCTCAGGGTTGTGAGTTCAAGCCCCACATTGGGTGTAGACATTATTTAAAAATAAAATCTTAAAAAAACAAACAAAAAAATATAGAGAGACACATTGTTCAGCTAAATAAAACACGTCTGTAGGCCACGGGGAAGCCCCAGCTTGTGAATCATCCAAAAGGTATTTGCTGGATGAATGAAATAAGGACAGAGGGGTTGAAAGAACCGGAAGAGTATTCTGTTCGGTCTTGTCTACACCTTCTCAAGGGCAAGACCTCTGTCTGGCCATTTCCCCTTCCTCCCCAGGGCCCGGCACACAGTGTGCTGTACAAACCAGCTGATCTGTGAGTAGCGTTTCAGGGAATACCTTCCCCTCACGAGCCTGGGTTCAACCAGATACTGTCTTCCATGTTGAAGCTCTGCACGGCGGGACAGACAAGCGTAGCCAGGCGATGATGGGACGGAAATAGGTGTTTTAGGAACAGGATGTGAACGGGGCTAGGGGAACCCTTCCCTCCCAAATTTCTCAGCAAGTAGCGAGGATTCAGCGGGTGAGCATACGATGCCCCCGGCAGGGATGAGGGGGCTGGAGCTGGCTGAAAGGGGCGGAGGTCTCAAGCGTCTGCCTGGGTGGTAAGTCAAGGCAGGGCTGCAGCCTGCGCGGTAGGAAGAAGAGAGATGCCGAAGTCAGTCTGGGGGTGCCCAGGGGTCGCAGGTGTCCCTGCATAGCAGCCCCTTGCCGCCAACACTTCAGAGTTGAGCTGGCTTTAAGTCAGGGACTCCCTGCCCACTGCCTTTCACTTCCCTCTGGGGCACAGACTGTGACCACCTGTCAGATGGGCCAAGGTCTGGAGATGGGGCAGGGGGGTGTCCTCTTCACACATCACGTCCTAGGATGGGACAGGCCAGGACCCCCTCAGAGTCTGCACCTCAAGCCCGCCCTGGCAGGAAGCTGCAGGACTCCTGCAGGACAAACCTTACCCACCAGCTAAGGAGACCGCTCCTCTCCCTTCCTCCCAGCCCTCATCTTTGAGAACTGACTCTCGTTGGAAGTTCCTGGAAGGGAACCACAGCTGAGGGGCAGCACTCCTCCACCAGAATCCCGTCTGGTCCTTCCCCTAGACTGGACAGAGGGTTTGAGCCCAGCGAATCAACTCTGGAGATCCGTGAACCCCGGAGAAGGAAATGCGAACTCCGTGAGGGCAGAAGAAAGATGGTGTGCGAGGAACATCGGTCTTGGCAGAGCAGTGAGCCTGGAGTCCAAACCTGGCTCCACCACCACTAGTTCGGTGACACTTGGGCAAGTCCTGACACCTGGCTGGGCGTCAGTTTCGTCATTCTCTGATACGGGGCCAAGTAGGCTAGGGCCGACGGGCGGTAGATGCTCAGGAACCGTCAGCAGCCTTCCAGCTTTCTCTTTGGCGCATGCCTGCTTCACGGGGAGCTGGGAGGTCCAGGCATGGGGCTCTTTGGGCTGTTCTCCAGGCTCAAGAACACAGGGCAACACTATCCTGGCCCGGGACTTTGGGAGGAACGGAGCTGGCTTCTGGGACTCATTCCTCACGGTGGGTGAGCAGCCCTGAGCCATCAGGCCGCCACGGATGCCGTAAGCAGGGAGGGATCACTGCTGGTTCAGCTGACTGTAGGGTGTGGGAAGGGGGACACAAAGCCTTGGCTTTAGCAAACCTGAGAGTCTGGGGGCCCACGGGGGGCCTGGGCCTCCAGGTCTGTAGACCTTCCCTCCTGGGAGGTCTCACGGGACGTCTCCAGAGACACCTCGGACACCCCGTCAACACTGCTCTGCAAGTCCTCAAACTCCCGGGGGTCGCTGTTGCGCACGGCGGCCTCCAGAGCCCTCTGGCGGCGGTAGAAGTGAGAGAACTTGTTGAAGATGATGGTGATGGGGAGCGCCACCACCAAGATGCCCCCCAGGATGCAGCCTGAGGCCGCCAGCTTGCCAGCCACCGTCACAGGAACCACGTCCCCGTAGCCCACGGTGGTCATGCTCACCGTGCCCCACCACCAGCAGGCGGGGATGGTGTCAAAACCTACGTCCTCCTCCTTCTCAGCTGTGTAGGCCACACCGGAGAACACGGACACCCCCACGGCCAGATACAGCAGTAAGATGCCCACCTCGCGGTAGCTGTGCTGGAAGAGAGTATAGGAAGCCAAGTCAGAAGTGGGTGGGCCCACAGACCTGGTATGGAGCATATGGGGGAAACTGAGGCCCAGAGAGGAGAAGGGGCAGGTCCAAAATCAAAGAGCAAAGTAGAGCTGGTGCCAAGACCCAGGTCCCTTGACTCCAAGCTAAGCTCTTTCAACCACAAGAGGCGGCCGGCTCCCTGGGAGTGAGCATGGAACTAATGTCTGTTGTCCAGGATGCTGGCTAAGCCACAGTGGTTTCTTCTACTGAAGGGGGGGACGGTGGCACCAGCCAGTTAATAACAAGCTTGTGATTTCTACACCATAACAGAACCAACGGAGAACCACAGTCTGTATTCTGCAGATGCAAAGGGTTGGTTTCATGTGCTTTTGGCTGGTCTACCTCCTTTCTGACAAGTACAAAAATACACTCTGCCTCTCAAGAAAGCTGACAGGATATATGTTCCCCAGACCACCCACTGCACGCATCTGCCTGTGGGTATATCCACAGACGTGTGCTCTGCCCCTGAGGTCACGCAGCGATCCTCAAACAGGGCAATCCGCCCTCCAGGGTACATATGGCAATACCTTTTTTTTTTTTTTTAAGATTTTATTTATTTATTTGAGGGAAAGAGAGTACAAGTGCAGGGGAGGGGCAGAGGGAGAAAGGAGCCTAAAGTGGGACTCGATCCCGGGACCCCAGGATCATGACGTGAGCCAAAGGCAGATGTTCAACCAACTGAGCCACCCAGGCACCTCAGCATATGGCAATGTCACAACTGGGACAGCTGGGCTGCCAGCGTCCACTGGGAGGAGGCCAGTGATTCTGCCAAACATCCTACAATGCACAGGACAGTCTCCCCCACCTCCGGACACACAGCCAAGAAGTCTCTCTCCCCAAATGTCAGTTGTGCTGGGGCTGAGACCCCTGGTCTAGAATTGTAGTCTCCTAGTCCCAAACTGTAACGTGTGGAGGAATCATGCTGGGATCTTGTTTAAAAGGCAGAACTCAGTTGAGTGGGTTGAGGGTAGAGTCAGAAATTCTGCACTTCTAGCAGCTTCCAGGTACTGAGAAAGCTGCTGCTGGTCAGGGGCCTCATTTTGAGTAGCCAGGAGTCTGACACCTGAGTCCTGGACCCTGGTAGCCTCAATCAATGCTCTTCTCCCTCTTTGCAGAAAAAGCTGGTGGCACCGGGCCCTGGCTCCCTGCATGGCTGGAGGCAAGGCAGAGCTCTGGGGCGAAGGGATCTTCCCCGGAGAGATACTGAGTTCAGGGATGTGGCTAATGGAAGTCCTTGTACCTGCCCACTGCCCCCCCAAATTCTCCTCACATCAGCCTGCCTGTACCAGCATCCTGGCTGCCTTGCCATGAGGGCATGGAAAAGGATTTACAAAGTCAGGGGGGAGGGGGCTTTCCTCGAGATCCTTAGGGGGGCTGCCTAGAGCTGTAGGAGAAGGAGCAGGAGGCACTGGAGTCAGGCACAGCTGGATTCTTCTCTGGGCTCTGCAACTTACTGAGGGATCTCTGACAAGTCCTGTCACCTCCCAGAGCCTCAGTTTCCACATCTGCTATGTGGTGACAATACTCCTGGCCCCAGCTGGAACCCCTCCTATTACCCTGGGACAAAGTTCAAAATCCTGCACCAAGAGTCCACGGTCCCTCAGTACCCCGTCCCACGCACCTCTTCAACCTCATCAATGGACACCCCTCCTCCCGTGTCCCCTCCCGGTGATCATCCTTTCGCTCTCCAGGCCTCTGCCCAAACTGTTCAAATTTCCTCTGTCCCCACACCAGGCTGAGTTCACCCCTTCAAGGTTAAGCTGGCCAGAGCAGTGACGCACCCCCCAGGGCAGGGCCTGGCACCAGAAGGGTGCTCAGTAAATTGCAACCAGGTTTTAGAAAGCCAACTTTCCGACCTCAGGTTCTTCAGCTCCTGGAAGGAAATAAATAACCACATCTTCCTGAGGAAGTTGTCCTGAGAATGACACCAACAGTGGATGTAAAACTGGCACGGAATTAGCACTCAGTGTTTGTTCTGGGGCTGCTGCTGGACTTGGCCTGTCAAGGGTGACCTACCATATCTGTGCCCCCGGATAAGGCCAGAAGAAAGGCTCAGCAGAGAAGCCAGTTAGCATCCTGCTTTGCAAATTTCTGCACTATGTATTATCTGATGTTTGACAGACCAAAAGTGACCTCTGTCTAGTGGTTTTTTTTTTTTCTTTTTAAAAAAAGAAAAGCAAAGCTCTGCCTTGGCTTTCAGTTTTCACCCCAGGAAAGAGCTGTTGGGAAGAGCAGAGGGGATGGGAAATGTACACCCAGCGTCCAGCCCTGTGCCTGGCACAGAGGGTGTTGCCTGGGTTCACTGTGTGCCTGGACACCGCGCACCTCGAAGTTCACCGGCTAACTTGCCCTTTGGTCACCCGCGGATCCCCCTGCCCCGCAGCCCCGCCTCGCCCCGCTCTCCAGCTCCAGGAGCCCTACCTTGAGCGTGGCGCCCAGCGAGCGCAGCCCGGTGGAGTGGCGCGCCAGCTTGAGCACGCGGAAGATGCGCATGAGGCGGAACACCTGCACCACCTTGCCCAGGTCACCGAGGTCCTCGCCGCTCGCGCCGCGCCGGTTGCCGAGTGCCACGCCGGCCAGCAGCGTGAGATAGAAGGGCAGCACCGACACGATGTCAATGAGGTTGAGCGGGTGGCAGAAGAAGTTGCGCGTGCTGGGCGCCAGCAGCAGCCGCGACGACACCTCGAAGCTGAACCAGGCGATGCAGAAGTACTCGAGGTGCCGCAGCACTGGGTCGTCGCGCACGCCGTCCGGGCCGCGACCCGCGGCCACCGCGGCCACCGCGGCCGCCGCCTCGCGGGCCTGGTACTCAGGCAGGCTGTGGATGCACATGGCGGCGATGGAGGCCAGCACCACGCCGATGGAGACGCAGCTGAAGAGCTTGCTGGGCAGGGAGTAGCCGGGGTTCTCCATGGTGAGCCACAGGCGCCGGCGCAGGCGGCCGCACCGCGCGGCCCCGTAGCGCGCCAGCTCGCGCTGCACGTCGGAGATCTCGTCGGGGCACGGGTCCACGCTGCTCGGCGTGTCGCTGTCCTCGTCCCAGTCGCGCGGCCGCGCCACGCGCCGCTCCAGGTAGCGCGCGCGACAGCAGGCGGCCAGCGCGCTCTCGCCCAGGCCCCAGTAGTCGGCCTCCTGACCGAAGGCGAAGACGCACAGCTCGTCGAGCACGTGCAGGCGGCCGGTGCGGTAGAAGTGCAGCAGGCCCAGGAAGAAGCCCGGGTGCCGGTCGAAGTAGAACTCGCGCGCCGCCGCGTCGTAGTCGTCGCACAGGCGCCGCGCCTGCTCCTCCGACGCCGCCGCCTGCAGGCGGCCCAGCCGCGTGCCCGGGAAGCGCGCCAGTGCGCGTGCGCTCAGCCGCCGCCGCACGCCGCCCACGTTCACGCGCAGCGCCTCGTCGCTCCGCCGCCAGGGCACGCGGGCGCCGGGTCCCGGGGACTCGCTCACCATGGCCTGAGGACACAGGGACAGGAGTGCTGCGGGGGGGGGCCCCCGGGGATCCGGGGCTAAACCCCCTGTCCCCTCCACCGCTCTGGTGTGCGGCAGGCGCACAGGAGGTGTCAAGTACCCTCTGCTCTCAAAATTCAGGCTTGGGTTTGACTGCCCCGTACTGCCCGACCGAGGGTCTTTGGCCAAATCATGGAGTCTTCCCACCCCCATTTCATATGCACAGAAAAAATGCTGAGATCTATCTTGGGGGAGGGGATTATGAAAATGACTGAATGGTAGGGTATCCCGGCACCCCCCTCGGGGCCGGTGCTCATATAGGATTCTCTCCCTTTCCCAAATTTGGATTGTCATATGCCAGGGGTTTACTGTGGGCTCTTGGACACACCAGCACTCTGATCCTCAGTTTTCTCCTCTGCAAAATGAGGGTAGTAATGCGGACCACCCAAGGGGGGTTGGGAGCATCAGTAGAGACCCGTTATTCTTAAAAGTGTGTCCCCTCCACTGGCAGCATCATGCCACCTGGGAATTTGTCAAAGCTGCAAATTATCAGCTGGCTCTAGACTTAGTGAATCCGAAACTCAGGATGGATTTCCGCAGTCTGTGTTTTAACAAGTGTGGAGGGTGACTCTGATGCATGGTCAAATTTGAGAGCCATGGGCTTAGACCATTTAAGGCATCCGTGGAGTCAATCAGATGTAACACTGACTTTCTTCTGTGACCAAAGGCAAGTCATGTCACTTCCCTGATCTTCTGTCAAGTCGAGATAAATATAGCCACCTTCAAGTGTGGTTAAAAGATTAAACGAACTATTGTGTTTATGAGGCCTGAAGGGGTTCAGTAAATTATCCATCTGTTTCACTGTTGCCCTGAGTCAGTCAAACCCGGGATTTGTCTCCACCCGCTGATGCACCTAGGGCCTCAAGGAAAGGTGTTTTTCTCCAGGTCTTGGTTTCCTACACAGTGCACACTGCAGACAAAAGCACCTACCCCCAAGGCAGGCTGGAGGACTAAAGTAGCTTGTGGAAAGTGCTCCGCCTTTCTGATACCAGAAAATGTTAGATCCTTCCACTGCCCACGTCTCCAAGCTCTGGCGGAGCTGAGGGCTAGTGACTCACTTCCTGATCCTGGGTAATCCCATCTGCACCATCCCGTCAGTGATGCCTGCTTCCCAGGATGGACAGGGGATTGGATGTACATCAAGCAGCTGGCCCCGTGCCTGACAGCGAGTCAGGTGAGGTACCCTTCACTTACCCTAGGCTTGGAGTTAAGCTGGTCAGGATAAGGGTAGTGTCCTCAGCTCTGTCACTTCTGTGTCCTCCGGCCAGGCTCCTCCCACTCTGAGCTTTGGCTCTTCTATCTATAGAACAGGGAGAATAGCACTTGGGTTACTGTGAGTGTGTGTGTGAAGCCCCTAGAACACAGTAGGTGCTCAATAAATGTCAGTCCTTTGCACTTTCTTCTGGTCAGACCTGGGTTCAAATTCTGAGTCTGCAACTTACTGTTGACCCTCGAGGGGATCCATTCTGAGCTTCAGTTTCCCCATCTGTAAAATGGGGGACATCACACTTTCCTTGAGAGGGCATGAGGATTAACTAGGGTAGGATGTTTATGGGCAGGACAGTGGCCCCTGGTACAGAATCCGTGCACAGTGAGTACCTGGGACACAGACAGGATGTAGCTCCGCTCCCACCTCCTCCACTGCACCTGGTGTCAAAAGATGAAACTTCCGACCCAGTTGCATCACCCATTAGCGGCATGACTGTGGACAAATCCCTTTCTCTTTCTGGATCTCACCCTCCTGCTCTATTGGGGTAATTAATTCAATAAACCTTCCCCAATAAGAATCTGAATATCAGTAAGAAAGATTAAATGAGCTGCTCAGCCTCACCCACCTAGTCCAGGGCACAGTTTAGGTTGGAAACTAGGCTTTCCCATTCAAGGCTCTCTCCACACACGTCCTTGGAGCACCTACTATGTGCTGGTCCACTCGCGGGGCTCCATACACACTTTACTAGGGTTAATGCCTAGACCAACCCTGCCAGGGAGGTTTTCTAATCCCATTTAACGGATGAACCAACAGGACAGACCCCAGAGTTTGGCCGCCCCACAGGGGTCCCCCTGGGTGTGGTAGGGGTGGTCTCCCCAAGGGGGCGCGGGACCGGAACCCCGGCGGCCCCCTCCGCCCACTCTGCAGCCCCCGCCCCTTCCCGGGCCACGCCCCTCCCGAGGGAGGTTCCTTACCTGCGAGGCCCCTCGGGGCGCACCCGCCGGGCGCTTCTGTCCCGGAAAGCAAAGCCGCTGAGGCCGGGGAGCCGCTGGCCGGCCGGGCTCGTCTCTGCCCCTGCTGCCCCGCGGAGCGTCGCTGCTGCCGGAGGCCCCGCCGCCCCGTCCTTCCCTGTCTTCCTCTGTCCCCCGCAGCGGAGGCCACATCGATCGCTGCCGGGGGAGAGAGGGAGGGAGACCGCGGGCTGCCGGAGGCGGTGATTTCTATTCCTGACTCGATTGGGTGGGGGTGGTGTCTGGAGACTGGGCCGAAGAGCCAGGACATCCTCCCCAGTCAGGGACCAGGGGAGGTGGGGTCATTTAGAGGAAAGGGATCCCGCGAGGGAGGGAGTTCAGTCCGGAGAGTCGCGGAGCATCGCTGACAAAGAAAAAAAAAAAACAACAACGGCAGTAATAATACCTTCCGTAAAACTGCGTCCTCACAATGTGCCAGGTACTCTGCTTCAGGTCACTTATCCTAGTTATTCCTGACACAAACTTGACAGGGACAGATGAGGCTCAGTCACCTGTGCAGGTCACTTAGTTTGGCTTTGTGGATTTGGGATTGGAACTCGTGTCTCCCAGGACTGCAGGCGGAAATCTGCATCCGGGAGTTGGAGGAGGTGGCCACATTCCCCCAGAGTCCCCAGGGCTGTGAAGCTTGGAGCAGATATTTTGCTCCCCTCAAAGTTCTGTCTCCCCGCCCGGCCATGCCCCCCCCCCGCCCCATTTCTGCCTTCCAAGTGGGTTGGGATGGTGAAGGAGAACTGTGCCAAAGAGCTTTGACAAGGTTACATAATCCCTGGAGCCTGGCTAGCTCAGTGGGTGGAGCGTGTAATCTCCGGGTTGTGAGTTCCAGCCCCATGTTGGGTATAGAGATTACTTAAAAATAAAATTTAAAAAAAAAGGTTATATAATCCACAAGCATTTATTGAGTGTCTCCTCTGTGTCAGGCTGGAGAGAGGTGCTGGAGACTAGGACCTGGATATAAGCAGGGATTCCCACTTCACAGATATTACTATTAATAATAACAATAACCGACATTTATTGAGACCTTGCCTTGGGGCTAGTATCCCACAAGCCTCATCTCATTTATGCTGCCAGTATTCTGTGGATAGGTGCTATTATTCCAATCTCAAAGACAAGAAATGCAAGGCTTCCAGGGTGAGGTGACTCGCCCAAGGTCATACAGCTGACTTTTGAGACCTCTAGAACAGAACTGTCCCCTAGATAGAGTTTGAGCCACATATATGATTTTAAATTTCCGGATAACATTAAAACATAAAATAAATAAAAAGAAACAGATGAAATTCATTTTTTGGTAATATATTTTATTTAACCCGGTATATTTAAAATCATACCGTTTCGACATGGGATCAATAAAGACATTACCGGGGCGCCTGGGTGGCTCAGTGGGTTAAGCCTCTGCCTTCGGCTCAGGTCATGGTCTCAGGGTCCTGGGATCGAGCCCCACATCGGGCTCTCTGCTCAGCGGGGTGCCTGCTTCCCTTCCTCTCTCTCTCTGCCTGCCTCTCTGCCTACTTGTGATCTCTGTCTGTCAAATAACTAAATAAAATCTTAAAAAAAAATAAAGACATTACCAAGGAGGTATTTAATATTTTTCATTTTGTACTAAGTCTGGGAAATCCAGGATATTCAAATTACCACAAACTTAGCAACTTAAAACAATACAGATTTATTACCTCACAGTTCCTACAGGTCACAAATCTGAGCACACCATGACTGAATTCTCTACCCAGAGTCTCAACACGTTAAAGTCAAGGTGTCAGCCAGGGCTGTGGTTCTCATCCAAAGTTTCACTTCTGAGCTCACAGATTGTTGGTGGGATTCATTTCCTTGCTGCTGCAAGACTGAGGTCACCTTTTCCTGCTGGCTCTCTGCTGGGGATCACTCGCAGCTTCTACAGGCTGCCTGCAATTCCTTGCCACGTGGCCCATGGGCAGTTCACAACATGGATGTTTGCTTTCTTTCAGGCAACCTGGAGTGTTGACTTCCTCTTCTTCAACCAGCCAGAGAAAGTGCTCTGCTCTTAAAGGACTCACCTGCTTAGGACAGGCCCACCCAGGACAGTCTCCCTTTCCTCAGAGAACACATTTTACATATTCCACTTACACTCAAGAGGAGGAGATGATATAGGGGGGGAGAAGGAGAGGAGAGGGTCCCTGGGAATCATCTTAGAATTCTGGCTCCTATATCCACGTACAGTGAATCTCATTTGGATTAATCACATCTCACATGCTTATTGCCCTCATGTGGCTAGTGGCCGCCATATTGGACCATGTACCTCTAGGCTCTTCCACTTCAGTCCCTCCCTCCAAGTAAGAAGTTAGAGCAGGATGTTTGCAATCATCTTGCCTAATTACCTCGTTTTTTCAACAAAGAAAATGAAGCAGATCTGTGGAGAAGCAGATCTCCCATTTCCTGGTCCAGTACTAGTAGCCTTCACTGCCCCCCAAAACTTAGGGGGTACCTCCGTCCTGGAGTTGAGCAGTAGTTTCCAAAAAGAGAAAAGACAGACCTCTTTCCCAAGGGCAGAAGACATGGAAACTGGGATCTGGTTTCATCCCCTGATCACAACTAGGATCTGGTTTCCTCCCCAGATCATGTGAGAAGTACATGCAGTGTTAGATTAATTCATGAGTGATAGGAATGGGAAGAGGGACATTATGGACCTCTGAGGCTAAAGTGGGTAGCCATACCCATTATGTGCCATGAATGGGCTATGCCCAAAATTCTCCTTCAGTCCCTGGCTGGAAACGCCCATCTGAATCCATGAGGTTTTACCCTAAACAGTAAGCTTGATGTTGCAAAAAGTACAGAAATTTTTGTAATTAAGTAGACTAGCTGTGAGAAGCAGCTTCTAAAATGTGTCCCAGTGATGTCTCCCTCCTGATATTCACGCCATTGTGTAATCCCTTCCCCTGGAGCCTGGGCAGGATTTCCTGATTTGCCTCTAATGAGCAGAATATGGCAAAGGTGAGGGAATGTTGCTTCCAGGATTAGGTAACATAAGGTTGACTTCCTGCTGTTTTCAATGGAGCAGGGTGCCATTCTGGCAATGACCAGAGGGCAACTTCTGGCCAATGACGAACTAGAAACTGAGGAAACCAATCCTGTAGCTCTCATGGAACTGGAGTTCTGCCAGCAACCATATGAACTTGAAAGTGGATCCTTCAAGACTCCGTTAAAACTCCAGCCCCTGGCTGCACACCTTTATTTCAGCTTTGTGAGCCCCTGAAGCTGAGGACCCAGCTAAGTGGTGCCAGAAACTACGAAATAACAAATGTGTGCTGTTCTAAGCCGCTGCAGAAGTGGTAATTCGGTACCCGGGAAAAGATGATGAATACATTGGGTTTGCAGCCTGCCTTTACCGCTGAATGCCTATGGGATCACGAGCCAAGTGATGTCTCCCCTTGGATTCTTACCTTCCTCATCTGTAAAATGGGAACAACGACCACCTTTCAGGAGTGTGCTGAGCAGGAGCACATGCCGTTTCCTCTCCAGGAACAAACTCTTCCCCCTTCCTTTACCCAGCATCTCAGTTATGAGTCACTGTAGTTCCAAGAGCACAAAGTGACCCACGGTGGCCTCTCTGGAGAGGAGGTGATTTTTCCCACAGTCCAGGTACAGCCGCCCAGAAACGGCTCTGAAGACCCAGGCTCCTTGACTTTTCCTCCCCTGTTCTTCTTGTGTGGCTCTCATCCCTGTAACAGGGGAGGCCCGTGTTTTGTCCATATAGCCTCGGATCCCTTTGCCACCTTTGTGCACACTGGCTCCTGGCACGCTTTCCCTCCTGATAGCTGGTATCCGTATTTCTTTGTCAAAGGGTCCTGGAGCCTGCAGCAGCTCGCTCTGCCTGCCACAGGGAGAGCCTGAAGTGCCTGGGAATCAACGTCCTCCTGCCCAGAGTTGTTACCTGATGACTGATGGGTACAGAGACATTAATGCTCCAACTCTTTTGCTCCACGGGACAGCTCTAAAGAGTCACCTGCTCTTGTCTCTAGAACCCCTCCCTTCTCCCCTTCCTGCTTGTTGTCACACCCCTGCTAGCCTCCCCTCCCCCTACCACCCTCTGGGATACCTCTCTACTCCCAGACCCATTCTTCCCGGAACATTTCCAAACCATCACTATCTTATGAATCTTCATCTAAAGATCTGCTTTCAGGGACCCCACCTAAGACAATCCTTAAGATCACCAGATAGCTGTTCCAGCTGCAGCATCCATGTTCCAGAATTCTGGACAAAGTACAAATGGATGATGGGCAAGAGACAGATCTGTCTCATCTGGTAAGACCAAGGGCTTCCTAGGAAGCCCCTCCCAGTACTTCCCCAAACTTCTGACTGGCCAGTCCTGGGTCTCATGGTCATCTCTAGCTGCAAGGGAAACACTTTTTTTTTTTTAACTTAATTTTTACTTTTTAAAGTTAGCGTATAATGTTCTTGTAGTAAATCTTAAGTTACAAATGAATTAAATTTTTACAAATGTGTACATCCACGTGAATGCTGCCCAAGTCAAAATATAGAATGTCACCAGCATCCCAGTAGGCTGGGGGAAGGCGGGAGATGGCTGGATGTTTCCAAATGGGGACATTTCTGTGGGTAAGGAAGAAGGGGAGAATGGATGACTCGCAGTGTCATGCTTGGCTAACTCCTACTTAAATTCAATATCCAATACTCAATATTTCAATATCACCTCCTTCAGGAAATCTCTGGTCTCCAGGCTGAGCTAGGTTTCCCCCGGCATCCCACAGTCTCCTGAGGAGGACCTTGTCCACCTCTGTAGCTGGGGCTTCGTCCTATCCTCTAGGGCATGAGCTCTGTGATGAAACCCTCTAGAGCCCCTCCTAAGTGCTCAGCAAACTTTGAATGAGTGAGGGAGGAAAATAGGATTGGAGGCTGAAGACCCAGCATCCTGGACACAGATGTCCAGCCTCCCAGAACCCTTTCCAGAAGGGCAGTGGAGATGGAGCTGGAGGGACTGGACTTTGATGGCTGAGGACAGAGTTGGCACTGCCAAGCCCAATGCCCAGACCCGAGGGAGCAGGTAGCTAGTTGGCCAAGAAGCGAAGCAGGAGACTCTGGGAGAGACTGTGTAGATGCTGCCACCTATAGCCAGAGAAGCCCTGGCCTGTGACTCGTCACCTCCTGCTGCTCCAGGATCCTAGCTCAGGGCTCAGGGCCTCAGTTCAGCCCTGGGCACCTAAGCAGCTGCATTCTAACCTGCTGGCCTGGGATCCTTCTCCTGGGGCCCCCTAATTTTCCTCCTGACTCCTTTCAGGAAAGAAACTCAGGGCAGTGCACTGGGTTCCAGCTGCCTGGAACTGAGACTGGTCACTTAACCTTCTTGGCTCTTTGGGATCCCATGTCTCAGATGTGCAAACTGAGTCTTTAGAGCTGGAAGGAATTCTCAAAGATGGGATGTAATTAATGTCGTCAGTAAGGATGTCACCTTTGGCACCCCGCTGCTGGGCTTTGAATCCCAGCTCCACTACTTACCAGCTGTACATCCTGGCCAAATCGACCTCGTTGTGCCTCAGTTTCCTCATATGTGCAATGGGAGAAAATGACGAAGCCTACACAGTGAGGCTGTGAGGACGTAATGAGATTGTATGTGAAGTAATTAAAGTGACACCCAGCACAGAGTCAGGGCTTTCATTTCAGTTGTTGCTGATTTTATTAGTAGCTGAGGGGGAATACAATATGGCTGAATCCTGGCTACTTCGCCTCTTAACTGGGAGTCTTGGGCAAGTCTCTCTCTCTTTTTTTTTAATTTTATTTTTTATAAACATATAATATATTTTTATCCCCAGGGGTACAGGTCTGTGAATCACCAGGTTTACACACTTCACAGCACTCACCATAGCACATACCCTCCCCAATGTCCATAATCCCACCGCCCCCTCCCAACCCCCCTCCCCCCATCAACCCTCAGTTTGTTTTGTGAGATTAAGAGTCACTTATGGTTTGTCTCCCTCCCAATCCCATCTTGTTTCATTTACTCTTCTCCTACCCCCTTAACCCCCCATGTTGCATCTCCTCTCCCTCATATCAGGGAGATCATATGATAGTTGTCTTTCTCCGATTGACTTATTTTGCTAAGCATGATACCCTCTAGTTCCATCCACGTCGTCGCAAATGGCAAGATTTCATTTCTTTTGATGGCTGCATAGTATTCC
>NW_019154090.1:14791838-15109206 GCF_002288905.1 Enhydra lutris kenyoni | reverse complement strand
TGCCCCTTCGGATCACTACGTTTGTATCTTTAGGGTAAATACCCAGCGGTGCGATTGCTGGGTCATAGGGTAGTTCTATTTTCAACATTTTGAGGAACCTCCATGCTGTTTTCCAGAGTGGCTGCACCAGCTTGCATTCCCACCAACAGTGTAGGAGGGTTCCCCTTTCTCCGCATCCTCACCAGCATCTGTCATTTCCTGACTTGTTAATTTTAGCCATTCTGACTGGTGTGAGGTGGTATCTCATTGGGGTTTTGATTTGTATTTCCCTGATGCCGAGTGATATGGAGCACTTTTTCATGTGTCTGTTGGCCATCTGGATGTCTTCTTTGCAGAAATGTCTGTTCATATCTTCTGACTTGGGCAAGTCTCTTAACTCAAAAGTTCTTCTTGTCAAATGGCAATAAGCATGCCCACCTCCCTCGGGGTTATGGGATGGATGAATGAAATGATGTTTTAGAGTGTGAGGCATGGAATGGGCATTCACTCAAGAGTCACAATCATTATCTGAATTCAACAAGCTTTCACCATTATAAATCTATAAGAAATGCCTCCCTCCCCAACCCCTCCGTCTCACTGGCTTCCTATCACAAACCTTTATTTTGTTCTGGCAGTTGAAGGGATGGGCAGCTCAACTTCAGGCCTGCCTCAGCTTTCCTTCATCCCAAGACCAGTGGCTTCTGGGCAAGCACTTCTCATGGCAGAGGACGGAAGCTCCAAGAAGGCTGGTGCCTTGCCTTGGGACTGGCACATGTCACTTGAGCCCACATCCCATCAGTCTCAGGGCGAAGCCCTAAACCCCTTGGCGGGGCATGGGTGCTCTCCCCCAGGGAAGCCATGGTAATGGTGGGGAGGGAAGAGGCATCTCTGGGCAAACAGTGCAATGTACCCTATTATCTGTGTCGACCGCTTGAGTTTATAGATGGGGAAACTGAGGCCCAGAAGAAAAGGAAATATCCAAGCTCACAGGGCATCAGTGACCCACAGATTATTCTTCTCCTTCTCCTCCTCCTCCTCTCTTGGGCCTCAGCATGTATCCCTAAAATCAGCATTTGCTGATTTTGAGTTCAATCACTTGAGCCCCATGAGAAGGACTATGGCAGTGAAGAAACAGGATTCTCTCCATCTTCCAATAGGGCAAACAGAATCCCTGAGCGGTGACTCACCTGTGACCACACTACTACGTCAAAGGAACAAGGAAAGAAAACCCAGGATTCCCAACTTGACCTGCACGGTGGACTGGCCAACCCCAGATTCCATCAGGGCACAAGAGGAAACCCAGCAGATAAAGCAGGGAGGAATCTGCCTGGTTCCCGCCCCTCCCCAGAGTGAGTACTGAGTGACTGGGACAGCCAGGAATCCAGCCCTCTGGGTCCAGGAGTGTCCCTTGGGATGGCTGTCATTCTCTCATTGACCCCCTCCCCTGCCCTCTTACACCCGGACTACAGACTGACCCTTGAGAAATCCAAGTGAATGAGGTATCGTCCAATGCGAGACAGACTCTCCCATAAATAATGACATCCCAGCTGTTCAAGCAACATTCCCCAAATGTGGAGCAATTTGAAATGATCTTAGGGCGGACCTGGATGCGACATTCTACAACACTGACTCTTGAGAAAGTTGTCTTCTCAGTCCTTCTGATTACCCTACGAAAGCGGTCCCAGTTTTGAGAAGTGTGTCTTTAACGTGTCTTTAACCCTTGCTAATCTTCATTTATTACCAGAGCCAGAGAGCAGCCTTCGGGCTCACAGTGTTGGTAGGTGGCAGCGTCTAGGTAGAATTTAACACCATTATGTAATATTGTTTCATCTGACAACATTTACTTTATTGGACCTTAGCTATTTTCACTGCATTTGCTTTTACAACTACATTTTATTTGTGGCAAGTGATCCTGCCTATTCCATTTATAGTGATGATGTCAAGGTTTTCTTTTGAAATAAACTTATTTATATACCAAAGTGAGTCCATTCAGAGAGAGACATTAGATAACTAGTAGTGTAGGCAGTACACAAGCTATCACGATGCTGTTTTGCAGGTGTGGCAAGAACAGTGGAAAGGGGTATGCAAATAGATAATGTCTGGAAAACTCTGCTAGAACATACGTTCGAAGTGGCTGGGCTGCCTCAGGGAGGGGTTTGGACCCCTCAAAGAGGGGCCTACCTGAGTTGGGTATTTTAGGTGGAGAAACACGCAAAGAGATGGGGCGGTGGTGCAGCATGACGGGAGTCTATCTGTGCACCTTGACTCCCAGGAGGAGAAACCAGGGGTGGATGATGGCAAGGGAGGGGGCAGCAGATCAGTGTCCATCAGAAGGTTGGAACTGCCTCAAGCAGAGACAGAGGTATCCAGGTGGCAGGGTCCCAGGCCCCCATCAACATCTCTTCCTGCTAGAGACCCCATCTTGAGGATCCAAAACCAGAATTAGACTGGGGAGAGAGAAGGAAAGAGTTACGCCCCCCATTGCAGGACTCTGGGATCTTTAGAAACTTGGATCCTCCCTCCACCCCATCAGCCCAGCCCTGGGGGTGGGGAGCACTGAGGCAGGGTGGCCCAACCTCCTTCACAAGGGCCAGATGAAGCTCAGAGCCATTGTGAGATCAGCAAGGGAATGGAGGATCGCCAGTTCCTCCAGGTCCCAAAGGGTCCTAACAGGACCCCTTCCCTCCCCCACATCCACTTCCCAGGTCTGATGTAGACAGCCCCAGGCTCCTGGGAAGGTAAGTGTCCCATTAGACTTATTGACCTGGAAGGACATCTAATGCTGGGGCTAAGAGAGGGAGAGAACCTGGCTCAGGTGCAGAGGAACGTACCTTGGACAGGGTTGCGACAGTCTCGGCCACAGGCCCCGAGGCAGCACCGACTGGAGCCCCTGCAGTCTGAGTCTTTGTTACACAGGTGCTGTATGGGGCTGAGGCAGTGCAGGCGGTCCTCAGGGCAGTTGCCCCGCTTCACTGCAACACAGGGGCTGGTAAGCCCTGCTCTGTGCCCAGCCCCGGGGCTTGGGCGCCAAGCAGGGCGGAGGAGGACACTCACCGAAGACCGTGGGGACACACTGGCGGAAGCAAGCTTTGTAGCAACACTTCATCCTTGAGGGACACTGGCTGTCATCCATGCAGTGGTCAGGCACCGAGAGGGGACAGGGCCCATCGTCCGGTGGGCAGCCCCCAAATTTCTCTGCAAGAGAACCCCCAAGTCTTGTAGCTGGAGGCAGCTCTGAGTCATGTAGTAAGCACCTGGGAATCACGAGATCCAAATTCTCTATTCCTTATTTCTTGCCTGTCCTTTGGCAAGCTTTTGTGTTGTTTTGTTTTTTGTTTTTGCTGTGGGGGGGGGAGTAGACTTGCTTTTATTTGTATAATAAGTATAATTGTATAATTTTATTGTATCATTGTATAATTTTATTTGTATAATAAGTATAATTGACGTAACTTGTTAGTTTCAGGTGTACAACAAAATGATTTGATATTTATATATATTGTGAAATGATCACCACAGCAGGTCTAGCTAGCGTCTGTCCCCATGCAGAATTAGAAATTTTTTTCTTATGATGAGAACTTTTAAGATTTTCTCTCTTAGCAACTTTCAGATATGCAATGTAGTAAATTACCTATAGTCACCATGCCGCCCATTATATCCCCACGAATTATTTCTCCTATAATTGGAAGTTTGTACCTTTGACTCCCTTCCTCCACCTGCCCTACCTCCTACCCATGTCCCCTTGCAAAGACCAATCTGTTCTCTAAGAGCTTGTTTTTTTTTGTTTGTTTGTTTGTTTGTTTTGATTTCTTGGTTCCAACGTGAGATCATACAGCATTTATCTTTGTCTGCCTGATTTGTCGCCTTCAGTGTAACATCTTCAAGGTCCGTCCACATTATTGCAAATGGTTGGCAAATTTTTTGATTTTGTTTTTTGGACGGCAAGCCTCAGTTTTCTGTCTGTGGAATGGGAAGCTGGACTCCTTCCTCCCAGGGCTGCTTTGAGACTCAGATGACATGAAGGATGGCAACAAATGAAATTCAACACTGGCATCTGGGCCAACAAGGTCGTGCCTGGCCCAGGGCTGCCCACCTCCTTGTGTTCATCCTCAACACCTTTTCCATCCCGGGCTCCTGCTCTGCTCCCATCTGCTTCTCTTGGAGGGGTCTTCTTTTGCGGGTGCTCTGCATGGTGCTCTCTCCTCTAGTGGAAACACGGCATCCTTGGGAGACCCTCCTTATCTGACCCCTGCTCCCCAGACTAATTAGGTCAGCACCCCGCACTCTTTCCTTCAGAGTTTGTGACTCTGCATCTATCTGTCTGCTTCTCTCCCTTGGCCGGAGGCTACGAGAATAGATCCCGTTCCTGCTTCTCTCACCATCAGACCGAGGTACGGTCTTTGATGCAGACCACCAGCGCTCAGCGACTGTTAGAAAGGAAGGATTTTCAAGTGTCTCCCAGCATCGTCAGCTGTCATCAGGTTGCTGCACTGTCACACAGCCGGCCGTTATTGGGCACACCTTGTACTGTGTGCTTGCCCTGTTGCATGTGGCCTTGTGTCAGGGATCCGTATGAACTTGGTCTTTGAGGTCTTTGAACTTGGTTCTCTCACAGTTCTAGAATGCTCTGTCCCAGAGCTGATCTAGCTATTTTTCTTGTTAGGATGTTGGGCCATTTCCAGATTTCACACAGAAGGCTTGAATCAGTATCTTCTTCCACTTAGAGGAGAAAGTCAAGGGTTGGAAGGGCAGTGATTGTCCAGACCCACAGGGACCTGAGCTAGGACTTTGAGTCCTCTGGCCTCTTACCCCTCTGCTCCGGCCACCACTGAGTCCTGGGGAGGATGGAGGCTGGTCCCAGGCCTTCACTTTAGCATCTGAGAAAAGGTTCAAAAGCCTCCAACAGCAGCTGCAGCCAGTGCCATGACTGTACCTTGCATCTCCCTTCCCCTTCCAGCCCCATCTGCACGCATAGGGGACACCTTGCTCACACAGCAAGTGCTCAAAACCCACTTCACTAGGTCCATCGGGTTGTCTTACACTGAATTGTGCCCCTGCTGGAGAAAGGGCAGCTAGTCTGTGAGGGTGCCCCCTACTCCGATAAGCCCCTCCTCCCCGGCTGGGAGTTGGTGAGACCCCAGGAGGCTCTGAGGTCCAGGGGGGTAGCCCTGGCCAGAAGAGCTCAGGCCTTGGCGAGTGAGCCCAGAGGAGTGGCCTGAAGTCTAAGAGGGTCTCCTTGTGGGCTGGGGTGGAGTGGAGGGGACCTGGTCATGCAACCAGGAGAGCTCCTGGGAGGAGGGGCCGGGAGCTGAGCCTTGAGGAATAGAAAGACAGGAAGAGAGAGTCAGAACTGGCATTTCAAGTAGCTCAGTTTTCTCAGCTGCAAAATGGGGATAAAAATAGTCCCAATCTCTCAGCATCTCAGTGAGGAGCCACATGAATCACAGCCAGCAGGGGTCTGGCCTTGGAACTCACCAGCATCCTTCCCTCCTCAGCCAGGGCCTGAGCACTCTGCTCCCCAAACCAGTTCGCACCCCAGGGAGAGAGCCCAGCCTCGGAGGAAGGCATAAGTTAGGCTAGAGGGGGCAGAGAGGATGTCAGGAGCTGCTCCCCAGCACTGTGGAGGAGGGAACCTGTCCCCATTACTGTCATCTTCCCCCAAGGGAGGGCCAGGGATGCATGGGTGTATGTAGGTCATGGCGTTCCAGTCCCAGAAAAGCAGGAAGCGGAGGCCTTCCCCAGGTGGGGAGGCACCTGTCCAGCCTCGCAGCCCCAACGTTCCTCACCTGTCAACACCTCCTCCTTTTCGAGGAGGCTTGGGAGAAGAGAGGTAAGGGTAGAGCTTCTTCCCAAAGATCCCAGAAACCACAGCCCTACCTAGTTTGGGAGTCCCTCATGCCACCGATTGGCCCCTGGGACCTGGGAAGAACCTGAGAAAGTTGGAAACAAGATGGGCAAAGGCCAGGCCAGGCACAGCCTCGGTAGCAACAGAAGATGACAGAGAGGGTCATCGTGCTGCCATGCGGGCCCACGGATCCTAATAATCCACGGAGACAACGAGGGAAGAGCAGGTATGGACAGGTTTGCTCCCTCCTCCCCCAGAGACACAAAGAGACACGCGTGTGCACAGACACACACAATCCCACACTCAGATATGTAGACGAGACCGTGACCTTGGCAGGAAGACCTTCACTGCTGCAGACGGGGCAGGCTGGCAGCACAGAGATGTACCAACAAAACACCAGCTGCTGGAAGCATCCAGAAGCTGGCATCCCCAGCTACACACACAGACGTCACACTGCACTGCCTCCCCCAACCCTCACTCTCCCCAGAGACATAAGAACTACCCTGTCCCTGGAGCAGAGGAAGCCACCCACACTCACCTCCCTTCTTCCTGGCGGAGGCAGCAGGCAGCTGGCTCCCCAAAGCCAGGAGGGCCGCCAGGAGGAGAAGGCTCCAGGCCCTCATGTTTCTGCTACAGGCACTTAATAAGGCCAGGGGCCCGGGGCGCCCTAAATTGACCCCTGCAGCTCCAGGGAGGCCAGAGCAGCTGAGTCAGGGAGGAAGGAGATGAGGTGGATGGTGAGGTTCTTGTTTGCCTTGTCCTGGTCCCGCCCCCTGTCCACGAGCCTCAGGGCAAGTGTGCTTGTGTAAGAGCTGAAGATGGGTGGGTGGGAGCAGGGGCTGGGTGTTGGGGGCCAGGATCCAGTCCTGCCTGCTGGACTTGGACTGTGATCTCCAGTAAGCCGGCTCCCTCTCCGGGCCTCAGTTTTTCTCATCTGGATAAAGAATGAAGGTTGTTGAGGCAGGAGATCACTGTCCTGGCTCTCTCAGGTCCTGCCGCCCCAGCAGTGGCATAGGCGGGGGACAGGAGTCAGCTTTGAATGGCAAGAAGGGGGTGGCAGTGTTCTGGATGCCAAGGAGGAATTAGGGTTAAGGTCAGAGCTCCCTGCTGGAGAATGTGGGCTGGGGCAGGCACAGTGAGTGAGGCCAGCTCCGGCCTCTCCTCCGGGGCTTCTGTGGAGAGGAGAGAAAGAGACCTTCCTGCCACTGGTGAATCACATCCAGTGGCATCTGGTAGAACCGCCCTCTGCCTGGGACTGGCTCAGGGCTCAGGGTGGTTGTTTGTTTGGCTGAGGTGACTGGTCACAGCAGATGTAGGCGGCTTCTGGGACCCCTTCCCTGGCCCTAGGAGATCCTGAGCAAGAAATCATCACCGCCAAGGACAGCACCTTAGATATCAAATCATTTGGCTTCTGCATCTGGTGGAAGAAGCCCTGCGGCTCAGGGTCTTCTGGGGCCACAGACAGAGGCTCCCACAGAACCATAGGACCTTCCCACGACTTGGGGAGGTCAAGATCATCCTCGCCACCCTCCCACTTGAAAGATGGGGGAACAGAGGTCAGAGATGGGAGGGAACTGGCTAAAGGACCCACAGTTGATTCCTAACTAAGGTGGGACTTCTGTCATTGCCTGCCCATGATCCCCATCAGTTACTGGGCCTTGGAAGCCAGGCCTTACTTCATCTGACCCTAAGAAAGGAAGAGGTTATTCCATTCCAGGACAACCCTCACAGCCGGGAAATTTGTCACTGGGTTTAACTAGAACCCCTTGTGCTATCTTCAAAGCTCTCAGGAAAACAGGGACCTTATATTCTATGATCTGATGTTTCTTTTGGAATAAAAGGAGAATATGGGGCTACCCCCCCATTACAAACTACACATGTATATTGAATAAATGCTTTTTCAATTAAGACGATTTTGTAGACATTTACCTGTGTCCTCCAATATCATCATTTTTAATGATTACATGGTATTTTGTAGGACTGATATGCTAACACATAGTTGCCTATGGTGAAACATAGGTTTCCATTTTTTTTTCCCCACTCAAATAAAGCTGTGGCAACAATATTTGTATGTACATTTTGGGTCATATCTCTATTTTCTTAGGGTAAATCTGTCAAAATAGAAATGCTAGGTCAGTCAAAAGGTACAAACTTCCAGTTATAAAATAAAGAAGTCCTGGGGTTGTAACAGACAGCATGGTGACTACAGTTAGTAACACTGTATTGCATATTTGAAAGTAGCTCAGAGAATAGATCTTCAAAGTTCTCATCACAAGAAAAAAGTTTATAGGTGATGATAAATGTTAACCAGACTTGTTCTGGTGGGAAAATATAAATATCAAATTACTCTGTGTAACTGGAAACCAATATAATGTTATATGTCATTATATTTCAATAAGAAACCTCAAAAACAAAAACCAATGTTTAAAAACCAAAACAGGGGCACATGCCTGTCTCAGTCAGTAGAGCATGTGACTCTAGATCTTGGGGTTGTGGGTTCAAGCCCCACGTTAGGTGGAGAGATTACATAAAAATAAAATCTTTAGGGGTGCCTGGCTGGCTCAGTGTGTTAAAGCCTCTGCCTTCGACTCAGGTCATGATCCCAGGGTCCTGGGATCGAGCCCCGAATTGGGCTCTCTGCTCAGCAGGGAGCCTGCTTCTCCCCTCTCTCTGCCTACTTGTGATCTCTGTCTGTCAAATAAATAAATAAAATCTTTTAAAAAATCTTTAAAAAATAATGAAACAAATAATACATTATATGTTAATTTTATAAAATTTAAAATAAAAAAATAAAGAATAATAAACCCAAATAAAAACCCAAACCAATAAACAAAAAGAAATGCTAGGTCAAAAGGAGTGATTGCTTTTCAGGTTTTGAATATCCAGTCAAACCGCATTTCAGGAAGGAAGTAAATGAGTGTATGACAGCCTCCAGCTATCTCTTGCTTTTGTCTGCCGGGTATCTGTTCCTTTTGTGGAGTCATTGCTCCCAAGTCCTGTGATTCTGGTTGGCTGCCAATCACCAAGTACTTCTCCAGTCACTGGTGAGGGCACTTGACTAAGGTTTGAGTAATTGGACTCTTCTCTTACCCAACCCGCTCCTCCATTCAAATCCTGAACAGAGGAGGCAATGCTGTAAAGAGAACAGTCTAAAATTCTGTTGTTGATTACAACCAAAGATCCCTAACAGATATACTCACTAAAGAAAGACAGGATGCTAAAAGAAAAGTATATAAAATCTTTGCCAATGGGAATGTATGTCGTTTTATTTCTTTATTATTTTTAATGATTTTATTTATTTATTTATTTGTCAGAGGGAGAGAGAGCGAGCACAAACATGGGGAGCGGCAGGTGGAGGGAGAAGCAGGCTCTCCGCTGAGCAAGGAGCCTGATGTAGGACTCTATCCCAGGACCCTAGGATCATGACCTGAGCCGAAGGCTGTTGCTTAACTGATAGAGTCACCCAGGTGTCCCCAAAAACCATGTTAATTCTTTAATCCATCTGACATTTATGTTGGCACTGTGTGTGTGACATAGGGGAATACCTTTTTTCTAAGTTATAATACCTTTTTTCTCAGTTTTTTCTAAGCAGCTGCCTTGGTATCATTTAGTGAATAATTCAAACTTTGGCCATTGGTTGGAAATCAGAACTTTATAAAAAAAGGAGGTCTTATATGTAACAAGGGACATTTCCAGGTTTTCTGCTCTTTTCCCTCAACTAGTTATTCCTGGGCCAGTACAGCTTTTGTAACTTTAGCTTCTTCAAGATATCTTCAAGACAGGTGGTGTTCATTACCCCTTGCTAATCTACCTCTTCAGTTGTCCCTGATACAAGGATTCCATTCTTCCAGATGAACCTAATAATCTTTTTTTTAAGTTACAAGAACAAATGTGTTGCTTTTTGTTAGACATTTTACCATAAAAATTTTCAAAACTACACAAAAGAACAGTAAGTACTTTTATGAAGCCTTGTCTTCCCATCACCCAGATTCAACAATGAACATTTTCCCCCAGCTTCGGTGAGATGTAATGGACCCATAGCTCTGTGTAAGCTTGAGGTGCCCAATGTGGGTGATGTGATACATCACAATATGCGGTACATGTTGCAAAAGGCTTCCCAGGAAAAGATTAGTTAACACATCCTCTACTCCACCCAATTACAATTCTGTGGTGGTTGTTATGGTGTGAACATTACATTTTATTTCTTTTTTTGTATTTATATGAGATGATGGTGTTAACTAAACTTACTGTGGTCAACATTTCATGTTCTATTTAAGTTAAATCATTGTGCCATAAGCTTAAACTTATATTGTGCTACTTGTCAGTTGTATCTCACTAGAACTGGGAGGAGGGAAAAGTGAGCAGAATTCAGCAAGGAAAATGAAAAGCTCTACTCTCTTAGCAACTTCCAAGTATAGAATACAGAATGGAGAGCTGTTGTCACCGTGCTGTACATTAGCTCCCTGGAATGTAGTCATCTGATAAGTGGAAGTCCCCACAATTAACATTCTCCGACACTTCCTTCCTGAATACCCCACCCCCCTTTCCTGGCTGGTGTATTTTAAGGTAAATCCAATGCGAGGGGCGCCTGGGTGGCTCGTTGGTTGAGCCTCTGACTGGTGATTTCAGTTCAGGTCGTGATCTCATAGGTTGTGGGGTCAAGCCCCTCATAGGGCTCTTCGCTCATTTGGGAATATGCTGGAGATTTTTCCTCTGTGTATGTGCACATATTAGCATTCTCTCTCTCGCTCGCTCATTAAAAAACAAACAAACAAACAAAAAACCTTTAAAGTAAATCCAGCTCATCTCATGTTTTACCCTTAAATACTCCAGTATATGTCTCAAAGAAATAAAGACATTTTCTCACATAACCCTGATACTGTTGTCATACCTAACAAAATTAACAGTAATTTTTTAACATCTAACGTTCTGTTTGTATCCTGTTTTTCTTATCATCTCAGAAATGACTTTATATGGTTGTTTGTTTAAGTCAGAACGCAAGCAAAGTGCTCATATCGCGTTGGCTGTAATGTCTTCTGTTTCTTTTAATGTAGAACATTCTCTCCAAATCCTGTTCCTCCTCTTCCTTCCCTTTCTTCTCTTCCTTCTTCATGCTATTTATTTGGTGAACAAAACAGATGAAGAGTTCTGTAGTGTGTCCCACACAACTTTCCTGTGATACCTTTCAACATACTTCTCTATCCTTTGTATTTCCCGGAGATGGACATTAGCTGTAGAGGCTTCGTGGGGTTCAAATGTCAAGTTTGACTGTCAAGAATATTTCTCAGGTGGATGCTGTATGCTTTCTGTCTCTTCACTTCAGGAGGAACACGGGCCTCGCTGACCCCTTTTAGTGTGGTGAAGATAGAGCAGTGCATTGTAGGAGATGTCTCCTAAGATTCCATTGAGAAGCTGTGCTCCCCAATTTAAGAATGGCAGACAGATTGTGGGGTGAGAGTTAGGCACCCTATAAATGTCTGGTCCCGGTCAAAAATTCACCTCATGATTTCAGAAACCATGGATAATTATCACCCGAATCAATGATTTCATTAGGGGTTGCAGAAACCCACCAGGTTTTGGTTCATAATATAAATTATGGTGGCCAAGATGGACATCTTTACCTCATGGAGGCTTCATGGTTTGGGAAGAGCGTATGTTTAAAAAATTCTTTTTGTTATGGAAAATTTCAAAGACTGTATCTAGATCTTTTTTTTAAAAATGTCATGTAGTAAAGTTTTGTAGATTTTTTCCCCCAGAAAATTTCTGTACATTTCTAGATGAGTTTATTTGTAGGTGTTTTATAGATTTTGATAATGTTGGATAGGAATTTTTTTTTTTTGCTATTTTCTAACTAGTTCTTGGTATTGTTTAATGATATGAGTTAATCCAACTTATTTTACCCAGAGAAGTCCTATAATCCTTTAACCTCTTGAAGTTTAAGCTGTGTGTTTGCAGGATGGGGAAATAGGAAGCGCCCCCTAGGGGCTGCTAACGGGAAAATGAGATAGTGCACGTGCAGTGTTTGGTACTGAGCCCGAGACAGAAAATGTTTAAAAATATGAGTCATGGTCACGACTTACGCTTTTTTTTTTGGCCAGGCCTGGAGGTCAGGCACTGGTCCTGGCTTAGACTTTAAGCTGCCCTGGTGTCAAGGTTCTTCCCCAGCCCAGCCCACCTTTTTTTCCTCTGTCCCTGGAGAACAGGGGGAGGAGTGGGACCAAGGCTTGTGTCTTCCTGGAGGGGCAGGGAGAGGCATGGGGTTCTTTGCTTGCCCAACCCCATCCTTCCACCTCTGCTTCCCATCGCCACCCACAGCAGGAAGCCAACCCCCCAAAAGTTAAATTTTTAAAAGTTAGCTTCAGAGAAATGCGAACACTTACATTCACTTCCGTGTAAAATCTAAAAAACGAACAACCGCACCAAACTCAGAGAAAAAGAGATCAGGCTTATGGATCCCAGAGGTGGGGGTGGGGAGAAGGAGAATTGGAGGAAGGGGGTCCAAAGGGGCAAACTTCCAGTTACAAATAAATAAGCACCAGGGATGGAATGGACAGCACGAGGACCACAGTTAACACTGTGTGACATACAGGGACGTTGTAAAGAGAGTAGATCCTAAGAGTCCCCATCACAAGGAGAATTGTTTTTCTCTTTGTTCTGTTGGAGAAGATGGATATTAACTAAACCAACAGTGGTGATCATTTCACAATAGATGTGAATCAGACCACTATGCTGTGTACCTTAAACTTACATAGTGATGTATATCAGCTATTTTTCAGTAAAACTGGGGGGGGGGGAGTCGACTTTACTCAGGTATAATTTCTTCCCATTAATTTTTTCTCAAAAGTAGTTAATTTTATTCTCAGTGGAGGAGTTAATGTATTCCGACCCCATTAAGACCCGCGTTGCATCTAAACCCCTCAAGTTCGATGAAGAAAAAAACAAAAACTGAGGCTCAGAGAGGGAAAGCTATTTGCCTGAGGTCACCCAGCAAGTTGGGGGTGAAGCTGAGACTAGAACTAATTTCCGGGCCAGTGTTTTCTCCGCAGCCCTCCAAGCGGCTCCTCCTGGGGCTTTGGTCTTCCTTGGAGCTTCCATGGAACAGAGCATGGGACTGGTGCATAGACGGCAGACATCCAAGTCTGTCTAGGAAGGCTCTTCCCTGCTTTAGGCTCCCGTCACCCCCCAAGTCTGTCCTGCCCCCAAGATACAGGTATCTGGGGGGACTGCTCACTCTATTGAATGACTCTAAGGTGTCAGGGACCAGGTGTCACCTCCTCATTTATTTCTCAAAAGAGACCACCAGAAGAGGTTTCTCTGTAATCCGGGGGATGGAGGCCCGTGGAGATTGAATCTCAGCCTCTAACAGGGGAGGGCAGGGGCCTCCCAGTGGCAGGTGCAGCATGACTTTCCTGCTATTTCTGGGGCTTCCCTGGGCACTGGGAGTCCCTAAAGAAAGGAGGGAAGGGGACCACAGAGTGGGACTCAGCATGTGTCTGGTGAGGTGGCAGGACCGGCAGAGAGGAGGTCAGGGTGAGAGTGGGTGTAGCTGGTGGGGACCTGCCTGCAGATGTGGAGGTTGGATTTCCAGATGTCCAAGGGCCAATGTGAAGACTTCAGTGTCCTCAACTCCCTGTGTTCGTTCCTGTGCCTTAGAGAGAACAGCCACCTCTGCCAGTCCTCACAGAGCGCTCTCATGTGGCAGATGAAACGCAGTGGTCGGCCAGGTCCATGGTTACCTCTCAGACCTCTGGAATTGGTTATGCTGCACCATTTTATTCTCACCTGGAGTACAACAGCTCCAACTTCTCCACCTTCTCGCCAACACTTGTCTTTTCCCATTAAGATAAAGAATTGTATAGTCACACTAAGGCTTGTGAAGTGGTATCTTGTGATTTGGGTTTGCCTTTTCGCATTGGCTAATGATGTTGAGTATCTTTTCATGGGCTCACCGGCTTTTTATGTATCTTCTTTTTTTTTTTTTTAATTTTTTTATTTGACAGAGAGAGAGAGAGATCACAAGTAGGCAGAGAGGCAGGCGGGGGAGTGGGAAGCAGGCTCCCCGCTGAGCAGAGAGCCCGACGAGGGGCTCTATCCCAGGACCCTGGGATCATGACCTGAGCCGAAGGCAGAGGCTTAACCCACTGAGCCACACAGGCACCCCTGATTCCTGTAGTCTTTTTACTTCCAGGACAAATTAGTTGTGGGAAAAAAAAAATCATCAGTGTGTACTTTTTTTCCTTGAGTGATTTTAAGTTTTGCTCTGCTGTTTTCTGGCTCTCATTCCATCTGATTTTTTCTTCCAATTTTGTTTTTGTTTTTGTTTTTTGAGGGAAGTTGACTTCTTGGAAGCTTCTGTGTCTATCTTTACAGCCCGAAATTTTATTCACATGTGTCTTGTGTTTACCGTGGTGTCAACTTCCAATATGTAGATTGGAGCCTGCTTTTAGTTCAGAAATATTTTCCTTGATTAGGGTTTTAAACAATTCTTTAATTTTGCTCCTTTGGTTTTCTTCTTTTGTGTGTTTTGGTTTTCTTCTTTGTGCAACTTGATTTATGTGTCTCTTACATCTCTATTGACTTTTTATACTGAAGACTTTCTCTGAAATCATTTTCAAGCTATTTTTCATTTTCAGTTTGTGGTTCTTTGCTTTTCATATTTTCTTTCCTTTTGTCCTTACTTGGTCTTTATTTCTGGAATGTTTTTGTCCTTGTCTTCCATTTCTCCCCTGAGCTCTATCAGGTTTCACTTCACATCTTCCTGTTGTCTTGCTATTTCTTCTTTGAATTTCTATATTTCTGCTTTATGGTGGTTCCTATGGTTTCAATTGACTTCAGTGATTTTAGACATTTATTTTAGAATATCTTTTTTTTTTTTCAGGTTTGCGGTGACATTTTACTGAAGATTGAAAAAATCCTGCTTTAGATGTTTTTAAGTGTCGTTACTCATTTCTGCTTTTAAAAAAATAGTATTTTTGCATGGCTTATGTGATTTTCGCATTTCTTCCTTATTTTAAAATCAGTAGATTTTCACGGACCAGCTATTGAAGGGAGTATCTTACCTGAGCAGGAGGGGTGGGAAGTTAGACTGGGTTTCTTGCTTTCTTAGCTCAAGGGCTCCCTCCTCTGTTGCTACAATAATGGGTGGTTCCTCCAATACATGGACTTGTCTTGATTCTTAGGTACTCCTCTGAAACAAGAGGGCTCCTCCCATGAGCCATGGCCAGAGAGATATTGCTGCAGCATTTCAAGATGATAACTTCTCTCCTAAATACACCTCTTTCTTCTCCCTTGTGCATTTTCTTATTTATTTTCTCTCTACAGGTGGGCACTTTCCTTCTGGGAGGTGAGTATTTGCTGATGTTTGGAAGTGTACGTAGAGGATGGACCAGGGGCCGTGAACAGTGGCGTGAAAAGAGTAGACGGCCGTGTGCTCTGTGCAGTTTCTTCATCAACGTGGATTCACTTGCTCCCAACACGTCTTCCTGCAGCGGCTGGCAACCCAGTGACTACCTGTCCCAGACTCTTCCACATCCAGACCGCAGATGGGATTCGAGTTCCTACAATCACACGTGTTCATACTATAGCTGGATTCTTTTTCTGCTTGAACTACTTAGAGTGATTTCTTTCAACGACATCTGAGTTATTCCTGACACACACTATTACATTTTTACATTATGACACTTTTTTTTTAAGATTTTATTTATTTATTTGACAGACGGAGATCACAAGTAGGCAGAGAATCAGGCAGAGAAAGAGGAGGAAACAGGCTTCCTGCTGAGCAGAGCCTGATGCAGTTCTTGATCCCAGAACCCTGGGATCATGACCTGAGCCACCCAGGCGCCCCGTTTATGACACTTCTATTTTAAGCATTCCTTCTCAACACTGAGACTACTGGTTACATATATCTCATTGTTTATTTAGGTATAACTGTCAATTATACTGTTTTCTTCATTCACATGATTCCTTGAGTTCTGTTTTCTAGTTACTGATTATAATTTTCTTTGATATTTCAGATCATAATAGTGACTTTTTGTTGTGACAAGTGAAAAAATTAGAAACTAGTATGTGTAAAGGAAAACCTACTCATCTGTTTTTTTTTTTCCCATTCCCGTCACTGTGATGAAAGCAATGTTAAGAGCGTAGTGTGTACTCTTTCATACCTTTCTCCTTTCTCCTACATAAATAAAGGCATTTATAGCATTTTTATGTGTTTCTACTGAAGTATTATCAAGCACATATATTATCCCCTAACGTGTTTTCCTGTTGGTAAGATTTAATGAATATTTCTAGAATTCAGTACACAGAGATTTAGTGATATTCATTATTTTCCCAATTTATTTATAAATGTAACAGGATCACACCAGACATGATAAGCTTTTTGGAGAAACAATACTTTTTTGTTTCTTCTTATTTGCATTTTTATCCCTCTATCTTCTTAACCTCTATTCTCCCATCAACTCTTCCGTGACCCTGTATTAATAGGATGTGCAGCCTTCTGAATAAAATATAGCCAGATTTGTTTAATATAACCATATTAAAACCATGTCCTCACTATGTGCAAAGTAGCCAAAAATTAGGAGGTAATGTCCAATAAGATGAGAAAAGGAGGCTACCCCGAGTTGTTCTGAGCAGGTCTTAGAATGACGTATAATTTTTTATTTGCAAACCCTACCACAAACGACCTTTCTCCATAATTTATAAAGAGTTCTTAAAAATTAAGAAGAAAAAGGTTGATAAATATATTAAAAAGTGGGCAAAGGAAAAGAAGCCTTCAGAAAAAGAAATGTAGGGGCACTTGGGTGGTTCAGTGGGTTAAAGCCTCTCCCTTCGGCTCAGGTCATGATCCCAGGTCCTGGGATCGAGCCCCACATCAGGCTCTCTGCTCGGCAGGGAGCCTGCTTCTTCCTCTCTCTATGCCTGCTTCTCTGCCTACTTGTGATCTCTGTCAAATAAATAAATAAAATCTTTAAAAAAAAGAAAAATGTAAGTGGCTTCTAAAATATGCAAAAATGAAAATGAGAGAAATGCTTACTAAAAACATCAGCGAGGCATGACTTCCCACCTATCAGATTGGTAAAAAAACTCCAAATTAGATACACTGTCTGTACCAGAGCCTGGATGCACACAGGTGCTTTCATTCACTGCTTGTGTGGATACAAAATGGTATAACCCCCATCAAGGAACATAAGACAAGAGTACAAAAATTTCAAAAGCATTTGAAAGATGGTAACTATATGAGTTGATGAGTATGTTTATTAACTTGATGGTGGCCATCTTTTCATAATGTGCATTTATAGTAAAACATCATATTGTACACATTAAATATATATATATGTATATGTACATATATATATATTAATTTGTTTGTCAATCATACCATAATAAGCTGGAAAAAATTTTCAAATGCGTTTAATCTTTGTACCAGCAAACCTACTTCTGGGACTCTAGCTTACAAGTTAATGCAAAAAGCCACATGGGGCTACTTTGTAACAGTGAAAGGCTGAAAACCACCCAAGAGAGGAGCAGTTTGGGTTTCTGGAAAGTGAAGGTCATTCATAAATGACTTGCCCTGCAGCCTTGGAAATACACACACACACACAGACACACACACATACACACACACACACACCCCAAGGGAAATCACCAATCAACCCAAGTACTAGAATGTTACCAAGAACCAAAAACTTAAACCAACCCGAGTCCTTCTCACCCATCCAAAATGTTTCTTGCCTCCGTTCCAGAGTTAACGGCTATCCTAGATTTCATGCTGATGGCTTCCTCATTTTCCTCCACCCAAGTAAATGAGCTGTACCACATATATAAGCACTCCTAGACAATCTATTAGTGTTCCTTAGACTTGAACCTTATACACAAGCCTATAATTCAAAATATTTTCTCTTGAGGCTTGAACTTTTCCCCAGCATTATTTTAATTAGTGTTGTTATGTAAAATCTAGAATCCCACCTTCCCGATTACTTAGGTGGTACATCTCAGAGATGACCCTTGTAGTGATGTGTCATTAGAGTTTCAAGACAAATTTGTCTTTGAGAGTTTTCCTCAGGGCCAAGGGACAGGAAAGCGAAGCCCAACTTGATGCTGGGAGGGGTGAACTGTTCGGGCAGGCCTGGGAGGGTCTGCGGGAACAGGGAGTAATGGGAGAACGCCCGGCTTTGAAATCAGGAATGCTGGACCAACCAGCCAGTCCTGCTTCTCCGTGAGAAAGTGGGACAGCTCTTGGGGTTACCAGAGGTGATGTAACCCAGTGTCTGCCATTTTTCTCTGTGAACAATCCTCGGGGACAGCCCCAAGTTGCCTCCCAGGATAGGGGTGGATCCTTCCTGGTAGAATTAGGAACTGTAGGTCGTGTCCCATAGCAAACCACAGACCCACCCCCCTGGCACCAGGCCACGCTGGGCCGCATAAAACGAGTCAGCTTCAGCTCTTAGCCACACACCTGAGACAACATGAAACCCAACAGCTTCTTGGTCCTGGCAGTGTTCCTTTTCCTGGGGATCCTGGTGGCACAGGCAGCCGTCAGCAGAGGTGAGTAGGCAAGTGGCCTGGGTGAGGCTGGGTTGGGCCCTGCCAAGGAGCACTCTTGAAAGGCCACGGGCAGGACTGGATGTCACATTTAAAAAAAAAACAACTTTTTATTTATTTATTAGAGAGAGTGAGAGAGAGAGAGTGAGCGAGCAGGAAAGTGGGGAGGGGCCGAGGGAGAAGCAGACTCCCCACTGAGCAGGGAACCCAATGCGGGACTGGATCTTGGGACTCGATCTTGGGACCCTGGGATCACAACCTGAGCCCAAGGCAGTCAGTTAACCGACTGAGCCACCCCGATGCCCATAGCTCGCACACTGTGGTCTGTGGCTGCTCCCGCTGTATCCGGAGAGAGCAGAAAGTGGTCCAGTAGCACCAGCAATGCTTTCCACACCAGGACTGAGATAGCGGGATGATTGCTGGAAGGCGTGTTGCTACGTGGTCGTGGCCTTAAGTGTGGATACCTGCGCAGAATGTGCAGTGAAGTGAGAAGCCCCAGGAAGCTGGGCCTGGGTGTGGGGTCTGGCCCTGCCTGTCTGCCCCCTGAAGGGACCTGGGGAATCAGCCTCTAAAAGGAGGTTCCACACTGATGACACCTCAGAAGTCATGTGGTGTGAAGACCCCCCGTTTACAAGGAAGGACACTGATCGTCCAGACAGTCTTCAGAGCCTCCGTGAGGGAGCTCGGGTCTCCTGGTGGGTGTCTCAGGCTCTTCTCCCTCCCTCAAGAGCACCGTGTGTCCTTTTCCTCTGCAAGTCATCCCAGTCTGGCCTCTCCTCCTGAGAGGACTTATCATGGAGGGTTGAGGGGAGAGACGGACACCCAAGGGAACCATGATCCTAGAGATCCTCCCCCCAAAGCCCGGGGCACAGCCTTCCTGGAGCACTGACCCCAGCTAGCCCAGATGACCCCGCCTGTCCCCAGGCAGAGGTTTGGGAAACAGTGCAGCGAGCAGTGGCTGGCCGCGGGGGAAAGACCAGATAGTGAAGCAGGCACGTGGGGTCTACATGTGATGACATTTGTTCTTTCAACTGTTCCTCCTAAAGGGCAAGGTCGTGTTCCGGTCAAAGGACAAGATCCCGTTAGAGCTCAAGATCCAGTCAAAGCCAAAGTTCCCGTGTCCACTAAGCCTGGCTCCTGCCCCCGCATTCTGATCCAGTGCGCCATGTTGAACCCCCCGAACCGCTGTCTGAGAGACACCCAGTGCCCAGGGGCCAAGAAGTGCTGTAAGGGCGCTTGTGGGCTGGCCTGCTTGGATCCCCAGTGAGGTGAGAACCAGGGGAGGAAGAGGGGACCCTGAGGGCACAGAGAAGGCTGAGCAATGGGGAATGATCCCAGCTGAGTGAGAGAGAGGTTGTGGGGAGGTCACTGAGAGACTGAGGGTCTCAGAGCCCATGACTGAGTCCAGAGGGGGCTCTCACCTGGACGTGACCCTGCCCCCCGCTATCTCTGACTGCTTTGAGCTGCCGAGTCACCTCTCTGGTTCTCTTCTCTCCCAGCCAGGTGGAGCCTGTCCTTGTTGCACCTGTGACGTCCCCAGAGCTGCCGGTCCGGACCCCTGTCCCACAGGCCTATCCCTCCCTGAACATTCTGCCTCCCGCCCAGGATGCCCAAGTCCGGGCTTGGTTGCTTCCGTTGTTGACCTTGCAATAAAAGATGACTTTCTGCTCCATTTGCTTCTGGCGCCCATGACGTCTGTGCTTCTGGAAGCCCCAGAGAGATGGGTGGGGAGCTAGGACTCCCTCTCTCTGGTGAAGGAGAGCAGAAGGCGATTACAAGAGGTCCATTCCTAGGGCTTAATACTAGAAATCCACTAGTCGACCCCAGACCCGGAGTCTGCATTTCCCTGGGGAATTTTGTCTTTGGCCTAAGACCAGAGAAATAAGAAACAAAACGTGGCACTAACTGCAGGCAGTTTCATTCCTCTCCCATCAACCCCATGTCCTGATCTGGTTATCACCAGCCCTCCTGGTGTGACCAGCCAACCCTAGTGGCTAAGTCTGTAGCTCCCTCCTGCCTTTCCTTTCATGTTTCCCAGGGAGCCACAGCCTCCCAAGAGGCCATAGAAAGAAGCAGGGAAATCCCCGCTTTGGAAGCATTTCACCTGTTCCTGCTGAGATGCCTCCATTAACAATCCATTCCTTTGGGTTAAGCCATACCCCGCCCCTGGCTTTCTATTTTAAGATGCGAACAAGGAGACAGGACACACCAAGTCCTTGATCCTTTAATGTGGGTGGGGAATAGTGTCCTCTGGAGATGCACAGGGTGGGGACAGGCAGATTCGAATGGTGCAGATCGAGGAGGGTGTGTGTTAGGCAATCCCGAGTGACCTCATGGCTCTGCTCTTGACCCACCTGCCCCACTGCCCTTGAACAAGACAGCTCTCACAGAAAGAGAATTTGGGTTGGAGTTGAAGAGCACAGACTGAGGAGTCAGGGGACCTGTGTTCTAGCCCCAGCCCAGCCTCCCCACTTGTCGCACGACCTCAGACAAACATCTTGCCCTCTCTGAACTTCCGTTGTCTATTCAGTTTGAGGGAGTTGGAGGTAATTACTCGGGAAGTGCAGTCTAGCCCTGACGTTCTGGCCCTGAGACAACTCTCCTTCTTGTGCAGGGTTAGCACTGCGAGCGGATGTGGGGGGCAGAACCTCGGGGCAAGAGAACAGAGTGTCCTTTGCCCCTTCCAGAAGCCTGCAAGCCAGGGCTCCCTCTTGTTCTCCAGGGGACTGTCTGCACTGCGCTGGACCCGTGGTACCAGGACATCCTGGAAAGTAGGCAAGAGCCATGCCCAAACTTCTGGCCTGACACGCACACGATGTACCACTGGCAGTAAGATTACTTTACGTATCAACTACTTCTCTGTTCCAGATCCCATACTAACTGTGTTATATGTACTGTCTTATTTATTTCTCATGAGAACCCTCCCAAGTGGGTACCAGCTCATGTCTTTAATTTTGTCAAAAGCATGAAGCCATGAGAGGCTCAGTAACCACCCACAGTCACAGTTAGTACGTGATAAATCCAATTTTTACTAAAACGAGGAATAACCCAAATAAAAGTTTTTAAATCCCGCTTCTATCAGTCAGAGAAAGACAAATACCATATGATCTCACTCACGTGTGGAATTTAAGAAAGAAAACAGATGACTATATGGGAAGGGGGGAGAAAGGAGAGAGGGAAACAAACCCTAAGAGACTCTTAACAACAGAGAAAAAACTGGGGGTTGATGGAGGGTGGTGGGTGGGGGATGGGCTGGATGGGGGATGGGCATTAAGGAGGGCACTTGCTGTGATGAGTCCTGGGTGTTGTATGTAAGGGATGAATCACTGAATCCCACTCCAGAAACCAATATTGCGCTGTATGTTAACTAACTCAAAGTTAAATAAAAAATAAAATAGAATAAAATCCTACTTATAGTATCAACAAAATCATACCATTCCTTTCAATGAACGTAACAAGAGGCAGGCAGAACCTTAAAAAAAGAAACCGATGCAACTGTTCACGAGGTAGCTTAGAAAAGGCTTTATTGAATAAATGCTGTGTCCTGAGTGGGAGGATGGCACATGGTGACGATGCCAACGTTTACTTCTTCAATTTACTTTTTTCCCCAGCTCTGTGATAAAATTAACACTGGGTGTAATTTACGGTGTACATGTGCTCATGCAATTCACATATATATTGCAAAATGTTTATCATGATAAGGGTAGTTAACAAATCCTTCACGTCATGTAATTACCATTTTGTTGTTATGGTGAAAATATTAAGGCTCTTCTCTGATAGGGACTTTCAAGGATATAATACAGCATTGTTGGCTCTACTCAGCACGCTCCACAGGAGATCCCCAGAACGTGTTGGTCTTATGACTAAGAGTTTGTGCCCTTTGACCAGCCCCTTTCTTCCACCCTCCCAGCCCCCGCCACCGCCATTTCACTCTGTGTTTCTGTGAGTTGATATTTTTAGATTCCACTTACATGAAATTATATAGGATTTGTCTTTCTCTGTCTGACTGGTTTCATTTAGCATAAAGTCCTCGAGGTCCATTCATGCTGTCAAAAACCCAGGAACTCCTGTTTCTATATGGCTGAATAATAGTGCTTCGTCTACTCCACATTTTCTTCATGTATTCATCTGTCAATGGATGTTCGTATCTCACTAAAGCTGGAGGAAAAAATTCACCAGACTTCCAGGGTAGCGGGTGTCTTTATCAACTTAAATCTTCAAGTACATTCTTTCACAACTATAGAATTCAACAACAACAAGAAGAAAACCACATTAACCCCTTGACATCAATATAGTCAGAAATCAGGGAAGAGCAAAAACTTCAACTTTAAGTTTCTTTACTTAAAATTTTCTTTAAACTTTTTCAAGTTTCTTCACTGAAAAGACTCTTGATTTTCAAGGTGGTGTCTCTTGAACTCTTGCCTCTGCCCTTTTCCAAGAGCAAAGTGAGGTCCGGAAATACCTCTGTCAAGAAAAGGAGAGGAATGAAACTCGACCATTCTCTTACACCGTACACAAAGATAAACTCAAAATGGGTAAAAGACCTCAACATGAGACAGGAATCCATCAGAATCCTAGAGGAGAATATAGGCAGTAACCTCTTCGGTATCAGCCACAGCAACTTCTTTCAAGATATGTCTCCAAAGGCAAAGGAAACAAAAGCGAAAATGAATTTTTGGGACTTCATCAGGATCAAAAGCTTCTGCACAGCAAAGGAAACAGTCAAGAAAACAAAGAGGCAACCCACGGAATGGGAGAAGATATTTGCAAATGACAGTACAGACAAAAGGTTGATATCCAGGATCTATAAAGAACTCCTCAAACTCAACACACACAAAACAGACAATCATATTTAAAAAAATGGGCAGAAGATATGAAAAGACAGTTCTCCAATGAAGACATACAAATGGCTATCAGACACATGAAAAAATGTTCACCAACACTAGCCATCAGGGAGATTCAAATTAAAACCACATTGAGATACCACCTTACACCACTTAGAATGGCCAAAATTAGCAAGACAGGAAACAACATGTGTTGGAGGGGATGTGGAGAAAGGGGAACCCTCTTACACTGTTGGTGGGAATGCAAGTTGGTGCGGCCACTTTGGAGAACAGTGTGGAGATTCCTCAAGAAATTAAAAATAGAGCTTCCCTATGACCCTGCAATTGCACTACTGGGTATTTACCCCAAAGATACAGATGTAGTGAAAAGAAGGGCCATCTGTACCCCAATGTTTATAGCAGCAATGGCCACGGTCGCCAAACTGTGGAAAGAACCAAGATGCCCTTCAACGGACGAACGGATAAGGAAGATGTGGTCCATATACACTATGGAGTATGATGCCTCCATCAGAAAGGATGAATACCCAACTTTTGTAGCAACATGGACGGGACTGGAAGAGATTATGCTGAGTGAAATAAGTCAAGCAGAGAGAGTCAATTATCATATGGTTTCACTTATTTGTGGAGCATAACAAATAGCATGGAGGACAAGGGGAGTTAGAGAGGAGAAGGGAGTTGAGGGAAATTGGAAGGGGAGGTGAACCATGAGAGACTATGGACTCTGAAAAACAATCTGAGGGTTTTGAAGGGGCGGGGAGTGGGAGGTTGGGGGAACCAGGTGGTGGGTATTGGAGAGGGCACGTATTGCATGGAGCACTGGGTGTGGTGCAAAAACAATGAATACTGTTACGCTGAAAATAAATTTAAAAAATTTTTAAAAAATTAAAAAAAAAGAAGAGGAGAGGAATGGAGAGCTGGGACTGAACTAAAATCATTCCCAGAGAGGTTGTGTCCATTAAGTGTGAAAATGCCAGAACAGTGGCTTAGCACATCGTTCCTCCCAGTATTAACAAACACCCTACGATCCTCTGGTACAGGTGTCATGATTAATGAAGCCATATTGATGCATTAGTGTAACCTAAAGTCCCGACTTCCTTCATTTCGCCTTATGCTCTTTTTATTTTTCAGAGTCCCACCCAGGATACCATGCTACATTTAGCCCTTGGAAGTCTTTTGGCGTAAGAGACTATTTTTTAAAAGATTTTATTTATTCATTTAACAGAGAGGGAGAGTACAACCAGGGAGAGCCACGGGCAGAGTGGGAGGGAGAAGCAGGCTCTCTGTTGAGCCATGAGCCAGATGTGGGACTCGATCCCAGGACCGTAAGATCACGACCTGAGCCGAAGCCAGCCACTTAATGAACTGAGCCACCCAGGTGTCCCAAGAGACTCTTAAGCATAGGAAACAAACTGAGGGTTGCTGAAGGGTTGCTGGAGGGGTGAAGGGATGGGGCAACTGGGTGATGGACATTAAGGAGGGCATGTGATGTAATGAGGACTGACTGTTATATAAGACTAATGAATCACTGACCTCTGCCTCTGAAACCAAGAATACATTATACGTTAACTGAATTTAAATTAAAAAATTAATTAAAAAAAGATACTCCTTGAAAGGGAGGAGGCTCAAGACCTTATTTGGAATTAATCTCTATGGGAGATTTGTCTATCCTCCCTGTTTTTTCACTTAACTATTTATATCATTGTGGACTTACAGACATTTTACACCATGGATTGCATTTTATTTTGTTGTTCAAGTTGTCAGAAGGGCACTTTTTTTTGAGATTTTATTTATTTATTTGACAGAGAGAGAGCTTGAGCAAGAGCAGGAACATAAGCAGGGGGAGTGGGAGAGGGAGAAGCAGGCTCCCTGCTGAGCAGGGAATGAATCAGAAGGACACTTTTAATGTTAATAACCACAATTCACGGTAAAGATGTGCACTTACAATTAAGTGTATAAGCACCACATAACACATACACCCCTCTCCTTTACAAAGAAGTAACTACAGAAAAACAAATGGACAGACAAAAAATGGAAACCGACTCATAAACACAGAGAACAAACTGGTGCTGCCAGAGGGAGGGGAGTGGCGGATGGGCAAAACAGGGAAAGGGGATTAAGAAGTGCTAACTTTCAGTTATAAAATAAATAAGTCACGGGGATGAAAAGTATAGCATAGGGAATATCATCAGTAACATTTTAGTAACACTGACAGGTGGTGACCATGCTTACGGTGGGGAGCGCTACATGATGTACAGACCTGCCCGCTCACTATGTTGTGCACCTGAAACTAACATGATGTTGTTTGTCAACCACACTTCGATTTTAAAAAAATAAAGAAGTAACTACAGGATATGCAAGGAGACATAGATTGCAGCCCGCCAACAGTAGAATTTAACACACTATCATTGTAAGGTGGTTCATGTGAACAACAAAAAACAAGGATATAGAAGATCAGGGAGAGTATCCTGAAATACTTATGCCAAAAAAACCCAAGTAATGAAAATAAGTACATCAAAATTTACATTCAAAAAGCCATTAAAAAAAAAAAAAGGACAGAGTAAGCCGAGGGACACCAAAAAAAAAATAAGGTAAAGGCAAAATAATAAATTTATGAGGTTGAGACTAGGAAAACAGTAGCTGTAACTAATAAATCAAAATCTTATTTAAAAAAAATATTTATTGAATAGACAGACCTCTACCTACTTAACCTAGATAAAAAGACAGGAAGCAGAAATAAATAAAATGAAGCACCACAGTGGGACCCAATATTGGGAGAGACACAATCATCCTGAGACCACTTGGAAGACCAGCTTCTTCACCCACCCCTTGGGGCTGCTGTCCTGAGGGTGAGGAGGCAGAGGGAGGGAGGGAGGAGGCTATTGGGTGTGCTGTGCCTGGTTGTCATTAGTGGAAGGACAGAGGGGACCAGGCACTATCTTCACTCATTCCCTGATGCACCACAGGGCTGTTATTTTCAAGGCTGGTGGGGAATGATACTTGAGCTTTACAGAGCCGTGCTGGGGACAAACATCAGGAAAATTCCAGTGCAGGCTCTTAAGGACGGGATCTGCAAAACTAATCTGAGATTTTTCCTAAGTTTAGCCTGGATCTCAGAGGACAGCCTGGCAGAGCCAGGAGACAGCAGGGAAGATGCCCAGAGGAAAGGCGTAGAGTTTCTCGGCAACCTACCCTGCGACCTACCATGAAGGACAGGTGCAGCCCACCACCCCCCAACCCAGCAGGGTGTGGTGACCTCTCAGAAGGAGGGTTTGGGAGGAGGAGGAACAGCTGCGGGCCTGACACCAGCTGCACGGGCTGATGCTGAAGTTTGCCCCACTTACCCCCATCCTCTGACGTCTCCAGCAGGGAGAGCACCTACATGGAGAAGCTGTACTCCCCAGTGTGTGAGGAGACGCGCTTCCCCCAGGACAAGGGCGGCACTAGGATCTGACTGGGACTGGTGCAGCTCAGACCCCCTTCAAGGAGCCCCAGGGCACCCAGCTGCAGGGAGCATGAGCAGCTGAGCATGCCTGAGCTGGGGACCCCCAGCCAGGAACAGGGGAAGGCTGGGGTGCTTTCTGCCAGAAGGAAGCCTCCTCTAATGGAAAATGCTTGCTCCAGAGCTCCCGGCTGGGCTGGCAGAGTTGCTGTTAGGTCTGCACAGTGATGGCTCCCTGTCTGTGCCCAGTCCCAATTCTCTCCGGTCGGTACTTTCACCGGTGGCCCTCTGCGGTAGAACTTGCCCCCTCACTGTCTCAGCTCCTGCTCCCCTAAGAACCCAATCTGCAAAATGTGGCTCCAGGGATTATGAAAATTCAAGCTCAGGGGGTATCGTAAGAAAGAGAGCCTCCAGGCAGCGTGACCACAGCCAGAAGCACAGCCCCGCCACTACGTGACGTGAAGGCGGACGACTGCACACCCGCCAGGGCACCGAAGCCCCTGACTCCGGGGCTGCTGTGGACCAGGCTCCTGTGTGGCTTTGGGAACAGATATCCCTGCATGGAGTCACTCGGGGAGATGTAAAGTGCCAGGGGGAATATCAGATTTGCTGAGCTGCCCGAAGTGTTGGGGGTGAATGAAAAGTGAGCCTGTTTGTTCAGTTTCTACGGGGGGACACCATCTCTGTCTCTCATCAGACTCAAAAAGAGAGGTGCCAAACATAGAAGACGGGAATTCCACATCGTGGGCAGTCAACAAACATTAAGTAGCCTCTCCTCTGTGGATTTCCATAAGGTTCCAAACTCCCCATGAAACTCTTTAGGGCGACACTGGCAAAGGAGATGGAATAAATGTTACAGCCTCTGCAACAGAGACCACCTCCCTAATCCCCCGGGGGGAACGTCCTGGGAAAGTGCCTTCTCCTACTGAGCTCAACAGCAGACAGCTCCGTTACCCGTTTCTCCCACCGCAGTAAGCTACTTTACAAGATCACTTTTAATAAGCCGGGATCACTTTCCTGCCCTGTTCTAATTCCAGCTTACGTTCTCAACTTTTCCACACTACGTGAGGTGTGGTCCTCCCTAGTCTGCAGTCTAGTGTTTCTATGGGGACATGAATTCTTCAATAACACCTGTCTTTTACTTTTAAGACACGCAAGGTCTTTTACTGCCAAGTCACAGTAAAGCATAGCCCGGAAGCTGATGTCACCCGCAGTCAGCCCACACTGCCGAGGCCTTGGCCATCACCTTCACTCGTCTCCCTGGCCGGGAGACGCTGCCTCCATTGGCTGCCGGAGTAAATTCTCGCTTCCTCCTGCCTCTGTGTCTGCTAACCACCACTCGCCCTTGCGCTCGGGACAGTCCGCGCATACATCATTTGCGCTGGTTCCAGCGCTCATGTGATGGCCGCAGAGAAGGCAGGGAGAGCAGGCATCTGGAGTTTCCATCATCTGTGGGGGACCCGGGCTCGGCCTCCCACTGCCAACACTAGCCCGACAGGAGACTCCCTAATTATAGGAATGATGTTTGTATGCTCAGCTGTCGAGAAATGAACATTGTTTAAGCCACCTCTGTTCCCACTAGGAGCACCTTCCCTCCGTTCCGTGTCTGGCCCCGGCTTCTGGCCTGGAGTTTAACCAAATGTAAAAAGAAGGGGATCGGAGCAGTAGGGCCTCCAAGATCTCTTGGCTGGCATTCTCCAAACCACCTCCTGCCTCATAAAAACACCTTCCACTCTGCACGTAGTGGCAAGGAGAGGGAGCAAGCATGATGCGGGAGGCTGCGTGATATCAGTGAAATGACCCAGAGAGGCTGGCGGACATGCCCTAGATGGGTGGCACAGTCAGAAGGCATGTGGTTAATCGGGAGCAGCTCAAGGCTACCTTGTCTCTCCCAGCTGCAGCTTTGGGCTGAGATCAAATCCCGATGTCACAGCTGCAGGCTCTGTGTGAGCTTCGGGGGCTGGGCAGCCAAGGTCCCTGATCATTTTTGCACATCCTTTGGCCACTTCCTAGGCTCACTTTGTCCAGAATCTCCTCAGATGAGAAGCTTCTGTTCCAGCCAGCCATGTGTGTCTGTCCCGAGGAGTTCAGCATGAGTGGGGTCATGCCCAGACACCGCATGCTTCTTAGCTTGTCACAGATGCCCTGAGCCACAACCTTCCACGGTATGCGGAGTTGGAAGTCCCCTTTAATGCAGACGAACACCCTCATCCTGCAGATGGGAAAACTGAAGTCTAGGGGAGACATCAAAGTTCACACTAGGAGTCAAGGGCACAGCTGGGCCAGAAACTACCTATCCTGGTACTATGTTTTTTCTCTTTCCATAGGATACTCACTAACCCTGGAAGATGGGTAGCCTTTCAAAAAAGACTTGAATCATTCATTTTACCTGGACCAGAAATCAAGTTCATAGTAGGCATCCCATGCTGATGGGAGGACTCAAGCCTAAGCGTAGAATCAAAGGTAATGTTGGTTTGGGTAGAAGAGAAGAAGTCAGCTCCACAAAATGCCAAGTCAGCCATTATCACAAGGTATTTCGTATCATTTTAGTGTCCTCCCAATGATCTTTCTGCTCTTTTCTTGCACATCTACTCCTCCCCAGGCAGACACCTTTGCTTAGATGCTTGGAGCCTTTCTCAAGCGAGAAAGGTCCTAGGAGATCAAGTCACTCGTTTCACACAGTACCTGAGACAGAGGCCAGTGGCAGATGGAATTGCCCAAAATCAGTGCTGGGAAACCAGTCTCACATACCCTAGTGAAAAAGGAATCGTGTTTTGTTTTCATTTCTACTTCTTTAATTATGGGTGAGGTTTTATTTTCTTTTTTTTTTAATTTTATTTTTTTATAAACATATAATATATTTTTATCCCCAGGGGTACAGGTCTGTGAATCGCCAGGTTTACACACTTCACAGCACTCACCATAGCACATACCCTCCCCAATGTGAGGTTTTATTTATTTTCATAGATGAACTATTCACTCGTATTATTTTCTCTGTAGACCATATATTCCTGGTCCATGCTCATTGTTCTATTTGGGCATCTGTTTTCTTTATTATGTTGTAAACAACCTTTTGATATATTACAGAATATATATTCCCATCATATGTGTTTACTCATATTTTTCCAATTTCTAATTGTTTTTCCTACTGTATGATTAATTTTTGCCTTACAAAAGTTTTTCATTTGTAGGTGGTTAGCTGTATCAAGTGGATTCTAGAAGATCATCCCCATGTCAGTATTATACGAGAATGAAGACATGTTTTCTCTGAATATTTTAATTTTTTTAAATTAATTAATTTATTTGACAGAGATCACAAGTAGGCAGAGAGGCAGGTGGGGTGGGGTGGGGAAGCAGGTTCCCTGCTGAGCAGAGAGCCCAATTTGGGGCTCGATCCCAGGACCCTGAGACCATGACCTGAGCCAAAGGCAGAGGCTTTACCCACGGAGCCACCCAGGCACCCCTCTCTGAGTATTTTCATAGCTTAAATCCTTAATCATCTAAAATTTATTTTGAGTTAATGGTTGAGACAGAAACCCAGTATTTCCCCCTGAATTGTTGACAATCTGTTTTGGTACCATGTACTGAGTTTTCCAACATTTCTGTGGTGATGTGGAATTCTGCCTTTATCATCTGTAAACTCCCATAAGCACTGAGTTTCTCTTTTCCTCCGTTGATATGTGTGTGTATTCCCTCCCAATTCCTGTATGTTCTAATTATGTTAATATATTTATGATAATCTTGGTTGCATTAAAATGTGTCACTTAGGGGCAACTGAGTGGCTCAGTGGGTGAAGCCTCTGCCTTCAACTCAGGTCATGATCTCAGGGTGCTGGGATCGAGCCTCGCATTGGTCTCTCTGCTCAGCAGGGAGCCTGTTTCCCCCCTCTCCCTCTGCCTGCCTTTCTGCTTACTTGTAATCTCTTTCTTTCTGTCAAAAAAAAATATTTTTTAAGATTTTATTTACTAACCCACTGAGCCATCCAGACACCCCTAAATAAAAATGTTTTTATAAAAATTAAAAAATAAAGAAAATGTGCCACTGGGCTTACTGTGGTCATCATTTCACAGTGTATATTTATAACAAATTGTTAAGTTGTACACCTGAAACTAATATAATGTTACATGTCAATTATACCTCAATAAAAATAAAATAAAAATTCCTGACAGTGTCTAGCTCTAGGCAGTGGGGGGGAATGTGTGTGGAGGAGAAGGTAACTCCTTCTCCCATGATAATTTATCATCAGTTTTTTTTTTCCTGGAAAATCTTAAGTGCTTACTTTACTAGGTGATATTTATAACAATTTTAAATCATTTATCGACCCCAACTATTGGTTATTTCATCACAATGCCTCAGATTCATAGCATAAGAAATAGCATGTCTGTTTTTGTGAACGGAATCTTTTCTTTCACTGTGCTTTCTCGCTGGTTATTGATTGTTAAAAAGTTACTTGATCTATGGTATACAGAAATTTATTATTTAAAATGTCCTTGAGAGCACTAGAAAAGCAGGAAACACAGTAGGGCCATTTCAGAAGTCTTTTCTCAAGGGTAGATTGCACAAAGAATCAAAAGTATAATAAAGATAAAGAACTTTTAAAAATAGACTGAAAACTTTCAAACAATTTTGTGGATGGACTTAACAGCTGAATTGGGACTTGTCCTGTCCCTTCATAAATAGGTTTCTACTTAAAACAGGGCATCTGTTTTCAAAAAATAAATTGCAGTAGGGAAGTCCAATGACAAGATTTTGAGCACATTACAGAACATGTTCAATGGGCTCTAAAAACTAAACAAACTCTTGATTTAAAAAAAAAAATTGACCTTCAAAATTAAACCAAGGTCTGAAGTTCTCCTGCTGAGAGTCTGCAATCTATGGGTTAGGAGACCTTGAGGTGTTGTGATCAGGAAAGCCACTGGAAAAACCAATGTCTCATGAAGACCGAGATGCAGAAGGACGGTTGACCAAAATCTGCTTGATGAAGTGTCTTTCAGAGAGAACTCAATACCCAATCATGTCCTTTCCTTAACTGTCCTTGCTGAACACAAGTGCTGGTCCATCATACCCAACCCAGGATTCTTCAGTCTTGGCACTAAAAACATTTTGTGTCAAATCCTTCTTTTTTGTGTGGGGGTCAGGACGTTCCTGTGTGCTGTAGGATGTTTGGCAGCCTTCCTGGCCTCTCCCAGACTAAATGTCTCCAGGCATTGCCCAGGGTCCTCAGCAGAGTAAAATTGCTCTGGTTGAGAACAGAACATTGGATCCCTGCAAATACTAAAAACACTCAATACTGTAGGTTTCCAAGAAGCCTAAGTTCTTTCCCATGTCTCAGCCTGTGTGTTCCTTTAGGAAGATTATCACCAGTTTTCCTGGCTGGCTGTTAAGCTGTGTGGCTGTCAGCATCACACCCAGCTTGTAGGCCCCACAAAATTGTCAGTTGATCTATTTTTTTCCCAAACATTCCCTGTGGCAGAAATTGTTTTGCAGTTTTTTTTTCCAATAATTTGAGCCCCTTTACGGAGTAGTCTTTGAGATTTTTTTTTCCTATCCCAGGAGGGTTCTCCTTAGTTGTCTTTTTCTATGAATCTTTCTGGGAATTACTAGTTGTAAATTAGCAAATTATTTGGCTTATAGTTCAGCTTTTTGCTCTCATGGAGCTACCAACTTGTACTTAATTGTTTACCACCAAAAGCTGCATTGTTTTCAAGAGTGCCTATAGGCTTGAGTTTTTCCATGCTCTATTCCAAATAAAGTCCGTTTTTAGGGGAAGAGCTGCAGAGGTCTCTGTTGATGCAGATTGCCTCTTACCCTGGACAACATTTCTGGGCTACTTCTATGGAGCTGCATTGGAGATAGTGTTCAGTGTGGCTTGTGAGTAAAGAAACCAGAAAATAGGTCATTGTTTGACACCACCCTCCGCCAGACACCCAGAGTTCTCTAGTACCACCCAGTTGTTGCTGAGACAAGGAACTGGATACCATCTCTTTGGGGTCTTTGCACACCCCAGGGGTAGAGCAATGAATATCACTATAAGCTTAGACACACTTGAGCCACTTTCCAGGACCTTGCAGACTCTGTCCTAGCCAGCCATGTGTGTCTGTCCCCAGGCTTGTACAAGCAGATGCCCTGAGCCACAACCTTACACTTACATTTCAACTTTGGAGTTGAAATCCCTGTTGAAAGAATCAGAAGGCTGTCTCCATCTTACAGATAGGAAAAGTGTTTAGGAGTTAGGAGCAGAGCTGGGAAAGAAAACTATCTGTTCTGATTCCAAATCATTTTTCTTTCCATAGGATGTAGGCCAAGGCAAGACTGGACACATTGGCATGCCTAACCCTGAATGAAAGTATAGGTTATACTTTCCAGTAGCAATTGCTACTTTTCTGGTAGCAATTCCAGACCAATAGAATAATATAAGTGAAAGTGTATAATTAAAGTTCATGTCTCAATTGCAGCATTGTTTGTAAGAGCTAAATATTGGAAACGACCTAAGTGCCCACACACGGGAAGGAGAGTGATTGGATTAATGGTGATATGTGAACATGGTGAAGTATTATGCAGCTGTAACAAGGAACATGGATGAAATATTTACCTTCACTTTTATTCTTTATTTCTTTTTATGGTTTGGAATTACTATGTGGTGTTCTTTCAGATCTCCTCAAGGACTCCATTTAGTATTTCTTGTAGGTCATGTAATGTTGAAATCCTTCAATTTTTGTTTTTCTGGGAGTGTCTTAATTTCTCCTTCACTTTTGATAGGTAGTTTTGCTGGGTATAAAACTCTTGGAGATGAACAGTACTCCAAACACAAATGATAGAGAAGAGTGGACTTTGTTCTACTAGCTGATCCAAATTATCACCCCAGTGAACGTCCCTGTCCTCCATCCTGCTCCTGTATGACTTAATGTGGGGCTTGTACTTTCCCCCCATCATTTCTTCTTCCATGGTCTTAAGGAAGTTTCTGCAGGAGATTTCTACCATGATTTTTCTCATCTTATTTCTCTATATTAAATTGTCTGGGCCCAGGCTTTTGTGGAGCTAAGGCAAGAGATAGTTAGGGGCACCAGGTTGGGTTAGTTGTTAAGTGTGTGCCTTCAGCTCAGGTCATGATCCCAGGGTCCTGGGATCGAGCCCTACATTGGGCTCTCTGCTAAGTGGGAAGCCTGCTTCTCCCTTTCCCTCTGTCTGCCCCTCCATCTGCTTGTGCACTCTCTCTCTCTCTGTGTCAAATAAATGATTAAAATATTTTTTTAAAAGAGATAATTTTCTGTACTTCTTTCATGTTATTTGTACAGTTTGTGTTTTCTAACTATTCTTTTTTTTAAAGGTGATTTTTATTTTTTTATTCATTTTTAATATATTTTTATTTATTTATTTATTTATTTGACACAGAGAGAGATCACAAGTAGGCAGAGAGGCAGGCAGGAAGCAGGCTGCCTGCTGAGCAGAGAGCCCGATGTGGGGCTCAATCCCAGGACCCTGAGATCATGACCTGAGCCGAAGGCAGAGGCCTCAACCCACTGAGCCACCCAGGCGCCCCTTTTCTAACTATCCTTAAAGCAACAAGGTAATTAATTCTGTTACATTTTCTATGTTGTCAAGTAATTTTGCACTGAATTGGCAAAACACTAAAATTCCCCTCTTTTATTCTTTGAGCATATTATTTCCCCATTCTCATATGAAATTTTACACATCTTAATATTTTCCAAGCCTTTTCTTGATTTTTTCCAGAAGGAGCTTTTCCTTCTCCTATCAAGATATCATACCAAAGATTTAGTCACCAATCATACATTTTTTGCTTTTGAAAGCACTAATTGGGGTGCCTGGATGGCTCAGTGTGTTAAAGCCTCTGCCTTTGGCTCGAGTCATGATCCCAGTATCCTGGGATCGAGCCCCACATCGGGCTCTCTGTTCAGCAGGGAGCCTGCTTCCTCCTCTCTCTCTGCCTACTTCTCTGCCTCTTTGTGATCTCTGTCAAATAAATAAATAAAATCTTAAAAAAAAAGAAAGCACTGATTGCTTCTTTCATTTTTATCAATACATTCATTTTTAATTTTGAAATGTCCCCCCCCAATCTCACTGACTTATATTCTAATATGAGTATTATTATCTTGTGCTATTTTGAGCTTGCAATTACCTGTTTGTTTTTGCAAATCTTCAGCCCCTTAGTTTTATCTGTACCTTCTGCACACAGGATAGAAAAAGGTTATGTTCTTTGACCCATAAGTAGGATTAATGCTGTCAGATCTTTCCTTCTACTAGTCAGCTTGGGATAGAGTGGTGTCTGAGATATTCTTGAGGAAATGGTGGGAAGGAGTGCATGTATAATTACAGCACAGTAGGCACTGTAGGCAATTATAGTTCAGGAACATTTCAACCTAATCTGCTCAGGTCTCTGCCCAAGGGAAATATTGCCCCTCAGCTTTTGATATTATCACCCTTGGAGCACACGCATGACCTCGGTAGGCGCTCAGAATGGCTTGGTGAAACCATGTAGCTCCCATGCCTTATGTCTGACAACTTTGTAATTTTTAATCTATGTTCTTTACATAAAAACTTTGTTAGTCTTTCCCTTTTTATCTTACACATGGCATTCCCTACAGGTAGATTAGGATTTCAGTATAGAGCGATTAGAAATAGGTCTTCAAGCCACCCTTCCTCCAGAATAACCCCCCGCCCCCATGGTGTTCTGAATGCATACAGGGTCACTATTGGGATGTGTCACAGGTCCTATGGTCTGCCCACAAGCCTAGTTTTCATGGGTCAAAGTAAAGGAATGCTCTTTGGACTATTCGGGACCTTCTCACATTTGGAGAAACATGCACTTCTCTAGATAAGTTGGAAATATTCTCTTTGTGTCCTTTGTCAATATATTAATAAATTCATTGATGGTGGCAAGCAGTCTTCACAGACTGTTGGGCTATAGCTCTTTACTATTTATGCAGGAAATTTTTTGTTAAAAGTTAATTTTGTTGTTTAGGTAGATTAATTGAAAATAACTCACTAAGGAAATCACCACTCTTCCTTCTTTATCCAACACTCATTCCCATCACCATTAAAACATGTTAAGTTCCTCCCATCCTTTGAAAACGTCTCTGGAGCTCACCTTGCTAGCAGGTATAGCCCAGACTCCCACTCCATTGCAAATTCAAATTTCTTTTTTTTTTTTTAAGATTTTATTTATTTATTTGACAGACAGAGATGACAAGTAGGCAGAGAGGCAGGCAGAGAGACATGAGGAAGCAGGTTCCCAGGACACTGGGATCATGACCTGAGCCGAAGGCAGAAGCTTTAACCCACTGAGCCACCCAGGCACCCCGCAAATTCAGATTTCTTGAAAGCACTACTTCTGTTCTCTATTCTCCAACTGACAGCTCAACATAGCAAATGTATTAATCTTCTGTAATTAAAGTTAATAGCAGCAGTTGAAGAAAGTAAAGATTTGGGCACATGTCAGTCTTTTTTTTTTTTAGATTTTATTTATTTATTTGGAAGAGGGAGAGAGAGAATAAGAGAGAGTGAGGGATAGAGAGAGAAGCAGCAGGGGCGGGGATGGGGGTGCAGAGGCAGAGGGAGAGGGAGAAGCAGGCTCCCCGCTAATTAGGGAGCTGGACTCTGGGCTCAATCCCAGGACTCTGGGCTCATGACCTGAGCCAAAGGCAGACACTTTACTGGCTGAGTCACCCAGGTGCCCCCACAAGTCAATCTTTATCATGATGAACCTCATAGCCAGTTTTGTAATTGGTGCATACAGTTTGCTTCTTGAAATTGTCTTTATTTGGCTTCCATAAAGTTGCATTGTCTTCAGTGTCTTTCTACCTCTATGACTATTCCTTCTCTGGTAAAATAGAATGTTATCTCAAGCCCATTTTGAAACAAGGAGATGGGTTATATTAGTGATGGAGTATTTAAATGATGGCATTATGGAAGGACTAGTTTTTACAACCTGAAGTAAGTCTTTTCTCTCTGGGCTGAATTTCTTCTGTAAATACAGAAGGCTTATCATGATGATCTATGAGTATTAATAAAGACTTGCTGGAGCTTATAGGGGAAGACAAAGGCCTCTGATATTGTGTCCCTGTGTAGACCTTGAGGACTCTGACAATATCCCCTACTAAGCAGGACTGAGGAAGTTGGTATTTATTGATAAGCTAAGAAGGGACAGTGCCTTTTGTGACTTCAGCCAACCCCTGGCACGTAGAGTCAAGGAAGTCATATGTGAGAAACTCAATTCAGCTCTCAGCCAAGGCTTTTTTGGCAAGATGAAGTCCAATATCATTGTCCTTTTTCTGCTCCTCATTTTCAAGAAGCAAGTAGCTATGGTGGGACTCAGTGGTGAGTATAGGAGGTGGGCTTGGAGAAAAGCTGTCAAGGAGAATCCTTTTAAGGATATTCTGGGTGCTAGCAGAGAACCTATTCAGACATATATTCTTCTTGTTGATGGGAACTAATTTCCTGCAACCCAAGCCACAGCCCTTTAGAAAACATCATGAGTTGGTGGAGGAGTAAGAGATGGAAGGGAACTTTGGAGATTATTGAGCCCAAACATCCTTATTATCAGTCACCAGATGGATCATACAGATTTTCAAACAGACAAGGTCCATGGTCTTCTGGACAAAAATGCCAACACTAGGCTGGCTCCAGAGGGAGTTCTTATACCCTCACTTTAAAACAAGTGTATGACAATGACCGTAATCAGATACATCCTATCCTAATCAAGATCAAGGATGTGGTCCATATGCAATGATATGCCAGGCTAATACCAAGGTAGAGAACCACTCCATCATCTCCAACATGGCGGACACCAAGATACATCCAAAGAAAATGACTATATCCAACCCAAACAACAAGTACTTGACATCAATCGTAATCACCCATAAAATCCTAATCAGGATGAAGGATGGAGCCAGTATGTGAATAGAGCAGCAGTTCCGTCCACAGAGCATATACGGAGCACTGCACCTAGACATACCCCCTCATGTGTGTGTGGCCTTCCCCACTTCTTTATATGGTTTTTGGTCAGCCTCTCACTAGCTCCGATTGGTCTCACTGTCTGAGATGCCATACCATCCAAAAATTGACCCAGGGAGAGGACTGACCACAAAGAGACAGCTCTGAGTTGGGTGAAACAAAACAAGCTCTTTTGGGGCGCCTGGGTGGCTCAGTGGGTTAAGCCGCTGCCTTCGGCTCAGGTCGTGATCTCAGGGTCCTGGGATCGAGCCCCGCATCGGGCTCTCTGCTGAGCGGGGAGCCTGCTTCCTCCTCTCTCTCTGCCTGCCTCTCTGCCTGTTTATGATCTCTCTCTCTGTCAAATAAATAAATAAATAAATAAAATCTTTTAAAAAAAAAGCTCTTTTTATGAAGTTGTTAGGTCAAATAGTGACCCTTTTTTTGGTGATGGAGCTTTTAAGTACTGTCAGATGCCCTCTGTATCTCAGTGAGTGCTGTTCCTCTGGTTTTCACACCTGTGCAAGCTCCCTGGCCTCCACGCCATCTCCCAACCAGGAAGGGATGCCAGTAGGGAGAGTCAGATTGCCACAAAGCTCTCTCCTCCTGCCCAGATGCACCTGTTCTTCGTGAATAAACACTTGATGGACCGTTACACGCCTTTGGTAAGTTCCAAAGTTCTGACAACATTTGTTCGTATCCTAACAGCTTGTATGGAGGGACAGCCCTTACTCCCCGCTTCTGGAAAGGATTACTTCTGTAGTAGGGACTCCACAGAAGCTTGCTAGCAAAGTAACTAAGTGAATTTCTAACCCTGTACCATTATATTCTTTTATCATTAATGAATAAATAATTTTTTACATACTCTACTGCTGATGTGGAGATGATTGTATGAGTTTCCCTTTATTTCTTAGTAAGGAGTATTCCACTGGCTGACTTTTGAATGTTAAAACAACCATATATGGTGGAAATAGGTCCCCACTTGTTCATGAAGCATTACCATTTTTATATATGACAAAATTCACTAGCTAATATTGTGCTAGGATTTTTGCCTTATGTTTATAGAAAGATTGGCATATAGTTTCCCTTGCATGTCATAGCTTTGTCATGTTTTAGTAGCATAAAACTGCAGTGAATATCAAGGTACTTTGAAAACAGAAATGTCATGAGTGGGTGTGTGGAACTGTGAAGAAAAATCTTGAGAATAAAAGTGCAGACACTTGAAGTTACTGCCCTGTTACACCCATCGGAAAAGATCTGTTTTCCTAAATTTGGACTGAACTTCACAGAGAACAGGCCAAGCTAGAGCTAGAAAGGAAGATGCACAGTGGAAAAATGCCAGGAGGTAGCTAGGAGATGGTGCTGGAAAGAAAGGAACAGGTGGGCAGAGTTGATGCTCTGGGGACTGACCCTTTTCAGCAGCTCTCTGCCACCCACAGCTGGTACCCAATCTCCTGTGAGCATCCACACAGATGTTTCTCCCCGTTACTTACTTTCTTTCTTTCTTTTTTTTTTTTTTTAAGATTTTATTTATTTCTTTGACAGAGATCACAAGTAGGCAAAGAGAGAGGAAGGGAAGCAGGCTCCCTGCTGAGCAGAGAGCCCGATGCGGGGCTCGATCCCAGGACCCTGGGATCATGACCTGAGCCGAAAGCAGAGGCTTAACCCACTGAGCCACCCAGGCGCCCCCTCCCCGTTTCTTAAGATGGGTACATTCTTTGCCACAGGCAAGCAGGAACAACACACATTTATGGGAGGGCAGGGAGAGCTAGCAGGGGCTCGGGGTCTGGGCTTCCCGTCCCAAAGTGACCTCCAGTTAGACCTGCTCAGCAAACGATGTGTATACAAAGTCATCGAGGCATAAAGACAGGAGTTAAATCAGGCAACATTCATACGACGTTGAGTTCTGTCCCCCAGGCCCAACGCATTGATAGTCTCCATAAGCCTAGCTGTTACCTTGCCGATAGCTCCTTTTCTTGCCTTGTCTTTGAGCCTGTGTCCGTTTCAAACGCTCCTTTGTTCAAGGCAAGCTCTTCCGACGACGTACCCATTTCTGAAATCGGCAGCATTAAACGGTTCTGGATACACAGAGCGAAGGGCGGAGTGTGTCAGACCTAAAGAGCGCCCAGGGAAAGCCAGTCCCCTCCTACCGCCCCCAAATCCACTCCACAAAGGAAGAAGAATTAAGGGCCAGGCCAGCCCCGACCCTCCCTGAAAAAGAGGGAGCCCTCGCGGGCTTTCGGAACTTCCGGCCGACGGGTTACTGCCCCGCGTCTCCGGGCGTGGTGGGAAGGAAACGGCCGCTACTTACTTCCAGCTTCGAGGGAGGCGCCCGTGACCTTGGACCCCGGGCACCACAGCGCCCCCTGCCGGCGGGCCCCCGCCAGTGGCGATATAAGCCAAGCATCACCCCGCGCGTTGAGCAAACGCTCGGCGGCGCCATGAAGCTGCTGGGTCCGTCCGCGCTCATCGCGATGCTCGTCCTCCTCCTCGGCCTCCACACGGCGCAGGCCGGATGGGGGAGGCGGCGGAGGGGTGCGTGTACCCGGGTGGCTGGGGTGGGGGAACTTTCCTCGGAGCGGGTGGGGGGGGCCGTGGCGGCGGCGCTGCCTGTGGCCACGACGCTCCGGCGCCCCCAGCTCACCCTGTGGCATTTCTCCTCAGCTGAAAAGAAACCTGGCTATTGTCCAGAGTTTTTTCTTGAATGCCCTTTCCACCTTTTACCTCTGTGCCGTCGCGACGGAGGTTGCAAGGGGGACGAGAAGTGTTGCTTCTACAACTGCAGGCAGCAGTGTATGGAGCCGTGGCTCAGCTTGGAGTGAGGTGAGCCCCCCCACCCCCAGCCCCTTCCGTGGCTCTGGGCTGTGCCCCGGGAATGTTCCAGAAGAACAAGTGACCCGGAAGGAGTCGAGAACTGGCAGTGCCTGGAGAAATCTTCGCGATCAGAGCTTTACCACCGGGGTCTGCCTTGAAATTTGGCTCGAGGGTCGGGCCATAGCGAGGGAGGCCCAAGACCCCTTCCTCAGGAAGGCAGAGTGCCATTTCCCGTCATGGGCATCCTCCTCTCTTCGGGGTCACGGGACCGTCCAGACAGGAGGATCACAAGTCCCTCGAGCGTTAGGGAAGTTTTATTAGGGCTATTTTCAACTGCCCTTTTTTCTTGCAGCTTGTAATCATGAGTCCCTTTCCTCTATGAGATTCTAATTCCTGAGGGTGGCTCTCCTAGAATTCCCTGGGCCCTGTCCCTGATTCCTGGGCAGCGCATCCCAGTGCTCCCGGGAGGACAGTACCCAGTGGATCCAGACCACCGCGGCGGGTGGGGGAACTTGGGACCCGCGGTTTGCACCTTCCCGCATCTCTGACTCCCTCCTCTCTCCCCAGGTAAAAACGCTTCTTCACCAGACCTGAGAAGACCGCTCTGGTAGGCTCAGACTTGGATAACTGATCCCCAGTTCCTCCATGCTCTCCCCACTGCCCACGCAAGAGTTAAATGCTTTTTGACATGAGAACAACACAAAGAAATAAAGGGTTATATATTTAAAACTACCTGAAAATCTAAGACTGTTGGCTATCCACCCAACCCCGTCTCTCTGTCTTTCAGGCTTTTGGGGGGATCCTTTAGAGTTTGGGGTTACTGTTTCACAGTTAATTTTGGTTGGTTGTGGTACTCCTCTTTTTCTGATGTTTCTCTCTTTCAATGTCTCCTGACCCTCAGATTTTCTGTTGGTCAGACTCCAGGGGAATCTTTGAGTCCTGGCTTCTGTGTGTGGATTCTATGAAAGGTGCCCTGGTAACCCGGAGATGGGGGAGGAAGCCTTTTTGCTACATTGTCTCTGGTACTGCTGCGCACAGCCTCTCTCCAGTTGTTGAAGTAGGAAGACCTAGAGCCAGGTCTGGAACTTAGGGCTGGAAATGGAGCAGGCCATGCCTTAGTTCTAAGCTACCTTACGGTCTAAGCTTTAGGCCCATCATCAGTCAGGAAAACGAAAGGCTGTGACCCAGGTTAGCTACCTGGAGTGTTAGTTTGGGCGTCTAGCCCGTGATCTACCGAACAATGAAGTGTTATTTAGCGTTGCATTTTCTCACCTTCTGCTCTGTGAGTCATCTTGATTAGGGGTCACATGAGGGTTTCAGGTCTGGGAGAGTGGGGAGAGTGGTCTTCAAAAAATTTATTTTACCTTAACACCTATATCTGAAACAAATTTTAAAGTCTAGACTTAAAACCTAGAAGGTTTTAAGTTGAGACTGAATTTGTTTCGTCTTAGTTTACATGGCCGCAAGTGCTGAAATTTCAGGTATATGATGAATATAGTCATTTCAATAAAATGGGGACCTCACTCTTTTTCATCTTTCTTTTTTTTTTTTTTTAAAGATTTTATTTATTTATTTGACAGAGAGAGAGAGAGAGATCACAAGTAGGCAGAAAGGCAGGCAGAGAGAGGTGGGTGTCGGGGAAGCAGGCTCCCTGACAAGCAGAGAGCCCGATGCGAGGCTCTATCCCAGGACCCTGGGATCATGACCTGAGCTGAAGGCAGAGGCTTAACCCACTGAGCCACCCAGGCGCCCCCTTTTTCGTGTTTCTAATGGAATCTAATTACCATCTTCATTCAACAGTGACATGTATCAGAGAAAAACATGTTCTCTTTTCCAAAACTTCTGCCTGCCTACTTTCTTTTCCTTCACCGCCTGAATAATTCAAGCCCAGACAAATAGAAGCATGTGTTCTCTGCAGCCTCTGAAAAGCAGATGTCAAGACAGAGATTAGATCAAGAGTTTACTGGGGGAAATGCCTGGGGGACAAGGAGAGTCATCGGGCCACAAGGCAGGCTGCTTCCAGTGGAGGAATGCGCAGGATGGAGGAAGTCTTAGAAGACAGGGCAACAGAGAAAGTGTCAGTCATGCTGACAGGGAGTCGCCTACCACAGGAGTCCTGTGTGTCTCTGAATAATCGGTCAGAGATGGTGGGGCTCCTGGCTAGCTCGGGGGTGACCTCCTCTTCCTTTCCTAAGGCAGGAGATCAATCAAGTCCTTCCACTGAGCCTGGCAGGAAAGAGAACTCAGACAAACACTGGGCAGGTTCTTTGTGGGGACTCCGTCTGAGAGCAGGTCTGGACAACCTGAAATCATCCCTTGACTAAACAGCTCTTTCCGCCATATTGCCTCCCTTCACCTCACTCTCGTGCTCTACATCTCCTCGTGCCCTTAGTCCTCACCTTGTTCCTTCTCAATAGCCATCTGGATTTCTTTTAAGTTCTGGCTCATTTTAACTTTTATTACTGTATCTTTCTCTCTCCCTCTCTCTGTCCGAGTGAAACTCAGTTTCATCATAATGTTTCCAGATGTCTGTCTTTATTTTCTCCCTCTCTCTCTGTTTCTGTTATTCCTTGTTCTGCATGTCTATCTTTTCCTGGGCCAGGAACACCTGAAAATGTACCCTACGTGTTCCCTCCAGAGCCAGTGACTCTCACTGCCCATCTATCAGGCTGTCCCTGGCACTGTCCCCTAGCCTGTGTCTGGGTCATGACTTCCGACCTCCCCCACCTTCCTTTTGGCTTCTGGGGACTCCTTTCCCTTCCTGAGAAGATGATCTCTGTGCATTTGTCACAGCACTCCTTCCTTGTCCATGTTGTCTCTCTATAGAGGAAGGGAAAGCTAGAACCTGCTTCCCTATACCCCCCTACTGGCTCCAGGTCAGTCAGCCCTCAGGCTCATGCCAGGATGACCAACCATGCTCAGAGAAAACGCAGTGCTGGCTTAGCACCTTTTGAATAAGATGAGGCCATCTTGAAATCCTACAAATGTTCTGAAGCTGGGTGAGACGGTCCTGTCTACAAGGAAGAGACAAAGGCTGAGACTTGAGGACAGAGAGTCTTGGGGTGCTACAGGGCGCCCTCTGAATCTGGCTGGGAACCAGGCCTAGCTAGGCCCCGGCCGCTGCCAACTTTATAAATCTTATTGGTGGCTATTGATTGAAGGTCAGCCACCAGTCAGTCCACCAGGAGGCCCACTGGATTAAAGGAATCAGACTTTCCTGTAGGAGCTGGTTCAGCCTCAAATTTGGGTCCTGGGGGCAGGGAGCAGTGTCGGTCTCTAGGGAGCAGCGTGAGGCGGGGCTGGGGTCCTGGACAGCAGGATGCTCTGGAGCTCTGGGCCTGCTCTCTGGTTCAGGTAAAGCCTGAGAAGTCTCCAGTGGCAAAAGGCACGTGTAGGATGCTCAGCTCTCCAAACTTCTGCAAACAGGGTGCTCTGGGCTGAGACAGCCTGGAGTGGGACAAGGACAAGAGCAGGAAGCGGTGTGTGGTCCCGAAGGAAGGTAAGATGAGCTAGGCTCAGCTATTGGACCCCCTGACGTCCCCCTCCCCCAGTGTGGCCTAAATCCACTGACCTTCTGCCCTCCTTGGCAGGGGGCTGCCTCCCCTATCACAGGGAGAGGAGCCTCTTCCTTTCCACACCACCTCCTGCTGTCCTCTAAGCACAGAGCCCAGGGGGCCTCCCATGCCAGTGCTTCTGTGTCTGATCTCTCTGAGCTGGGCCCTGGGAGGGAGAAGCTGGGAGAAGCCCGGAGGAGCAGCCCTGCTGCAGGGCTCGGGAGACCTCAGTTTGAATGTCAGCTTTGCCTCGCCTTTCTTATTGCCTCCGGCAGTGGCAGTACCTGTTTGAGACTCCGCGACACTCAGTTTCTTCACTATTAAAATGGACGTAATCATGTCCTTCACGCTACAGCGGTGCCGGCCAGGAAATTGGTCCGCTGTAAAGCATCTGTACATGGAGGACTGCTGCTATGGTTATTCCCCAGATGAATGGATTCTAGCCTGATACCACTGGTCAAACCCAATAGGACCACCAGGATACAAAGAACAGCTTGGATTAGTCCAAAGGCTACATTTTACAGATGGGAAAACTGAGGCCCTGATGTAGAAAAAAGCCAGGATTTGAACCCTGGGTCCTGATCTCATGAACTGTGCATTTAACTCTGCCACCACCATTCTCCCTGTCTGCCTGGCCTAAGACGATGCTGGGAAGTGGAGGCAGAGGGTGCCTGTGGACCTGGAGGTCCCAGAGGTCCCCTGGCTGGTTCTAGCGCTTTTCTCTCTGCAGACTAAGCTCTGGGGTATGTGGTCTCTGAATTCTCTTTCCCCACTAAGCCCGAAAACATCCAAAGCTCCCCAGGGAAGACCTGGTTTTATCACCAGGACCTCCTTTGGGTTCCGATTTGGACTGATTCATCTGTGTATCCCCAGAAGCTGGGGTAGGACTTGCATACAGTAGATGCTCTGGAAATGCCTATTGATTAGGAAACGAATACGTGCACATGCTTCTTCTTCATTTCCAGCTTCATTGGGCTGGTAGTTGGGAGGAGGAAGTGAGTGACAAGATGTCTGCATGTGTGGTGTGTAAAGGGTAAGGGGCAGAGGACTTAGAAAGAAATGTAACCAGGACGTGGAAGATTCGTACACTGCAAACTATAAGACACTGAAGGAAGAGATCGAAGAAGACAAATAAATTTTAAGATATCCTGCGTTCATGGGTTGGAAGGGTTAATACTGTTAAAATGTCTGCACTCCCCAAGACTATCTACGGATTAAATGCAATGTCTATCAAAATTCCAATGGCATTTTTTCACAGAGATGGAAAAAACAATCCTAAGATTCCTATGGAAGCAGAAAGACGCCGAAGCATCAGAGAATCCTGAGAAAGAACAAAGCCAGGAGCATAGCCCCTCCTGACTTCAGACTCTGCTGCAAAGCCAAAGGGCTAAAACCAGCATATTCCTAGGGCGCCTGGTTGACTCAGTCATTGGAATGTGAAAATCTTGATCTCATGGTCATGAGTTCGAGCCCCAAACTGAGCAAAGGAAAAACAGCATATTACTGGCACGCAGGGGGGCACATGAACTCATGGTATGACTACCCAGAAATGGATTCTTGCATATATAGTTGACTAATTGTAACAGGGCAGCCAAGAATACTCAGTGGGGAGAGGATAATCTTTTCAATAAATGGTGTTAGGAAAACTGAATATCCTGATGCAAAAGAATGAAATTGGACCCTGATCTGCACCACTCTCCAAAATTAGCTTGAAATGGACCTTAAATATAAGACCTAAAACTAAAACTACTGGAAGAAAATATAAGGAAAACTCTTCTCAACACCAGTCTTGGCAATGGTTTTTTGAATACAACACCAACAGCACAAAAGCAAAAACCAACAAGTGGGACTACAGCAAACTAGAACACTTCTGCACAGCAGAATCAGCAATCAACAAAAAGAAAAAGCAACCTAGAGGATGGGAGAAAATATCTGTAAACCCTATATCTGATAAGGGCGTTAATATCCAAAATATATAAAGAATTCCTGTAAGTCAATAGCAGAAAAGAAATCCAGACAACTTGAATAGACATTTTTCCAAAGAAGAGGTAGAAATGGGCAACAGTTACATGAAAAGATACTCAGCATCACTAACCATCATGGAAATGCAAATCAAAGACACAAGGAGATACCACCTCACACCTGATAAAATGGCTATCAGCAAAAACAAACAAACAAAAAACAAAACAATAACAACAACAACAAAAAAAACAAGAGATAGCAAATACTGGTAAAATAGAGAGCAAAGGGAGCCCTTGTGCTCTGTTGGTTGGAATGCAAATTGCCACTATGGAATATATATGCCACTATGGAATGCATAGCCACTATGGAGCACAGTAGGAGGGGTCCTAAGAGAATTAAAAATAGAACTACCACATGATCCAGTAATCTCCATTCTGGGTATATATCCAAAGAAGATTGAATCACTATCTCAAAAAGATATCTGCATTCCATGTTCCCTGCAGCATTATTCACTGTAGCCAAGACCTGGAAATAACCCGAGTGTCCAAAACTGATGGGTGAGCGGAGGAAGAAAATGCGATACATATATACAATGGAATATTACTCAGCCATTCAAAGAGAAGGAAATCTTGCCATGTGTGATAACATGGATGGACCTTGAGGGCACTTTGTTAACTGGAATAAGCCAGACAGAGAAAGACAAATACTGTCCAATCTCACTTATGTATGGAATCTGAAAACATCAAACTCAGAAACAGAGATTCGAATGGTGGTTGCCAGGGCTGAGTGGTAGGCGAAATGGGAGATAGCCAAAGAGTACAAATCGTCAGCCATAAGACAACTGAGTTTGGAAATAATAGATGAGTTAACTTCCAGGGATTTCTATATAGCACGGTTATAGCACGGTGACCGTAGTTCACAAAACTGTATCATATACTTGAAAGTTGCTACAAGAGTAGGGCTTTAATGTTCTCACTGTAACAATGACAACAAAATGGTAACTATTTGAGATAAAGACGTGTTAATTAAGGCTGCTGTGGGAAACATTTATCAACATATACATGTATCCAATCATCACACTGTACACCTTAAACTTACACAATGTTATATGTCAATTACATCTCAATAAAGCGGTGGGGTGGGGGTGGTAAAAAAATCAAAATTACATAAAAGGCTATAGTTAAAGCCGTTTTTCCCCCATCCCTATACTTTTTACTCCACTTCTATCCAACACCTATAGGTACCAATTTTATTTTTGATTTATCCTTCTTACATTTTCATTATATATTCTTATTTACATTTGTTTCTTATGTGAAGGATAGCTTACTATATACATACCAGTATAACTGACAATTACTTCATCTCAGCTCATAGTGACCTTCACTTAATTTTTAAAAAATGATGTTATAATATTATATTGTCATAAGCTTATTTATCTGATCTCCTCATCTTGCATTAATAAGCCATCTTTTGCTATTGCAAATGTCACAAATTATGTTAGCATGATTGTTGACATAAGTCCTTAGTGTAGATTCCTAGAATGTGATTGCTGACAGGATAGACACATAGTTTGGTTGAACACTACTAAGTTCTCATTTCCAGGGATAACACTATTTCAGATTCCTAGCGGCTATGTCTGAGACTGTTTCTTCACAGCTGTGCCAATGGAGTTTGTTGTTAAACTTTTGTATTTTTGCCAGTCTGGTAGAAAATGGTATCAGAGTATAATTTTGATGTATAGTTTTCTTATATGAGAGGTTGATATTTATTTTCTCCTTATTTCAGGAGCCATTGTAACTTTTTCCTATGAGTTTTCTGTTCCTGTCTTTTATTCACATCCCTCTTGGGTTTTTGATAGTTTTCTTCTTTATTCTAAAAAGCTCTTTACATGTGAGGGAGATTAGCTGTTTTTCTGATATTAGGTGATAAGACTTTTCCCAATTTTTCCCATCTTTTGATTTTGACTATAATTTCTTTTCTTTTTGCCATGCATTTAAAAATTATTATGGCTTCCTTAATATCATTTGTTACAAAGTATATATTTCTCCAGCGACTTGAAATGCCACATTTATCATACATTATATTTCCATTTGTAGATGACTCTATTCTTGAACTTCTTATTTTGTTCTTTTCATTTGTCTATTCATATGCCAGTACCACACTGCTTTAACTCTAGAGCATGGTGTATCTTTTAACACGTGGTAAGGCTAGTCTTTCTGATGTGTTTCTTTTTCAGATTTTTCTAGCCATTCTTGTTTGCTCTTCATATGAAATTTAGACTCAACTCTTCTAAGCCCTGGGGGATTAAAAAACAAAACAAAACCCTTACTGGTACTTTTATTTTGGTCATGTTAAATTAACTTGAAGACACTTAACATGTTCATTATACTGTGATCATTCCATCCAAAGACAAGGGATGTCTTCCAATTTAAGTATACTTGAGTATTTCAAAAGTGCTTAAAAATTTTGGTAATTTTTTATCGTAAATGAAATGTTCCCTCATGTTAAATCTCCTAACTTCTTGTTTACATGTAAAAAGAGCAATGATTTTTGAATGTTAATACAAAATTCTCTCTACATTAGGTATAGCATGGAATCTTTTGGCTTTGATAGATACACTATCATGTCATCTGTAATGATAATTTTAATTATTTATTTCTAATTTTTGTGTGTAATTTTAAAAATCCTGTACAATACACTGGCTACTCCTTCTAATATAATGTGAAATAGTAGAGAAGTTAGCAGATAGCTTTCTTATTAACCTTAATGGAAAAGACTTTGTGTTTCTCCAGGAAGAAAGTATCGGTCAATTTTTTAGTTTATCAAATGCATATGCATTTTTAAAAAATAATAAATGAAAGTGAGTTTACTTTTTGGAAGGTCTTTTCAGCATCTATGAGAATGAATCCTATCTTTTTTTCTCCTTAAATATACTTATATATACATTATAGTAAGGATTTCCTAATGTTTAGCCATCTGTATTCCTCAGGAGAAAAAACCCTAATTTGGTCATGATGCCTTACTTCTTATTTTTATTTTTTTAAAAGATTTTATGTATTTATTTGACAGACAGAGATCACAAGTAGGCAGAGAGACAGGCAGAGGGCAGGGGGGAAGCAGGCTCCCTGCGGGGCTCAATCCCAGGACCCCAAGATCATGACCTGAGCTGAAGGCAGAGGCTTAACCCACTGAGCCACCCAGGCGACCCAATGCCTTACTTTTTAGATATACTATTGTAGGGGAGCCTGGGTGGCTCAGGGGAACCTGGTAAGGGCATGAAGGAAAGTAGCCAAGCAGTGGTGGGATTTCAGGGCAAGTCCCAGCCTCATCCAATCCCACAGGGATCTCTGGAGCATAAAGCAGGGATTTTATACGTCCACACTGGCCAGACATTGACTAAGAGCTGACGGGAGGGAACATCAACTCCCAGGTATTTCTGGTGCCCATGTGGATAAGGGAGCTGTAAAAGTCAAGGACACACCTCTGAAGCAATCTCAGGGGCTACCAAGGTGAGCCCTTAGCACCAAAACAATAATCTGGGTCATGGCCATACAGAGATGATCAAAGGGATCGAAGGAACGTGGACATGACACTGACCGTGTTCCATGAAGCCATTCCCGGGGGGCGGGGGCAGTGCATCCACCTCAGACACATGTGATATGGAAGAGAAGGCACTTTGAAGGGTCAGGATGTCCCTTCCTGACTATAAGTGGCAGCACTGCTCTGTCTAGTTAAGGACGAGTTTGGAAGACAATGTTTGGAAGCAATGGCAGAAAGTGCTTGTTTAGAGATGACAACCGTAAAGGTGTGTCTTCACCTGATGAGAGGTCCTGTGAGGTAAGAAATGTATTTACCCCATAGAAGGTCGGGAGGAAGTCTGAGCTCAGATCCAAGTCCTTTGATTCAGTGGGCCTTGATACCCCAGTACCCCAGACCCATGGGGAAGGGCTGTGTGCCTTTTTATCTCTGCAGATCCTCTACAAGGCCTCCGTGCATTTAACCGCACTTTCCCCTGTCCTTCAGGCCAGGATGCCCACAAGGTTACCTAGACAGTGCTTTCTCCCAGAGTCCTGCAAAACCCCTGGAAGGGAGGGGGCCCTGGAGGGGAGCAGGAGTGGGCAGCTCCAGTACAGGGCACGGGAGCCTGGAATTGGAAGAAAAACTTCTGATTGATTTATTTCATTTAGTATAATACCCTCTAGTTCCATCCATGTTGCTGCAAATGGCAAGATTTCATTCTTTTTGTTTTGTTTTGTTTTAAGATCTTATTCATTTGAGGGAGAGTGAGTGAGAGAGATAGGGCATAAGTAGGGGAGAAGGAGAAGCAGACTCTCCACCTAGTAGGGAGCCAAACGACACCCTGCAAGTGTTCATTCTTTTTGATGGCCGAGTAATATTCCATACCGTGTGTGTGTGTGTGTGTGTGTGTGTGTGTGTGTGTGTGTGTGATATCTATATCTCACATCTTCTTTATCCACTCATCTGGGCTCTTTCCATAGTCTGGACGTCTGGGCTCTTTCCATAGTCTGGCTGTTGTGAACATTGTTGCTATAAATATTGGGGTGCATGCGCCCCTTCAAATCACTATTTCTGTATCCTTTGAATAAATACCTAGTAGTGCAATTGCTGGGTGGTAGGGTAGTTCTGGTTTTAACTTTTTGAGGAACCTCCATCCCGTTTTTCCAGAGTGGCTGCACCAGCTGGCTTTCAAAGTTTCATAAGAGAAGCATAAGTGGGTTCCCCTTTCTCCCCATCTGCGCCAACACCTGTTGCTTCCTGAGTTGTTAATTTTAGCCCTTCTGAGCATGTGATGTGGTATCTCATTGTGGTTTTGATTTGTATTTCCCTGATGCTAGAATGTATTATGGTAAGCAAAAAAGTCAGTAAGAGAAAGAGAAATACCATATGATTTCACTCATACGTAGAATTTAAGAAACAAAACAGATGAACATAGGGGAAGGGAAGGAAAAATAAAATCAGATAAAAACAGAGAGGGAGACAAACCATAAGAGACTCTCAACTCTAGGAAACAAACCGGGGTTTGCTGGAGGGGAGGTGGGTACGGGAATGGGATAACTGGGTGATGGGGATTAAGGAGGGCATGTGACTAGGTGTTTATGCCAACTGATGAATCCCTAAACTCTACCCTGAAACTAATAATACATTATATATTAGCTAACTTTAATTTAAATTTAAAAAAAAAACCACCTGCTTCTGACTTAAAGTATGACTATGAAGGATGATTGTATCTCTTTGGACTCAGTTTTCTCATCTGTAAGGTGGACACAGTCACCTTGCTCAGGACAACATCCTACACAGGGTTTTGTAATCCATAAAGCACTGAGGCAGTGAGGGCTCTTAGCTGATTTCTCCTCTGGGTCTTTGGCGGTGCCCTGATAAAAGGCCCTCAAAGACCACCAGCGTTGGGGAACTTGCCAGGGTCATCCAGCCAGTGTCCTGAATTTACGGGTGGGGGGGGAAAGTGAGTTGGTAAACAGCTAAGATTGCCACCGCATGCTCTTCCTTCCCTGCCTCAAGCAACCTTCAAACGTGGTCCCCCTCAAGGTAGAGGATCTGGTGGTTAGGTGGCCGCGCCAAGGGGTGGAAGCTCAGACCTGGTCTTCTGTCTGAAGATGGATGGCCATCAGCAGGGTGACACAGAGGATTCCCACTGTGAGGGTACAGGGGGTCCGTTCCCCACACAAGACCAGAATATTGGGCATTCCAAGCTAAAGCCTGGGTTCTACCACAGATAATTCTTTATGTCTGGTCCTTAGTGTACCCTTGGTGCCCAGAGAAAGAGCTGGGCGCAGAGAATGGGTTTTGAGTAGAGAATGAATAAAAGCACGTGCTTCTCTCCACAAACCCCGAGTCCATCCGAGATTCAGAGTCTGGCCTGGAGGCTGGGAGTCGCTGGGAGCAAAGAGACTCCCTCCTGCAGCTCGATTCCACATACCCCTGGGCTTGTGTTCCCCCTAAGCTGTATACCTAGAATTCAAATTGCTTCTAGGTCTTTCCTGTTGGCAAGGCTAGGTGTCCTTATAGAAAAGTTCAAGTAATTCTGCCAACTGAATGGGCTAATTTATATTTCTTCCAGTGGCATCTGAATCTCTGCTTGACTGTAACTCAATTAATAGGTGGTCAGACTTTTAGTCCCAATGTAGCTCTATAGCAGAACTAACGTACTTTCCTTGAGATTTGCAGACCACTGGCCTTGAGGAGAGAAGGGCCAGACTTTCCCAGAAGATAAGGCCTGACTATATTTGAAAACAGCCCTCGCTGATGCCAGCAAGTCTGTTCAGGGTCACGGTGACATAGGACTAACAGCCTGGGGCACCCTCTTCTCCTGCACGGAGCTCCCCTCCTTTTTCCCTGCTTTCCTCTTTAAAACCCTCTGGCTGTCCCTGGACTGGGAAGATGGTCTTTGAGACATTTGTCCCCCATTTCTCAGGTTGCCAGCTTCCCAGATAAAGCAGACTCCACTTTCCCACCATCATTTGTCTCTTGAGTATCGATTTTCAAGTGGCAAGCAGCCAAACTTGAGTTCAGAACCAGTCCTCTGTCCAATAGCTCTCGTGACTGTTAGACACCATGGCCTTAACCTCTCACAGAGGAACCCGGTTGAGAAAGGCTCTTAAGGGCTTCAAATATCTCTACCCATATTTGTATCTATATCCATCTCAGATTAAAATTTAAGAAATATCTATTGCCTTGAAGGGTAATGATAATATATGGGCAGACTTTAAACTTTTATCAATTGGTGTATGAAAACTGATGCTCTCTTTCAATTTGCACACATGATTATTTAGGAGGCCAAAAATATATCCAAGCACTCAAATAATCATGATATAATTAATATCCATGTACTTAGTGCTGCATTAAAGTCTCCATTGCATAGGATTGTGCAAGTCTATTTCCATAGACTCAACAGATAAGAGTTGGATGAACAGGATGGTTGTGAGAACATTCAAACCTTCTGTAAGTTTCAGAAGATCTATCTAGGAAGAGGTGCATAGGGAAAACCCCAGTAGGAAGGAATCAACCATGAAGCTCATTTCTAGTGGGAGGAGATCTGACAGCTACTGTTATCCATGAGATCACTGGTAGAGAAGGGTGTGGTTGACCGAACCCTCCCTTATTTTTACCCCATTTCCCAATCTCTGTCTTCTGGCTCAATCCAGTAGGTTTCTGTCCTGACACCCACCACCAACTTGTCAGCACCAGCCCACCATCTCAAGTGGCCGGCCTCATGGTGGAGGGATCCTCCATTCCCCTTGGAGATTGCTGGCATATTTCAGAGAACCTTTTCCAAATATAAGAAAGGAACATTACAAACCTGGACATGAATGCGTGTCCCCAAGGACTACCATGAATCAGGAAGGCGGGATCAAAACTTAGCTAATGGCTCTTCCTGGCTTCCTTCTTTAGTTCATTCAGTGAATTATTCATTGTTTTATTCATTCAACATGTACTGCATCAGGTTCCTGAACTAAACAGAGAGATACTGTCTTTCTCTGACAACAGTTGCAGTCTACATGCCAGTCATTGAGCTGGGTGCTGGGATATATCTTTTTGGTTAAGTTCTCCTGGAAGCAAGACCCTGGGACAATAGTTTGAGGACAAGTAATTTACTTGGGAGTTGATCGAAGGAACACTATTTAGAGAATAGGTTTGTGAGACCAGGTGGAAGGAAACTGAAAAGGGTGCAGTACTGAGAATATTGCTGGTATGGGCAATTGGAGCTCAAAACCATTGGAAAATTCTGGAAGGTAGTATAGAATCTGCCTTGGAATTTCCCATCCAGGGTGAAAAAATGGGGTATTTATCCTCCAGCTCCCATCTGTCACTGGCTGGCATTTAGTTCCCCTGAATTGGGCTGAGAGAAAATCCTCAGGCAGGGTAGCCCAGGTGTTTCTATTAAAGGACACTGGCAGGTACTGGGATGGTGAGCACCCTGAGATTATGGACAGGGCACAGCCAGAGTCAGCGATAAAGCCTAATGGTAAACCACAGCCACAATAATTTGGGCTGGAATCAAGATTTGCTATAAACCTCTGTGTCTTAATCTGCTCAGACTGTTATAAGAAAATATCACCGACTGGGTGACTTAAGCAACAGAAATTTATTTCATACAGTTCTGGAGCCTGGGAAGTCCAAAATCATGGCACTGGTTGATTTGACATCTGGCAAGAGCCCTCTTACTCATTTGTAGACGGACACCTCCTTACTATGTCCTCACATGGCAGAGAGAGCAAGAATGGGAGAGATCATCTCTCTCATATCTCTTCTTATAACAGCACTAATACCATTCAAGAAGGTTCACCCTCATTACCTAAGCATCTCTCAAAGGCTTCACTTCCTAATACCACCACAACTGGGATTGGGGCTCCAACTGAGGGATTTTGAGGAAAAGCAAACATTCAACCCATAGCAATACTGTAATGAAGGCATTGTGCTATTCGCCGAAGGACAGACAGGTAGATCAGTGGGGAGTGTGAAAAGAGATTCATGCACATAGAATCAACTGACTTTGGCAAAAGTACGAAGAGAATTCACTGGAGAAAAGAATTGTCTTTTCAGCAAATGATACCAGAACAACTGAACATCCATACATAAAATATGAACCTTGATCCATACTTCACATCATTTATAAAAACTAACTCAAAGTCAATCACAGACATAATTGCAAGAATTAGAACTATAGAAAGAAATGTAAGGAGAAAAATCTTTGTGACTTTGGGCTATGCAAAGATTTCTCAAATATGACACCAGAAACATGATGAAGAAGAAAATGATGAGTGGGATCCCATCAAAATTAAAAACTGCTCTTTGAAAACCACTGTTAAGAAAATAAGGACAGGGGACGCCTGGGTGGCTCAGTTGGTTGGACGACTGCCTTCGGCTCAGGTCATGATCCCGGGCTGCCGGGATCGAGTCCCACATTGGGCTCCCAGCTCCATGGGGAGTCTGCTTCTCCCTCTGACCTTCTCCTCGCTCATGCTCTCTCTCACTGTCTCTCTCTCAAATAAATAAATAAAATCTTTAAAAAAAAAAAAGAAAATAAGGACAGGCCACCAATTGGAAAACTATTGGCCAAATGCAGATCTGATAAAGTATTTGTATATAGAATATATAAAGAACTTCAAAAATCAATAACAAGAAAACAAACAACCCAATAAAAATGGGTAAAAGGTCTGAACAGACAATTCACCGAAGAATATATATACAGTGGCAAATAAGCACATGAAGATAATCATTTCATACACTATGTATTTATTAGGATGGCCAAAAGTAAGCAAACAGACAAACCACACACACACATACCACACACAACATCAATACCAAGTGTTGTTGCTAATGCACATCAATTAGAGCTCTGATGAGAATCCCCTGCTGGTGGAAATGCAAAATGGTACAGCTACTCTGGACATTATTTGGCAGTTTATTAGAGTTAATGTATGTTACCACCTTACCTATCAGTCCTACACTAGATACTACCCAAAAGAAATGTCAACCACATGCACACAAAAACCTATACATAAACACTTATAACAGTTTAATTCATAATCATGAAAAACTGGGAGCACCACCCAAATCCTCCAACTGGGGAATGCATAAACAAACCAGGACGTCTCTGCAAAGGCCCCTTTTAAGCAAACATGCTTGAGCAGTGGAATCCAGACAGACCCATCAGGCGACCCACCTCAGAATATCCATAGGCCCTGAGTAACCAATGCGTTACTTACAACCAGACACAGTTATCAAAAGAGGGAAGATTCCATACATGGCCATACTTCCTCATCTCCCCCTCCTTTAAAAGCAGCCCTCACCACTATCCAGTGGCAGACGGTCTCTCCTCTGCTGTCCTGCCCACTGATCCCTTGTGGTGTAATTCAGTACTCTTCTATCTCCTTTGCTCAGCTGTGGGTGAATTCTTTCACCATGGTACCATCGGCTTCCACCTGCTTATCACCCCACATTTGGGGGCCACCATCTGATCAAGAGAAACCCCATTTAGACACCATAACTTATTGCTGAGCCACAGAACAAACTCCTGGGAATATAGACGTTCTGCTAAGTGTAAGAAGGTTCAACAGGTCATGGCCTGTTCGATCCCACTCATAGAACACCCTCAAAAAGGCAAAATTTATAGGGACAGGAAACACATCCGTTGTTGCGAAGGGCTGAAGGTGGATCACAGGATCAACTCCAAAGGGTGCATGAGAATTTCAAGAGGGGGATGGAACGGTTCTCTCTCTTGGTTGAGGTGGTGGTTGGGGGGCTGCACGCCTTTGTGACAACTCAGAACCGCACACTAAATTGGGTGACTTTTACAGACCATGTACACACAGTCTGTCCTATTTAGGACCTTATGTTCTCATGGAGAAGCATCTTCATGAACTGGCACTGACCATTCTCAGTGATCATTATGAAGAGAGTGCCAAGGGCAGGGCAACAGGGGAGGGGCTCCCAACTGGGAGAGAGAATCTTATGTCCTCAGGGATCCTACTGAAAGGGGAATAATGCTTAGTGCTTTACCTGGATGATTGTACATCTTCATGATAAGCTAAGTGAGATAATAGGCTTTCTTTTAAAATATCTTTATTTTTATCAAAATGATACATGCAGATAAACTCAAGAGTCACATAATCTCACAAAACTTGTGACAAACAGCTTACCAAGCCTCACCCTTCCATGCCCTCCCTCCCATTAGTTATGTGTCACGTTTTCTTATATTAATTCATTTATTTTAGACAGAGAGTATGAGTGAGGGGAGAGGCAGAAGGAGAGGGAGAAGCAGACTTCCCACTGAGCATGGAACCCAATGCAGGGCTCCATCCCGGGACTCCAGGACCATGACCTGAGCCGAAATCAAGAGTCAGATGTTCAACGGACTGAGCCACCCAGGCAGCCCATTTTTTAAAAAGCTGTATTTATTTATTTTTTTCATTTAAAAGAGAGAGTTCTGTGACAATTTGGTGAGATCGGGACTCTTAGTTACCTTATTATGACTCTGTGGACCCTCGTCACAGCTGAACTAGGTCATAAACCAAACTACTTTTCCTTTCTGGCACAACTTTTTTTTTTTTTTTTGTCATGAAAAATTGTCAGGTTTTATGTTTGCTTGGTTTTCTACGTACGTATCACTTTTCAACCATAAACTCTTTATTGTGTTGTCAAAACCTCCTCCCCATGTTCGTATGTGCCAAGTGTGCTGTTAACTTCACCTTTCAGAAGATGAATTTCCTGGAGCCCTGGGGCGCTTTCCGGTCTGAACTGGCCGCCGTGCCTCTGGCACTCTGCTGTCACTGTCAGACCTTCTGTCACCGCATTGTGGTGGCTCCCTTAATGTTCCCCCTGCATTCTGGCTTCTCTATCCCCTGCATTTTTTTTTTCTTGGTCACACCTTAATGGGCTTCCTTTTGATTTTTGGAAATGTTCCACTCGAACTTCTTGCCACATAGCCAATGCTCAGTTAACGAGAACCTTCGTTATAATTATGAAAGCACAGTGGGGGTAACTTGGGGTGTGGGAAAACTTTCTGAGCACATCAAACAGCACTCCTTGCACTCCTTGCTTATCCGGCCATCCAGCTGACTGCTGGGAAGAGTCCCATCGGTTCATTTCAAAGAAACGGGCTCAGATGTGGCTTCGCATTCACTTCACCTCCACCCGTCACTAAGGGGTGTGTGTTCACTCTGTTCAATGCCCTTCCACCCCCTTTCTCTCTGATCCTGCTCAATGACCCAGGCAGGGAGCGCTACCCCCACCTCGCAGCTGGGAAGTTGGAGGCCCCAAGTGGTTTGGGTTGCTCTCCCCTATCACCAGTCATGCCATTCAGGCTCTTTGAGAAAGCCCTGTGGGATTGTCAGAGTGCCCAGAACTCTGGGTATTATGTGGACACAAGTCCAGTGTTGGCAGGCGAAGGCATCACCTGAAGTCTGGGAGAGGGAGTGACCCTGGGTAATTGGCAGCCAGTCCAGGAGTGTGGGAAGGTCAAGGCACACAGAGAGGCTCCTTTGTAATGACTTCCAGTTCTGGCCTGTACGTTCCCCTCCAGGACCCTCGCCAACTCCACCGCAAAGGCCCAAGGCAGGTGCTTCCAGAATGGTCTCCTAATGAGCCTACGGACACCTCCCCCTCCAAGTTCCATGCGTCCCTCCCCAGGCTCCTGCCATCAATACTCTGGGTGGTGGAGTTACTGTCCTCCCTTGAATTTCCGGCTTAGGACAGAACAGTGGGGAGGGCCCCGGGCACGTCAATAGGAACCACACCCTCCGTGGAAGGTATAAAGGGAAAGGCTGGCACTGGCCACCAACCCCCACCTGCTGTGACGATGAAACCTGGCAGCCTCCTCCCCTTCATGGTGCTCCTTGCCCTCCAAATCCTCACATCCTGGGCTGTGGAAGATGCTAGCAAAGGTGAGTTGGAGTCTCTCTGGACATACCAGGGTCCCTGATGGCTCAGTGTGGTGGTACCTTCTTCTTCTTAGTCCAGGAGCTGACCTTGAAGTCACCTTTCCCATGGTCTGGCCCATGGCCCCTAACTTCAGGCACCTCTCTGAGGACTTCAGCTAAGAGTTCCTGAGCATCCAGAAACCCACCTTTCCCCAGATGGACCCGATAATCCCAGCCCCTGTATCGCTTGTCATTGTCGCTCTGCAACTCCTTCTCTGGTCTTTGCTCCGTCACATTATTTGGGTCTCTGTTTCATTTTCCAAAATGTTCTCTTTTACTCTTACTGTTTCTTTTTTAATGGTCACTCTGTCTCAATTTACTTGCCAGTTGACCTGCAATCTGTCCTGATGAGTGTCCTCTCCTACTACCGAGGTCCCTCTCCACCTCCTTCACAGTGAACGGTGGGCCAGGAGCACCTGACCATGAGCTCTGTCCAACCCTGTACTGGAGCTGGCTTATACTGTTCACAACAGCTGAAGGTCACACTCTCAAGACTTTTGAGAGCCAGTGGACATCACGTTGGTAGCCTGGAATCAGCCACAGTGGCGATATTTACACCATGGAAATTGGCAAATGCCCAAAGGCTTCTCTAAAAATGTTTGCCAGCACCCCACCATCTATACCTTCTTTCTTGCATTGACTCCCTCTTGGTTGAGTGGCTGGCTGAGCCCAGCACCGCCCCACACCTGCCTTCAGCCTGGAACCCCAACAGCTCCCTTCCTTCCTTTGGGTCGGCTGCCCAAGTTCGGTTTTTCTCCCCTCCTGGGAAGCTGGTTCCTTGTCCAGGATTGTGGTTGTAACTCAGAATCAGCTTCCTCTTCCTCCCTTGTTCTCACCCTTAGAAAAAGCCAAGCACGGAGCCTGCCCCTTCACACCTCCTGTATGTGCCTTGTGTTTGAACCCCCTCAGTGCCAGAGCGACTGGCAGTGTCCAAAGGAGCAGAAATGCTGTCGTGAATATTGTGGCATCAAATGTGTGGATCCTGTAGACCCATCAAAGCCCGGTGAGGCAACACAGCCCGGGAAGAGGGGACCAGGGAGATTTTAGCTTAAGGACATATATCTTGGAGAAGTAGTGGGAGATCCCCAAAACTGGGCTGGAGGGTGGGGCCGAACCACGGCTGACTGACTCCTGTTCTCGGTGAGTCAGTCCATGAACTGGTGATCTAGTCAATGAGTTAGCCACTCATTCAGCTACTGAGTGTAGCTGTCTGTCTGTTGGACACTTATAACACTGGTTGGGGTCCCCTTAGTGGAACGTGCACTCCATCAGGACACACACTGGCCTCAGTTTGGTTGCAAGGTAGAGAGGAAGTGATTGGCATGTACGAGTTAGAGATGGGGTAGGAAGTGGGGTGCTGTCTAGGGGGCAAGCCTCTGAGTTGTGCTCCCATTCTCACCAGTTAAGGTCAATCCTGGGAAATGTCCAGTGGTCACTGACCAGTGCAAGAGGCCCAACCCCAGGGACTTTTGCCTGAATGATGGCCACTGCCTTCACAATCTCAAGTGCTGCAAGGGGGTGTGTGGGAATTCCTGTGTTGAGCCAGTGGTACAGAGCCACATCCCCAGTGTCCTGTCAGGGTGCCACGCTGTGTGAATGAGGAAGTTGCTTGGAATCTCCCTTTACACTACTTGTCCCCCCCCCCCCCAAGTAGATCCACTGTCCGTCAACACCATTCACCACCAGTTTCCTAAGCAAGTGTTTCCCAGGGTCAGGTGTGAATGACTGCTAGTGCTGGGCCCTGGGAGGAAAGGCTTCTTGGAATGAGCCAGAAGAAAGGAACCATGATATAAGAGGCGAGAATTTTATCTTTTCACATCACCTCTGCCTCTGACCCATGTGGGACTATGAGCAACTGACTGCACCTTCCTTAGCCTCAGTGTCCCCAGCTGTAAAATAGACACAAGTATATCCACCGAGATACTAAATGTAAAAGCAAAGTGCTGTGTGCATGGAGAGAGTGTTGCTGTGGTGATGGCCTTGATTGGCTAGGTTGTCTGGAACCACAGGAAACTCCAGTACTGTTTTGACTATTCTAGCCCCGTGTTCTCTCTCTTCTTATCCCAAGGGATGTAGGGCCCACTGACAGGGGACCCTCTGGCTGGGAGGAAAGTAAAGGTCCCTGGGATTGTTCCTCTGGTGAGGCTCTGTTTTATTTTCTTTCCGCAGATGTATTCTTGCCAGTTCAACAAGATTAGGACTTCCCGGTACGTGTGGTCTGAGGATTCCTTTGTTCCCCAAGCCCAAGAAAAATGAAAGTGTCTTGATGCAGGTGTGGCTCCATGATGAACACCTCCAGGGTGCTAAGGTTGGGTCTGTTTTATCCGTGCATGCCCAGTGTCCCACGTGAGGCTTGGCACACAGGAGGAAATGACAGTTCGTTAGTGAATAAATAAAGACCCAATGTTTTCTCTGCATTTCCATCTTCCTTGATTCATTGCATCTGGTCTAGGATAGGAGGGGTGGGTGAAGAATGACATGTGTGCATGTATGGGGTTTCTCTCCTAAGCTAGGAAGTGGAAAAAAAGAACATTTCAGAGCGAAGCAGATACGGTTTTGAATCCTGAGTCTGTAGAGTACTGGCTCTGTAATTTGGGACACATTTGTGGGACTTTGTCCCACTGAGCCTCAGTTTTGCTATCTGTAACATGGGGAGGAGAATAGCAGTGTGAAGTCCGTGGAGTTGAGGATGAGAGGCATAACGTGTGAACTGACGAGCCCGACGACTATCACCTGGTGACAGGAAGAGGTGAAAAGCTGCTTGAGAATGGTGAGGTCCCCCGGCACCTCACCCGCACTCCCAGCCTGGCTGTAGGAATCCCTGAGTCAGGGGTAAAGCCATCAGGTAGAGAATGAGAGGCTCCTCATCTGGAAAAACTGAACTACTCCAAGGAAAGATCCTGCAGTGAGAGACAGATGGCGTTAAAGATAACTAACCTTAGCGATCACCAGTACCCATGGTGTCTGCTTTTCCCTGATCACCAGTACCAGTACCAGTACCCATGGTGTCTGCTTTTCCCTGATCACTAGTACCCATGGTGTCTGCCTTTCCCTGGGCACGTGGCTAGGCTGAGTTGTTCACCTCCCTTTTCAACTGAGTGTAGTTGGTTGTACGCTCTGGTCAGTGAAATGGGAGTGGGAGTGATGTGTTCCATTCTGGATCTGGCCTATAAAACTCCCTCAGCATCTGTGGGTGCCATGGAGAGGACATCAAGGACCTGGAGGAAGGAGCCTCGGGTTCTGAATTTCTGGGTGGGTCCCAGCCATCCTCTGCACTTGCTGGGGACTATGCCATAAACAAAACAACCCATGTGTACTGAGTTAAGGCACTGAGATTTGGAAATCGTGTGTGACATGAATGGTACAGTTCCTGACCACTGTTTGGAGTCCAATGTCAGCCCAGTTGATGGCCTTGCTCCATTTCTTGCCTTTGGGTTCTTCATGATGCCTCATTTCATCATGGATCCCCTATGAAAGGGTTTCTAGTCCATCTCTGGGTGGGGTTAGGGGTGGGAAATAAAGTGAGAAGAATCTGAAACCTCAGTTTTCCTCTCTCTGGCCAGATGGTCAGTTGCAGGTGAAAAAGTTCCCTGATGCTAGTTTATGCACAATAGACCCTGACCAGGGTTAGACCTTCTCACCCAGGCATTTCCATCTGTAGCTCCGCCAGAGCTGCTGGAGGAGAGGCTGGTTCTCACCTCCTTGCTCTCTTAGACTGCACAGTGATGTCTCTGCCCCTGCTCTGGGTGCCAGGCCTTTTGGGGTATCCCTGCAGTTCATCCCAGAACTCTGGAAGATTCCCTAGATGTTCCTTCCTTCCCAGCTCTCCCCCTTCTCTTTGAATCTTTTTCCTTCATTATGCAACTCCCTTCCCTGTACCTCTACCTCCCCTTTTCCTGGAATGTGCCAGCCCTTCACTACAGGAATACCGTGTATCAGTACATTATCTGCACTTCTGGCTTTTGGTGGGGCTGTGGGGGACTCAAATTTCAGTGTCTGTGGATTCTGTGTGGTGGAGCAGTGATGGTCTGGAAGAGGGGAGGGAGAAAGCAATCTTTTGGGTGGTGGTTAAAGGGAAAAGGTGGCAGTCTTCCACTCTGGCTCAAGCTTACTCTCAACCAGCTTATCTGAACTCCAATATCTGGACCACAAGATTAATCTTTCCCTGCAAGTTTCTCAGGGTTTTTATGAATCTGATCTTATTACATGGGGTCTATTCATTCTGACCTTATTGTGTTAAGAGAGCATCTGGCCCTCCCTGACTCTGGATACATTTTGAACTTGACCTACACTGACTGACAGCTCTGTACCCAAGTCACTTCTTGCCTATCCCTTGGTTTTTTCCATTCTTAAGAAAAGGATGGAGAAAATACTCTCTCATCCTGACTCTTTTCAAATAGATTTCCCTTTGTGGAAGTTAGCTTGACTCAGTCTCTCGAAGTACAGGCCGCAGGGGATTGGGAAATCACCTGGCCAGCCTTCAGGAACAGTGGTTGTCCCCAGCTTGGCTGTTGACTCAGCGTTGACTCAGGGCATGACCTCTCATTTGTGTAATGAAGCGATGGTTCAGCCGACTTCCAATGTCCCACTTTGTTCTGCTGTTTTACAAACGAATGACTCAGAGGTTACTTTTGAAGGAAAGCCCTGGGAGGAAAACCTCATCCTGTTCTAGGAACTCCCTGAAGTCCATGAACTCCCTCCATCTCTTGGCCTTGGCTTAGCTTCATCTTCTCTGGTGGCTGCAACCACCTTCCAGAGCACCTGCTTGCCTGCTGATTGTGACTCAGGAGTGACCCAGTCAGCCACAACTAGAAAGTCAGAGACCATCGGTCTAGTAACAACTTCTTAGAGTACAGATGGGGAAACTGAGGTCCAAGGAGACAATGTGCCCAAGATCCTTATAACAAGTCAGTGGTGGGACTCAAAGCCCTGCATTCTTTTTCTTTATTTTCAGGTTTATGTTTTTCAGATGCTATAGTGGTTGCTGTGGTGTGCTGTCCAGATCCTCCCACAGGACTGAGGCGCCCAGGCCTTTGGGCACTGAGAGGCTTGGCAGCTGACGCTCACAGCTGAGTCCATCCCTGGGAATTTCCCCAACCAGAGGGAGGTGCTATGTCTGAGGGTACACCCCCTTCCTGGGCAACCTGGGGAACCTGTATCTGCTGACTGGTGGATGTTGGGGCACAAAGGTCGAGCTCCCCAGTTCAATTAGGGACACCTCTTGAAGGGGCCCTGCCACTCCTGAGGTCTTGGTGGAATCGGCCGAGGCTTTGTTGTAACTGTGTCCCACATCCGCTTCTCCTACACAACCAGCCTCTTGTAACTCTCATGGCTGTTCCTCTCCGAATACTCCCCAGGAAACCTCTTGCACATAAATCACTGCCTCGGACCCATTTCCCAGAGCATCTGACCTAAAGAAGATAGTAAAAAAGACCATCCAATAAAGACGTTTACCCAAAATATACAAAGAACTCTTTAAAAATCAACAAGAAAACAACTCAATTAAAAAATAGGCCAAAGGGACGCCTGGGTGGCTCAGTTGGTTAAGCAGCTGCCTTCGGCTCAGGTCATGATCCCAGCGTCCTGGGATCGAGTCCCGCATCGGGCTCCTTGCTCATCAGGGAGCCTGCTTCTTCCTCTGCCTCTGCCTGCCATTCTGTCTTCCTGTGCTTGCTCTCTCTCCCTCTCTCTCTGACAAATAAATAAATAAAAAAAATCTTAAAAAAAAAAAAATAGGCCAAAGACCTGAACAGACATGTCACCAAAGACCATATACAGATGGCAAATAAGCACAAGAAAAGATCCTCCACATCCTATGGCGTCAGGGGAATGCAAATAAAAATGGGATACTCTAGACACCTGTTAGCATGGCTGAAATCTGGGACACTGACCACAGCAAGTGCTGGTGAGGATGTGGAGCGATGGGACCTCTCATGCATCCCTGTTTGGGGGGGAAGGTGTGCCTTGTTCTTTCTGATTCAAGTGCATTTTTCCTTGATTGCGATTAAACCTGATATACAATTTCAAATATTTCTTTAATTTTTTAGAGGAGGGAGGGGTAGAGGGAGAGAAAGAGAGAGAGAGAGAGAGAGAATCTCAAGCAGGCTCCACACCCAGCCCATGAGTCCAAGCAGGGCTTGATCTCATGACCCTGAGATCATGACCTGAGCCAAAACCAAGAACTGGATACTTAATGAACTGAGCCACCCAAGTGCCCTTGATATACAATTTTAGATTTTTTTTTTTGTTTACATTATAACACAGTCTCCTAGTGTTATACAAACTTCATAAATGTCTTGATCTTCATGACAGCAGAGGTCATGTCCATCTGCTCTATGAACGTTTGCACAGCACACACTTGGATGGACAGGAAAAGTATGGTTCAGCTGAACTCAGCTAATGGCCACATTGTTGCTCATTTCAAGGCTATGTCATCATTTCTGTAAATCCACAGGACAAACACTTTGTTCCCAGTCCTTGGTTTCTATTGTAGATTACATGCCTATGTCAATCTTTGTACGCGAATCATTTTTGTCTTTATTTCAGATTTTTCTGCTAGGACTGATGTCTAGAAGTGGGATGTACTGGGTCAAAGGGTTTAGATATTTTTAAGGCTATCAACACAAATCATTCTCTCCGTCCGCTCCCTGCAAAGCCTTTATGAAAATCAAATGAGACAGAGGATATAAATGATCGTGTTAGGCGCTTATGGGGGTGCTTGGAGACAGTCAGCCCTCAGAAATTTTGCCCACCTTTGAACAAGAGACATATCACACTTACATACAGAGACGCACAAGCGTGCCTCTAAACATCCAGAACTGTAATACAAATGCACCCATTTTCTTGGTACAGACCTTCTCGCCTCCATTAAGTACATGCTCTCTTGAGCATCTACAAACAGGCATGATAGGCTGTTAAATACTAATGTGCACAAGAACCTTAAATGCAGATTTGGAGGCAGTGGGTCGTGGATGGGGCCCGAGCTACCATATGTCTCAAGCTCTCAGGTATCCCGATGCTGCCAGCCTGGGGACCACCGCTTAGGTGGCAAGCAGTTATAGAACAAAGACACAACAGGCACAAAGAAACACACACATACACATAAATTAAAACCCCCATATGGGCACTAATTTAAAATGTCTCAGAAATGCACTAGGAAACAGGACTCGGACTTCCAAGGGCAGGGATCCACACTTGATGGAAACAATCTGTTAGCACCTACCTAGAACCCAAGAAAAGCTATGCTCTGTGAGCTCATTGGGACTGCACTGAAATCCCACTGGTCCTTGCCAAGAGAGGAAGGAACAGATAAAGCGATGGCCAGTGTTCAGTAGTGCCAGAGTAGGGTGGGACAGAGAAGGACAGGACAATCGGGACATTCTCTCCCTGAAGTAGGTGCTATCCCCACAAATGCGGCTTGGATTCCTCCCGAAATGCCAGATCCAACCTCTTTGGAACCTGGCAGCCTTCCCTTCCTCAGTACCATGCCTGAAACAGCAACAAGCTCACCAGCTGCCCCCAAGTCAGAAAGTCTGGGGGTGTCAGAAGGGGCACTTGGCACTGTGGCTCTGGTTCTGTCCCACTCATGATGTCCTGTGAACATGTGGGCAGGACCTTGCCCTTTTCTGAGCCCTGGTCTGTCCACCTCTGCACCAGGGTGAGACCCATTACCATCCCTTATCCATTTCTTTTTTTTTTTTTTTAGATTTTATTTATTTATTTGACAGACAGAGATCACAAATAGGCAGAGAGGCAGGCAGAGAGAGAGGAGGAAGCAGGCTCCCTGATGAGCAGAGAGCCTGATGCGGGGCTCGATCCCAGGACCCTGGGATCATGACCTGAGCAAAGGCAGAGGCTTAACCCACTGAGCCACCCAGGCGCCCCTCCTTATCCATTTCTTACTTCCATTCTCTCACGCCCAACTCAGACACTCTGCACCTTTGTGTTTCATTCAGTTGAGAGCCCAGGGATCATTTAATCCAGTCTCCGCAGTGTATTCACAGGGAAACTGAGGACCTAAAAGGAGAAAGCGCCGGTCCCCACTTTTGGAACCTGCGTCCCTTCTCTCAGTTGACCTTATAGCCCCAGCCGGTGAGTTCCCCTAACGTGAGTTTGTCTAACGAAGAAGCCAGCTCCAGATCAGCTCCTTTTTATGACCCTGAAACAACTTCTCACAAGACAGAACATATTCAGGCTCTTGAGAGAATGTGTTCTCTTCGAGGGGGTGTGTCTGCCTGCTTCTGAGATTTTACCATATTTTTCCCGCCAGTTTTTTCACTGAGTAGCTTCTTATTTCCAATACTTCTAATGTACAGACCTAGTATATAATTTGCCAATATACTCATAACCCCTAGGTATATTTAACTAACCTGTTGTAAAATACGGCCAGGGAGAAAAGTGCCTAAAACATAAAACATGCGAATGTAATGAATGGTTGTAAAGCAAATCCCATGTAAACACCACTCAGATCAAGATGAAAAAAAAGTTTGCTGTGACTTAGAAACGTGTTCCCAGCCATAGCCCCCTTTCTCAGGCAAAGGGAACCAGTAAGCCGATTTCTGGGGTAATCACTTGTTTGCTTTTAGTTATACGTTTAACTTTATATAAATGTTTTCAAGGCAGTTGTATGCTTTCACTCATCTTTATGCTGTGAAGTTCATTCAGGTTGTTGAGAGTAGCTGTGTACTATCCATTTACATTTACAACCAATTGTAGGAATACACCACACTTTTTCCAACATTCTAGAGCATACTGATGGACAACCGGGTTGTTTGCAGATTTGGGCTATTTTGGATGACGCTACTATGAATATTTCCGTACCTGTCTCTTGCTCACATGTAAATGCATTTATAGTGGGGTTTGTTGCACCGGAAATGATGAGCTTTCTCAAATTTATGAGATCACAACCAGTTGCTTTCCAAAGAATTGCCCCAGCTCACTCTCTCACCAGCAGTGGATGGGTCTTCCTGTTGTTCCTCATCCTTGTAAAAAAACAACTCAGTGTTACCAAACAATTCAGTGTTGGCCGATTTGGTGGATACAGAGTAGTGTCTCATTTTTGGTTCTAATTTGCATTTCCCTGAGCAGTAAATAAGGCTGTAGGCTTCTAGGATGTTTATTGGACGTTTGCATTTCATTTTTGTGCGTGAGGAGGCTATTTCTGTATTTGGTAGATCTTTCCACTAGACCAATCATTCTTGACATTTATTTGTAGGAATTCTTTCTATATATTCTGCTTGCAAGTATCTTCCCCAACCTGCGGTTTGCCTTTTCATTTTCTTACAGTATCTTTTGTCAAACAGAAATTTTAATTTATTGTAGTTAAACTTATCTTTTCTATAAGTAGTATTTTTCTGTCCTCTTTAAATAATCTTTTTCTAAAGGGGAACCTTCTTACACTGTTGGTGGAAATGCAAACTGGTGAAGTTACTCTGGAAAACAGAGTGGAGATTCCTCAAAAATTTAAAAATAGTACCCTACCTCCCAGCAATTGCACTGCTAGGTATTTATCCAAAGGATACAAAAATACAGATTCGAAGGGACACATGCTCCCTGATGTTTATGGCAACAGTATCAACAATAACCAAACTATGGAGAGAGCCCAAATTTCTTTGGCTGATGAATGGATAAAGAAGAGGTGGTGTATAGATACAATGAAATGTTACTCAGCCATCAAAAGAATGAAATCTTGCCATTGGCACAATGTGGATGAAACTAGAGTGTATTGTGCTAAGCAAAATAAGTCAGAGAAAGAGAAATACCATATGATGTCACCCGCATGTGGAATTTAGGAAACAAAACAGAGGAACAGGGGAAGGGGGAAAAAAGAGAGAGAGAGGGAAGCAAACCCCAAAAGACTCTCCATGACAGAGAATAAACTGAGGGTTGATGGAGGGCGGTGGGTGCAGGATGGGCTGGATGGGTGACTTGTTGTAATTAGAACTGGGTGTTACCTGTAAGTAATGCATCACCAAATTCTACACCTGAAGCCAATTTTACCATATATGTTAACTACCTAGAATTTAAATAGAAACTTGAAATTAAAAAAAAAAATCTTTCTCTAGACTGAAGTCATGAGAATATTATCCTCTGTTACATTTTTAAAATCTTTATGGTTTTGCTTTTTATATTAAATCTACAACCAGTTGGAACTGATTTTGCACGTGATGAGGACTAGTGATCAGGTCTCTCTTCTTTTTCTTTTTTAAAAATACAGATATGGGGCACCTGGGTGGCTCCGTCAGCTAAGCATCTGACTCTTGATCTCAGCTCAGGTCTTGATCTCAGGGTCATGAGTTCAAGCCCTGAGTTGGGTTCCATACTGGGTGTGGAGCCTACTTAAAAAAAAAAATAAAAATTTACAGGATATGGATATTTGTCCCAGTGACATTTATTGAAGAGTCTCTCTTTCCCCCTACTGGTTTGCAAAATAACCTGTGACATAAATCGACTTCCTGCATATATATATAGGGCACTATTTGGGGGTTGTTTATCCTATTCTGTTTTTGCTGTTTTCCAACGTATTGACTCTCAGTTGCAAGTCCATCCTTTATTGCTGGCTTGGAATATGAGAACGTATCTCCCTTGCCAGCTGGTGCAGGGTTCATCTTTGTCAGTATCAGGTGCAGGACAGGCATTGGAGGAAGAAAGCTCTTCTCTTCTGCTACAGATGTGTTTTCCTTTTTCTTGCTTCTACACTGCTGCCTGGTGTGTGTGTGTGTGTGTGTGTGTGTGTGTGTGTGTGTGTGGTGTTACTGGACAGAGAACCGATTCCGAACTCAGGTTCGGCTGCCTGCGACTCAAAAATCAATAGTTCGGAGATGAGTGATGGTGAGAAAGGAAAGGTTGCTTTATTCAGGAAGCTGGCAACCTGGGTAGATGGTGGACTAACATCTCAAAGACCATCTTCCCCATTCAGGGGAAGCCGGAGGGTTGGAAAGGGCAAGGTGTGGAAAGGGAGGAAACGCAGGTGCCCAGCAGATAGTCCTATGTCGATGTGACCTTGAACAGACTTGCTGGCATTGGCGACAGCCGCTTTTGAATGTGGTCAGGCCTTATCTTCTGGGAAAGTCTGGTCCTTCACTCCTCAAGGCCAGTGGTCTGCAAATCTCAAGGAAAGTTAGTTTTGCTACAGACCGAGGGACTTAGCTGAAGCAGCAGGCGCGTGATAAACTTGAAGCAAGTTGACCCTTCAGACCCCTTGGAGTGCTGTCACAGCACCACCCATGGAGTTCCTCCAGCAGGTGCATTCAGTGGAACCCCACACAGGCAGCTGCTAGAAGACTTCCTAGGATAACCCTGCAGACTTCCTAAGCATGAGTCCTGCAGGTGCCCGAGCTTGCTTCCTGGTGACTTGCTGGTTACCGCTTCCCAGTTTAGTCTAAGAACACCCCCAGCAGGCAGCTTCTCAGAGCATTTCTCCAGCTCCCCAGCAAGCGTCTGCCCAGGACTGTGCACCAGCTCTGGTCTGGGACAACCCAGCCAACCTGTCTGCCAACCACACCCTCTCCAGTGAGTCTGAATCCTAACTTTGGAGAGGAGTCACTCTCCTGAAAATGTGTTCCTTCCTTGACTACCCTTCCTTAGCTCTAGGGTTTTCTTTAGCCTACTCTTTCTTTCCCTTTTAGTTAATTCCCTGTAACTATTAATAATAGTCATATTCAGTGTGTCCTGTTTACATCACTGTGTTCTTTCCATCTTCTCACTGGATGCTAATATACTATTGGTCTGAGTCCAATCATGGCCAATATCACAATATTTTACTTACTCTAACTTTATAAAAATCTTAATAGCTTGTAGAGTAAGTATTTCTGCTTTATTCTTATATTCTTCTTCAAGGATATATCTTTGCTATTCTTGTCCCTTGGCTTTTCCAAGTGAACTTTTTAAAAAGATTTTACTTATTTATTTGACAGAGAGAGAGATCACAAGTAGGCAGCGAGGCAGGCAGGGAGAGAAAGGGGGAAGCAGGCTCCCTGATGAGCAGAGAGCCTGATGTGGGGCTCGATCCCAGGACCCTGGGATCATGACCTGAACCGAAGGCAGAGGCTTTAACCCACTGAGGCACCCAGGTGCCCCCCTCAATGAATTTTTAAAACAGCTTCTGCAAGATGTGTACACTGGCATGCAAACATGTCAACAAACTGTTGGGATTTGGATTGGGATTGCATTGACTCTACAAATAAATGTGGGCAGAAAGTACAACTTTACATTATTAGAGTTTCCAATCTATGAATATAGTATAGCTCTCTTTCTACTTAGATCTTCTTTAATTTTCTACATAAAGATCATGAACTTCTTAGTTTTATTCTCTATTCATTTGATTTTTTTCTGTTACTGTAAGAAGTTTCATCTTCAATTTTTTCTTGCTGGAATATAGAAATATAAGGAATTTTATCAATACTTGATTTTTTAAAAATATTGATTTTATACTCAGGGACCTTAATAAACTTCCCAGTTAATTTTAATAATTTATCTGTAGGTATTTTTGGGGTTTTTTTCATTATCATTTTGGATATGACAGCTTTATTTCTTTTTCCTTCCCAGTTCTTATAACTCTAGTTTTGTTTACTTGTCCTAATGTACTGGCTGAAATTGGGACACAGTGTTGAAAGAATTGGTGATAACAGGAAACTCTGTTGTGTTTTTGCTTTCAAAAAAAGAAAACCAACTCTTCAACATTTTGCCTTTAAGTATGATGGCTGTCAGGTTTCTAACAGATACCTTTTATCAGCTTAAGTTTCCATCTGTTCCTGGTTTGCTAAGAGGTTTTTTTTTCCTTTTAGATTGATTTATTTACCTTTGAGAGAGAGAGGGAGAGAGAATGCTAGTGGGGGAAGGGGCAGAAGGAAAGAGAATCTTCAAACTGACTCCCTGATGAGCAGAGGCTGATCTGGGGCTTGCTAGATCCTACCACCCATAAGGTTGCGACCTGAGTGGAAACCAAGAGTGGGACATTTAACTGACTGAGCCACCCAGGCACCTCTGGTTTGCTTAGAGTTTTGAGTTGGATGGCCACTGAATTTTTTTATTTTATTTTATTTTTTCAGTGTTCCAAGATTCATTGTTTATGCACCACACCCAGGGCTCCATGCAATCCGTGCCCTCCTTAATACCCACCACCAGGCTCACCCATCCCCCCAACGCCCTCCCCTCCAAAACCCTCAGTTTGTTTCTCAGAGTCCACAGTCTCTCATGGTTTGTCTCCCCCTCCGATTTCCCCCCAATTCACTTTTCCTTTCCTTCTCCTAATGTCCTCCGTGTTATTCCTTATGCTCCACAATTAAGTGAAACCCTATGATAATTGACTCTCTCTGCTTGGCTTATTTCACTCAGCATAATCTCCTCCAGTCCCGTCCATGTTGCTACAAAAGTTGGGTATTCATCCTTTCTGATGGAGGCATAATACTCCATTGTGTATATGGACCACATCTTCCTTATCCATTTGTCTGTTGAAGGGCATCTTGGCTCTTTCCACAGTTTGGCGATTGGGCCACTGCATTTTTATTAAGGGCATTTCCTGCAACTATTGAGATGATGGCATGATTTCCTCCTCTATTACGTTAGAGTGGAAAGTTATAGTCATTGCTTTTCTAATGCAAAAACCACCTTCTATCTCTTGGATAAACACAGCTTGATCATTATCACTTTTTGTAGATTGTTTCATTCTGTTTGCTAATGTCTTAGATCTTTTTTTTCGTGTTCATGAGTGGAAGTGGCCTGTACTTTCCGTTTCATAATGTTCTTGCTGCACGTTGGTACTAAGGTCACACTAGCCTCATTAAATGAGTTGAGAAGTGTAGCTTTTCCTTTGACTTTTCTGTGAGTTTTTGTAAGAATTAACATTATTTATTCCGTTAATACTTGGTGAAACTTGCCAGCACAGCTGGGTCAAAATTTTTCTTTTTCACAAATTTAATGTCTTTAATATCTATAGTAATATTCATGTTTCTATTTTGTGTTGTGTTTGTTTGGGTAAGCTGAGTTTTTCTAATGAGAAAGTAAAAGTAACTCAGAAGTAAAAATCTGCTTAGCCATTCATCAGGCTGGAAGCAGTGACAGAGAGAAATCTCGCTGCAGAGTTAACAAAGGCTGTTTCTTCCTATGACATCCTGTAGCTATCATGTGCCATAAAGGACCCACTCTTTGAACAATCGTTTTCTTTTTTTTTTTTACACTTTTTAAAAATGTATTTATTTGTTTTTATTAACATACAAGACAATCATTTTCTTTCTTTCTTTCTTTCTTTTTTTTTTTTTTAAGACAATCGTTTCTGGGCACCTGGGTGGCTCAGTGGGTTGAGCCTCTGCCTTCGGCTCAGGTCGTGATCTCAGGGTCCTGGAATCGAGACCTGCGTCCGGCTCTCGGCTCAGGAGGGAGCCCGCTTCCCTCTCTCTCTGCCTGTCTCTCTGCCTACTTGTGATCTCTCTCTCTCTCTGTCAAATAAATAAATAAAAATCTTAAAAAAAATAAAGACAATCATTTTCTTAGTCCCCAGGGAAACATGTGTTCTAAAAACCACAGACTATCAGAAACTATACCTGAAATTGTTTCTGTAAGAGTAAAACATCCCTTTCTTACCTGAGGGATCTAAGTTACTTTGACATTAGAGAGGCAGCCTTGATTTCCAATCCAGTCTGGGTACAGAGCTTCAGATAAGGGATTTCTTGTTTCCTTATCTTGTTAAGATAAATGTGAAATGTGCTAAGAAATCCTTTATTCACTTGAATTTTGCCCAATCCCTACCTTCCGTTCAATCGTACGACAGCTCCATCTTCTCTTTTGCTGAGAAGCTGTATTGTCCCTCAGTGCCTGGTCCCCTAATTACAATGAACCTACCTTTATGAGGACACGAGTTTGCCCTTGCCCATCTTGGGCTGGTTGCGTGAAGTACTAGGAATTTTTCCATTTCATCTCAATTTTTAAATTATTGACATGACACTGTTCATTAGCCTTATGTGCCATCTCTGGTATCTGTAGTGATCTCCACTTTTTACTTCTGATAATGATTACTTACCTTTTTTTTTTCTTTTTTTTTTTAAAGATTTTATTTATTTATTTGACAGACAGAGGTCACAAGTAGGCAGAGAGGCAGGCAGAGAGAGAGGAGGAAGCATGCTCCCCACTGAGCAGAGAGCCCGATGCGGGGCTTGATCCCAGGACCCTGAGACCATGACCTGAGCTGAAAGCCAAGGCTTTAACACACTGAGCCACCCAGGCACCCCTAATTACTTACCTTTTCTATTATTTATTCAACCGGTGTTGCAAGAGGTTAATTTATTATGAAAACCTTTTTAAAGAACCAACTTCTAGGGCGCCTGGGTGGCTCAGTCAGTTAAGCATCTGACTTTGGCTCAGGTCATGACTCAGGCTCCGGGGATCAAACCCTGCTTGGAACCCCATGGCTAGCCCTGTGACCGGGGGACATCTGCCTCTCTCTCTGCCCCTCCACTCACAAGGACTTTCTCTCTCTCTCTCTCTTCCTCTCTCTCGCACATGCTCTCTCTCTCTCTCTCAAATAAATAAAATCTTTAAAAAAAAAAAGAACCAACTTCTGGCTCAGATTATCTCTCAATTGATCTTCTTCGTTCTTTATTTCATTGTTTTCTGCTCTTCATCATTTCTTATCTTATGTTTTATGGTTTCTTCTGTTGTTATTTTTGGAAATGCTTGAGATGGCTGCTTTGCTATCTGAATTTTACCTTTTCTTCTTTACTAATCTATGTATGTAAGATGATCCATTTCCATTTAATTTTTGCTTTAGGTGCATCCCACTGGCCTTGATACAAAGTTTGGTCATCATCATTTAGTTCAAAATATTTTCTCAATTTCATTTTCATTTCTTCTTTGACCCACAGGTTGTATTGAGTGCATTTTTAAAATTTCCAAACATATGGGCCTCCTGGCTATCTTTTTGTTGTTTATTTCTATACAATTGTGTTTTTATCAGAGAACGTATCCCAAATGATTTCCATTCTCAAAAATCTGAGTGACTGAATAAAATTAGTTTGACTTCAGACGGCCAGGCTATTTCCAAAATGGCTGCACAATCTATGTCCCCACACGTCATGCATAACCATCTCTATTGCCCCACGTTCTCACCAAACCTTGGTAGGATGTAGCTTTCTAATGTTTGTCAGTACCTACATCCAACAGATGTAAGGGACATCTCTGGACAAGTCCCTCTCGTGAGGTCAGACCCATGTAACATTCAGCTGCCAACAGTCTGAGCAGATGATGAGAAGATGGAAGATTCATGCTTCCTGTTGACCATTTGTTGTGCATTTTCATTTGTTTGTTTTACCTCTGCTTTTAAGCATCTGATAACACCTGTTTGGGGTCCACACCTTGTGGCATCTGGGCGGTTGCTTCACTTACTATTCCACAGATCCACCGTGGATCTCCCACCACCATCCCCGTGGAGGACTAGCCCAGGTGGGAGACTTGCCCCACAGAGGCAGACGGTGGTCAGCAGGGGGGAGCATCACAGTCTTCCGGCTACAGATGTCCTGAAAAAGCTAGTCATTTGGCTGAGCAGAAACCTCGATGATCAGGTAGCCACCTTATCTGACAGCTGCTAGAGTCTCTGAGTGGGGGCAACTTGGAATTCAGAAAAGTAACCATGAAAGGGGAATATGGAGTTGGAAGGAATGCAGGGATTAGAAAATCGGTGACAAAGAAACCTGGAGAAGGGATATATGGATAGACCTCTCTGAATGGGCAAAAAAAAAAAAAAAAAAAAAGTGAAGATATTTGTGTCCTATGTGAATGCTCACCAGAGGGTGACCTCAGCAGGAGGATTGTCAACATCAAGCGAATAGCATGATCTGTTCTGTGGATATTAATCAGTTTCTTTGCTCAGTTACCCCTGCCATAGCCCTGTGGGCTCATGAACAAAGTGGCCGCAGGGCAGGGATGGAGGATAAGCACGGACTCAGTAGCTGGGACTCCACTCACCAAGGCCAACCCAGCTATGGCCACTGCTGGGTGCCCAGTTGGCCAGCCGCAGAGACCAACACTGATCCCTGATACAGAGCCATTCACCAGTGTCATCAATCCATTGCCTGGTGGCAGGATGATGACATTGGACCACTTTCATCATGGGAAGAGCAGCATTTTGTTCTTACGGGAATAGGTACTTTGGATATGGATTTGATTGGCCTGCATGTGATGCTTCTGCCCAAACTACCACCCGCATACAAACAGGGTGCCTTCTCCACCACCATGGTACTCCACACAACATTGCTTCTGATCAAGGACCTCGCTTCATAGCAAAAGAATTGTTGCCATGGACACGATGGGCTCATGGAATTCCCTGGTCTTACCATGTGTCCCATCCTGAAGCTGCTGGCTTCGTAGAACAGCGGAATGGCCTTTTGAAGACTCAGTTACAGCGTCCACTAGGTGGCAACACTTTGCAGGGCTGGGACAGGGTTACCCAGAAGGCTCTATAGGCTCTCAGTCAATTCCTAATATATAATGTTGCTTCTCCCCTAACCAAGATTCATGGGTTCAGGAATTAAGAGGTAGAAATGGGAATGGTACTACTCACGATCACCCCGAGTCACCCATTAGCAAAATTCCCATGATTCTGTGCACTGTTGGCAATTAACACTGTTGGCACAGTGTTAATTCCAGAGGGAGAAACGTTTCCAAGAGGAGACCCAACAATGATTCCATTGAACTGGAAGTTACGGCTGCCACCTGGCCACTTTGGGCTCCTCGTGCTTCTAAATCAACGAAGAAGTGAGTTATGGTGTTGGCCAGGATGACCGATCTTGACTTCTAAGGGGAAATTGGAGAACTCAACCACAAGGGAAGTAAGGAAGAGTATGTCTGGAATACGGAGATCCCTTAGGACACTTCTTAGTATTGCCTTGTTGTGTAAGTAAGGTCATTAGAAAAGTACAACAACCCAATCCAAACAACGCTGATAATGGCCCAGGCCCTTCAGGAATGAAGGTTTGGGTCCCCCTATCAGGTGATGGAGAACTACAGTCCATTGAGGTGCTTGTGGAAGGCAAAGGAATATACAATGGGTGGTAGAAGAGGGTAATTATAAATACCAGCTACAACCACATGACCAGTTACAGAAATGAGGACTGGAATTATTATGACATTTCCTCCTTATGTTGCTCTGAATACATGCGTGTGTGTGTTCTTTCTTCCGTCTCTCTTATTGCCTTATCATGCAACAGAAGTTGTAGAGACTTTATATCATAGTATTTGTTAATTTTACATTATAGTTACTGGATATTAAGGAGGAGATCAAACATTACTCAAGGACTTTACCTCCTCTCTTGGAAAGAGTTAGTGGAGTTAGTGTGGTTTGGGTTGTACGAATAATAATTGTCACTTTGGGCAGAATTATGACCTTGTTATTGTCTTTCTTTGGAATGTAAATATGGTGTAAGGAGATTCAAATGGCTGTCAAGTTGACATGGGCTGGGCCTGTAGTGGGTAATTTCTGTGTCAAGCGGACAGGCCACAGAATGCCCAAGTTAAACATTTATCTCTGGGTGTGTCTGTGAGGAAGTTTCCAGATGAGATTAGCACTTGAGTCTGTGGACTCAGTCGAGTGGAATCCCCTCCCCAGGGTAAGGAGTCCTCATCCGAAGCACTAATGGCTTCAATGGAACAAAAGTTCAGGGAGAAGAAGCCCACACCTTTTTTCCTGCTTCATTGTTTGAGCTGGAACATCTTACCTCATTTTCTCCTGTCCGTGGATTGGAATTTACGCCATCAGCTCCCCTGGTTCTTAAGCCTTGAGCCGGGAGCTGTATTACGCCACAGATTTTTCTGAGTCTCCAGTTCACAGACAGAAGATTATGGGACTTAGTCTCCATAATGGCGCAAGTCAATTCCTCATCATAAAGGAATGAAAGAAAAGAAAGAGAGAGAGAGGGAGAGAGAGAGAGGAAGGAAGGAAGGCAGGCAGGCAGGCGGACAAAAAGAAAGAAAGAGAGAGAGAGAGAGTCAGGAGAACCGTATGTTAACAATTACTATTAAACTCAGTAAAAGTTGTTACTGTGAACTTTAAAAAAAAAAAGTCAATTTCAGTATTAGTTTGAGTTTTGCCTTTAACAATTATAAAAATTCCTTCTTATTGGGGCATCTGGGTGGCTCAGTTGGTTTAGCGTCTGGTCATGATCTCAGGGGCCTGGGATCAAGCCCCACTTTGAGCTCCCTGCTGACAGGCGAGTCTGCTTCTCCCTCTCCCTCTGCCCCTCCCCACCCCTCGTGCTCTTTGTCTCTGTCTCAAATAAATAAAATCTTAAAAAAAAAATTCCTCCTTGTTATACGACAAATTTCCATAAATGCACAGATTTCCTTTCAGACATTCTGTTCTGTTCCATTAGACTATTTGTTTATTTTTGTACCAACATTATATTCCATTTAATTATCATAATTAATATAATAAAAAAATTTGATACCTGGTCTGGATAACTCTTATTGTACTTTTAAAAAAAATGCTCTTGGTTCTTCTGCAAACTTTCTATTAATGTAATAATTAGAGGAACACTTTTTCAAGTTGTTTTTAAAAAATCATTTTGTGGGTTTTATTATGGTTACATTGAATTTATAAACGGTTTTTTAATGAGCTGTAATCTTGACCTTATTGAGTCTTCTCAAACATAAACATTGTTTCTCTGTTTATTCAGTTCTTATTTTAGACCTTCAGCAAATTTCTTCTTTAATTCACAAAGGTCTGGCATAATTTTTAGGGTTCCTTCCTGGGTGTATTGTAGGATTTGTTTCTCTGATTATCTCTACCTTCTATTATTTCTGATTCATTATGAATAATGTGTAGAAATGCTGTAAAATTGTGTATACCCAGCAACTCTGATGAAACTTAACTTCATCAACTTTATTGAACGTGTTCACTTGTTATGTAGGAAATGATACTATCTGCAAATAATGACAATTTGGTATCTTTCTTTCCACTCTTACAGACCTTATCCCCTGATCTCATCTCGCTGTCTCATACACCCTTGAAAAAAAGCAGTGATTCTTAGTCTATTTCTGACTTCAGTGGTCATATCTCTGACAACTCAACTTGATGTAGGTTTTGCTATAGTTTCAGGTAGATTTTCTGTTGTTGTTGTTTTTAAAATTAATTTCTATCCTTTGGTTTCTATCCTTAATTTTAATAAAGAATTCGTGTTGGGAGCACCTGGGGGGCTCGGTCGGTTAAGGGTCTACCTTTGGCTCAGATCATGATCCCAGGGTCCTGAGATCAAGCCCTCTGGTGTAGGGCTCCTTGCTCAGTGGGGATCCTGCTTCTCCCTCTCTGTCTGCCCTTCCCTTGCTCGTGTTCTCTCTCTCTCAAAAAAATACATTAAATCTTTAAAAAGTTTCACACTGAACTTCTATGAAAGCTCGTTAAGCCTTCATGAATTCTAATTTTAACATTTTACTTAGGGTGTTGTCAGCTTTGTTCAGAGACAACGACATCACCTTACAGCGATCTTTTCTCGTCCTTTCCGTTATTTGGTGCCAGTGGCAGACTTCGCTGGCCTCACTGTAATAGATGTCAGTGGCTGCATACAGATTGCCCCCAAACTTAGCACCTTAAAATCATAAACATCATCTCCCAACTCGAGGGTCAGGAAGCCAGGAGTAGCTTCACTGGATGGTTCTGCGTCACGGCCGGTCACGAGGTTATAATCAAACTGTGTGCTGGGACTGCGGTGCTTTCAAGACTAGGCTGGGCCTGGAATTCTGCCTCCAAAGTCCTTCTCGTGTTTGTTGGTGGGGTTCAGTTCCTCACAGGCTGTTGGCGGACCCATAATCTCCTCACCCGACGGGCCACTCTGCAGATGGTTGAGGCTCCTCCTGACACGGCAGCTGAGTTCTGCCAGAGCAGGTGATCTGAGAGAGGGCCTGTGCTCCCCAGATGGAGGGTGCCATCCTTGACTCTTCTCATCTCATCAGGACATAGCTACCTGTCACTCTTCGATAGCTTCTTGGTCACATAGACCCACTGCGCAAAACCGTCGGAGGGGCCACACAAGGGCGGGGATCCCAAAAGGTGAGGGTCACCAGGAGGCAGCTCAGAGGATGGCTACACTACTCACCAAATAAATAAAATGCGCTCCCTCTTTCCCCTCTTCCCTCAAACAGTTAATTTAATCCATCCTGGTGCTGCTCTTGGAACACGGTTGGATGTAGTGTGTGGAATGTTTTCTTTAGATCAGTGATATTTTCTAGGAAGGGATGGAATTATGGTTGTGTTTTGTCCTTTTTCTGTGCCACTATCCAATCAAGTTCTCTGCTTCCTTGGGAGTCCAAAGAGCACAGAGAAATGGGGAGCCCGGTTCCCTGCTTGCTCTGAGATCTGGGAGCCCAGCTCATACTACTCTCTCTGTCCCCATTAACTCAAGACCAGCATCACCCTCGTGTGGTTACTGGCCGGCAGCATGTCATGATGCAACCCACCCTGGCAATCCCCTCATCGTGGGGAAGGGCAGCCTGCACGCCCCCCCGCCCCTGCCCCTCGGCTGCCTGATTGGTCTTGGACCTGGAATACTTCCTTACCAAGAGATAAAGAGCTCATAGGCCTGTGTGGGAGTATCTTTCCCCCTTTCAAGCTTCACTGTATGTTCCTCTGTTCTGTGTAGATGTGTGTACCCAGTGGCATCTGAGCAACCCCACTGCTTGCTCTGTTCTCCTTGAGGTGGGAATGGGACCTCCTACTGTGGCCTGAGAGGGATGTGGTTGTGGTGGAGGGTTGGCAAATTGCCCTGCATTAGCTCCTGGGAGAGACTTGCAGGCCATGGGAAATGGAGGCCCAAGGTAGAAGATGATCTTTCTGTGTTTTTTCTACGTAATAAAGCATTGTTTTGGGGTGCCTGGGTGGCTCAGTGGGTTAAAACCTCTGCCTTCAGCTCAGGTCATGATCTCAGGGTCCTGGGATCGAGCCCTGCATCGGGCTCTCTGCTCAGCAGGGAACCTGCTTCCCTTCCTCTCTCTCTGATTACTTGTGATCTCTGTCAAATAAATACATAAAATCTTAAAAAAGAATAAAGCATTGTTTTACCCAGGGCTTGACTGCACGGCGCTTTCCCTGGGGACACCGATAGCAAGATGCAAGATGGGCAGACGTGTTTGGAGTCCTCTCTCAGGACTGATAATCAGTGCATGTGATTCAGCTCAACACCTACTTTAAGATAGAAGAAATCGTGTCTTGGGAGAGAGAAGAGAAGTTAGAAGCTCCAGATCCCCACAGAAGGCCAGTATCCACCATTTTTCAAGCCTGCTGTGGCCTAGCAACATTGCTACTCATTTCGTACACACTGTATATATATCCCAGTGCTCCAAACACGGGGCCACTTTGCGGGTTAAGAAATGAAGATGCATGAGATAGAGTCATTTGTCCAAAATTGCAGAGTCCGTATGTTCAGACTCATGATGGAGATTCATGTCTGTCCGGCCCCAAAGCCTCTTCCTCCCACTCCGTATCTATAGGAGGGGGGGCCTCATAGCCACACATTCCCTCATCACCTCCCACCCAATTCACAGCACCAGCAAACCACAAAAGCAGATGGACAAAAAGAAATGTGCACATTTATTTATTCACTAATCAACAGGCACTTCCTGAACGCCTACTGTGTGTAAAGCCTTTCCCCAGTGGAGATACTGTGGTAGAACCAAGTCTTGACCACGGAGGGCTGCCCCATTGCTCCAAGTCCGGGAGCAGAAAGCAGAATTTCCAGACCACAGAGTAGGAATCCAGAACCTCTTCTAAATGGCAGGAATCAGGCTACGAGAGAAAATCAGGTCAGGGCTTCAATACAGGAACCAGCCAAATTATCTCCCCATTCTTTCCCCCAAGAAATCCCCCAACACAGAGAAAATAGCAAGGTAGTGGTTTAGTCGAAAAAGTCTTGGTATCAGGGAGATTGAGTTCAAGTTTCAATTTTACTGTAGGACTCTAAACTCAGAGCATTGAGCTAGATTATCCTCGGAATCCATGGCTCCTATGGGCTTTGACCCAAGACAACATGCTGGAGATGATCTTAATAAGACATACTTAGTGCACATGGTGCTTTACAAAGCACTTTAAATTTCATTATGTCCATATTATAGGTAAGGAAACTGAGATTCAGAGAGCCATATGCTCAGGGCCCTCACCCAGAGGGCCCTGAGTGATCCTACAGAAATCCTGGCCCTGGGGCCTGGGGAACAGTGCCCTTGAACCACAAGGGGGGCAGGCAGAGGCTGTTTTGGGGGAGGGATCAGGAGTCCCCCTGCTCATATGCCACAGCTGCCAGAGGCTTGGGACAGAGAGGACTGGTGGGAGGGAGATGGGTGGACCCAGGCCCCTCCTTACCTTACACAGGGGACACGCAGACTTTCCCGCACACGCCCCTACAACACTTGAAGTCACTCACACACTGGCGGTCTGTCTCACAGTGGTTGGGGGGGTTGAGCATCAGACACTGGCCAGTGACCACGGGACACCTGCCAGGCTTCACCCTAACTGGAAGAGTAGAGTCACAGGTCAAAGACTTTGTGCCTTCTGTACCACCCCTACTTCCTGGACCCAGCCCCAGCCCAGCCCACACTGGGAGAATCATCTTTTCTCTATCCCCATGACCATGTCTTCCTTCCCAAGGCCTCCGTATCCGCTCAAGGCAGGATCCAGGTCTCCTCTCACATTAGGCACCCCTTCCACATAGGTGATCGGTTGTCTAGTCCTGACTGGACATGGCTGCCATCTGCCTGCTTATCTGAATGGCCAGGTGACTACTGCCCAAAAAACTGACCTCCGGACACACTGTGCTTCACCAAGCTGGTGAGTAAATTCCTGTCTGGGTCAGTGTGACTCCCTGGCCAGGTGACAAACTTGACTAGACAATTCCTAGAAAGGAGGAGACCTGGCAGGGCCAGCACCCAGTCCTGTCCCCCCAGGTGCTGCATTCTCAGGCTTGCTCCCTCCCCATCAGTCCTTCCCCCTCCTCACTCGGGCTGAAGATGTTAATGGGGTCTTTGCATCTGAATCCACAAATATCAGAGCAGCATATCTGCCTCTCTTTACACTGCCAATCACTCTGGCACTCAGGTTCCTCATATCCAGAAAGGCACCGAGAAGACCGTATAAAAGGGCAGGTTCCAGCTTTCAACGCTGTTGAAGAGAATACCACAAGTTAAGGAAGGAGCTGGGTGCTAAGTAGCCATCATGACTCCTGGAACAAAGCACCACTCCCCAGGGGAGACCCTCACCCAGGTGACTGCCCAAAAAGCCCAGAGGGAAATGCCTGTCTGACCTCCACAAAGAGGGACAGGCTTGAGTAAACCACACACATGGGCAGATCCTGGAAAAGGGCAGAGGGCTCCCAGCCAAGGTTTCCTAACTCAGGGAAAACAAGGCTCCACAAATTCAAAGAGATAGTCCGGGAGTGAGGGAGATGGAGAGAGACAAACAAAGTAAATAGAATCAACAGGACCGGACAGAGCTAGAGCCAGAGGCAGAGACACAGAGACGGAAGGATGGAAACAGAGAGACGAGGACAGAGACAGATGACGGCAGATTCACAGGGTGAAGAGAGAGAGAGCAGTAAGACCAGAGGGAGTGGGGCTTGGGCTGACCGGATTCTGGTAAAAGAGCACATCCCAATGCTCGGAAGCCCACACAGAGACCTTGGAGCCCAGACGGACATGAACCCACCCTCAGGGAGGTCTCTTGAAACTAAGCTGAGAGATCAGAGCCTCTAGAAGGAGACACCCCCCTCCACCAGGAGCCCTCACTTCTGCCCTGCAACCAACATTGTGCCAGGGTGGCTTTAACTCACCTATTCCAACTCCTTCTGCAGGCCAAGGTCCCAGGGTTCCCAGGACAAGAAGCATGAGAGGGAAGAGGCTGTTGGACTGCATGATGAGAGGAGGTGTGGCCCTGAAGGTCAATGCCAAACCTCATTATTTATACTTTCCACTAATGGGTGTGGCCCCAACAGAATTTCCTTAGCCCCTCCCAGCTGTGATTGCACACACAGGAAGCTGGGTGAGACCAGCAATGCTAATATCAGGGAGACAGTGGCTCTTTCCTGTCCCGGGCAAGACTGGGAAGCTTGACAGTAACTACCAGGGAGGAAGTGGAAGAGGCTGGCCTGGAAGATGTTACCAGGCTGATAAGGAGGCCATCTCAGTAATGGGCTAGTATCCAAAAATCTATAAAGAACTTATCAAAGTCAGCACCCAAAAACCAAAAAATCCAGTCAAGAAATGGGCAGAAGATATGAATAGACATTTCTCCAAGGAAGACATCCAAATGGCCAACAGATACATTAAAAAGTGCTCAACATCACTCGGCCTCAGGAAACACAAATCAAAGCCACAGTGAGATACCACCTCACACCAGTCAGAATGGTTAAAATTAACAAGTCAGGAAACTACAGATGTTGGTGAGGATGCCGAGAAAGGGGAACCCTCCTACACTGTTGGTGGGAATGCAAGCTGGTGCAGCCACTCTGGAAAACAGCGTGGAGGTTCCTCAGGAATAGAATTACCCTACAACCCAGCAATTGTAATACCAGGTATTTATTCAAAGGATACAAATATAGTGATTCAAAGGAGCATATGCACCCCAATGTTTATAGCAGCAATGTCCACAATAGCCAAACTATGGAAAGAGCCCAGATGTCCATTGACAGATGAATGGATAAAGAAGATGTGGTGTGTGTGTGTGTGTGTGTGTGTGTGTGTAATGGAATATTACTTGGCCATCAAAAAGAATGAAGTCTTGCCATTTGCAACCATGTGGGTAGAACTAGAGGGTATTATGCTAAGTGAAATAAGTCAGTCAGAGAAAGACAAATTTTGAGATGATTTCACTTGTATGTGGAATTTAAGAAACAAAACAGATGAGCATAAGGGAATGGAAGGAAAAATAAGATGAAAACAGAGAAAGACAAACTGTAAGAGACTCTTAACTCTAAGAAACAAACTGAGAGTTGCTGGAGGGGAGATGGGTGGGGAGATGGGGTAACTGGGTGAAGGGCATTAAGGAGGACTTGTGATGGAATGAGCACTGGGTGTTATATGCAACTGTTGAATCACTAAATTCTACTTCTGAAACTAATGATACAGTATATGTTAATTAAATTGAATTTAAATTTTTAAAAAAAAAGAGGCCATCTCATGTGTCCATGTGAACTGTGAATGTCATGGAGGCCCCAAGCCCATTAGCCTGGTGGGAGGAGGGGGCAAGAAGAGGCCAGTTACGCAGAAGCTCTTTAGATGCAGAGCTGAAATCACAGATGTGAACTCTCTGCTAAGACCTTGTGCAAGGCCCCCTTAATTCTCACATTCCTGGACTTTCGGGGATTGTGAAACTCACTACTGATTGCTCAAGGCAATTTCCTTCTCAAAAGTTCAGATGACATATCAACATATCAGCCAACCAGCAGATAGTTATTTCCCTGAAACATTGACACCATCCTATCTGCACTGCCTAGTCCATACCCGAAGCATGGAAAGTGCTCACTAACCAACTGTCAAACAGGAGCGCCTGGCCAGCTCATTCGGTGGAGCATGCTATTCCTGATCTCGGGGTCATGAGTTCAAGCCCCATGATGGGTGTAGAAGTTACTTTTAAAAAATTAAAAATTAAATTAAATTTAAAATAAAACAGTTATCAAATAAAAAGGGGCAGAAGAAGAACTCGGCCCACAGCAAACCTCTTTGGAGCTCAGTTTTCCCAACTGCGTAATGGGAGGATACTAACAAATCAGCCCCTCTCAGAGAGTTGTGAGATTAAGGGTGTGGAAGAGCTGGAAAAAGGACAATTGAATTATATCCCTTACAACTGAAGAACATTGAAACAAATCTGAGAGAAAGGTGCAAAGAGCTCCCTGACCACCAGAATCAACATGCATTTGCAGTGTGTAACTGGAGAGGTCAGACGGATGCTTCCTACCCCAAAATCCCCTATGGAACTCCCGCATTTAAAAAAAAAATTAATGTTAAGTTCTTATGTGGCTTATTATAAAATAAGTTTACTCTGTGTGTTACCCCATCTGCGGAGATTGCTTCTAATGATCAAGAGAGCGACTACCAAGTGTCAAATTCCACCCACACTTGTCTAACTGCATAGCCCAAGCCCTTATATCGTGTGACTTCTAGACACTTGGGAATTCCCCATTCATTCCTCAAAGTGAAGGTTTGTGGAAATTCAAATAGACGTGAAAGATTCTGGCGTTATCATGCACCAACAGCTTCAGAGGAGCTGATTTGTAAAGTATTCTCCAGCAGTCAACTGTCAGCAGATCTGGCTGGACAAAAGTCCCACAATGATTTACATTCTGGTGGGGAGAGGGAAAGAAGAAAATTAGCGTTCACTGGGTAACTAGTCAACACTAGGTGTCCACTCCTAGCTCAAGCCCAGTAGAACAAGTAAGAGAGAGGTGGAGGGTCTGACTTCTACCCATGGTAATACCAATGTCAGCTCAGACATCCTGGCTTAGGTTCAGGATCTGGGCTCTCGCTTCCGCCCCCCTCCCCGGGGGGAGAATTTGATTCCTCTCACACGGGGATATGGGAGTAGGAGAAGCTGTCACACTTCTCACTCTCTGTTGCTTCCTCTCTTCCTCAATGCCACACTCAAGAGAGCGTCTGGAGTCTTCTAAGTATTTGTGTCTTAAAGGGTGAAGGGGGAATGGTCCAGTTGGAATTCTCCATTTGTGATTGATCATAAAAGCCAACTCTCTTCTGGTCAGAAAGGAGTCCTGTGATCCATTAGCAATGTCTGCCATGAGCGCCACAAAAGGAGAAAGACATTATGTGATCATTTCTGTCCTTCATACAATTGGTTCTTAGTCTTTAAATCATAGACTGTTAAAATGAAAAGGAAGCTCAGAGCTCAGAGCTCGTCTAGACCAGGGGTCAGCAACAGCAGCCCCCAAATAAATCCAGGCAGCTGAATGTTTTTCCAAATAAAGTTTTATTGGAACACAGCCATACATTCATTCATTTATGTATTTCTGTGGCTACTTCCCCACTACAAATGGCAGAGTTGAGTAGTTACAGCAGAGACCTACACTTACTACAAAGCCTAAAATATCTACTCTCTGGTCCTTCACAGAAAACGTTTGCTGTGCCCTGATCTAGACCAAACCTCCAGGTTGCAACAAGGGTCCGAGGCCCTCAGAAGCTGGTACAAGCCCGGAGTTGCATAAGGACTTAGTCACACAGCACCAGACCATGATTTACTGAAGCCAGTTACTCCCATGCTGATCCCCAGAACCTGTTTGGTGGCGAACACTTCCCCTCCTAGCCTGATCTCAGCCTGGCACGGATTCACTAAACCTGCGTCACACAACCTCTGTTGCCTTCTCCTAAATACTACAGATTTGTTCATTCATTAAATTCATTCACAGGAGAATTGTTTAACGCATTTTTACTGCACACCAGATGCTGTGCTAGGCCCTGAGGCCACAGTGAAGAAGACACACGGACTCCGTACTGCACGGTCACTAAGAACCTAAACAGAGTGGTGCCTGGGTGGCTCAGAGGGTTAAGCCTCTGCTTTCTCAGGGTCATGATCTCAGGGTCCTGGGATGGAGCCCTGCACTGGGCTCTCTGCTCGCCAGGGAGCCTGCTTCCCCCTCTCTCTCTGCCTGTCTGCTGTGATTCTCTCTCTCTCTCTCTGTCAAATAAATAAATAAAATCTTTAAAAAACAAAAAAGAACCTAAGCAGAGTCAGAGTCCCGGACTGGAAGAAAGTCACTGAGCCTCTCTGAGCCTGCTTCCTCGGGGTTGTACTGGTTTCTTCTACATCACATGGCTGCTGTGGGGGTACTTGGCAAGCACTCAGCACAGCGTCTAGTCCACTCGAAAGGGCAGACCTGGTTCTCATTACGGTCAGTACACTGGGTACACAGGGAGCTGGTGGGTTTGAACGACAGCCCCTCACCTTGGTCCGGGACGCTGCCTACTCTGTCCCATTAAATGCCCAACTGAGCCTTCAGGACAAGGCTGCTTCTAGGACACCTGGGGGACTGGGCAAATATTTCTCAAGGGCCCTCTGTCTATATAAACAATATGATTAAAAAATATATTATGAGGACACCTGGCTGGCTCAGTTGGTAAAGCACATGATTCTCAATCTCGTGGTTGTGAGTTCAGGCCCCACGTTGGGTGTAGAGATTACTTAAAAATTTTTAAAAAGCTTAAACATCGGGGTGCCTGGGTGGCTCAGTGGGTTAAAGCCTCTGCCTTCGGCTCAGGTCATGATCTCAGAGTCCTGGGATCGAGCCCCACATCGGGCTCTCTGCTCAGCAGGGAGCCTGCTTCCTCCTCTCTCTCTGCCTGCCTCTCTGCCTACTTGTAATCTCTGTCTGTCAAATAAATAAAAAAAATTTAAAAAAAAAAAAGCTTAAACATCTATATGTATTTGTAATATTAATTGATTATATATATAATGTGTAATATCAATAAAATATATATTTGTAATATATGTATTTATAATGTATTTGTAATATATATTTATATTTTAATATAATTAGTAATAAATTAAAATTTAATTTTAAATATGTTTAATTATATTTTTCATATACATATAATTATATAATTTGTTTTATATATGATATATATGATATATATAAATTATATAAATATAATTTATTTTGTAATATATACATATTACAAAATATCATATATATTACAAAATATAATATAATATATATTACATATATATAATATAATATAATATAATATATATTACATATTAATATATATATATTTGTAATATATATTACAAAATTCCAGGAAGATTTGGAATAATGAGAGAGGACGCCAGTGTATTTGCCTGTTGTCCAGGGAGAACATGAGAAGTTTCCTCTCAGGGTCCAGGCATCATTCCTTCCTCCACGGGTCCAGAAACCAGCTCTTCATGTTCCTTATGGTCAGAGGTGACTAGCTTCAGATCTCCCAGCACAAGAAAAATGGCAGCTCTGTTATGACTCAGAGCACCAAGCTTTATATCCTCTGTATTAAAACAATGTAGACCTTTGTGATGATTAATTTGCCCTGTTATCTGGTCGAACACCAGTTTAGGTATTGCTCTGAAGGCATTTTTTAAGTGTGATTAGACTTTTAAATCAGTAGACTTTGAGCCCAGCAGATTCCCCTTCATAGTGTGAGTGGGCCTCATCTAATCAGTTGAAGGCCTTAAGGGCAAAAACTGGTTTCCAGAAGAAAAGAAGGCTCCTTAAGAGTGAAACCCAGAAAGCCTGCCTGACTCCCCAGCCTGCTGCTCTGCGGAGTTCAGGGGAGAGAGGGCAGCCCAAGCTCTTACTTGATTGTCTAACCTGCCCCGGGGGTTTCATACTTGCCTGGCCTCAGGATTGCATAAATCCATTCCCTGAAATAAGATGTCCCATTCTCTCTCTCTCTTTCTCTCTTCCTCCCTCTGTCTATCTCTCATCTATCATATAATAGTATCATGTATATTATATGTAGACTATGTAATATTATATATGCTAATATATGCATATATTATATTGCTTCCATCTCACCACGGAGCCTTGGCCAGTCCCAGCCCCTTCCCTCTGCATTCCCAACATCATTTCTTCAATGCCAGTTGCACCACTGTCCTCAGACCACGTCACCCATTCTGCCACCGCTCACTACTGGCTTCCAACTGGTGCTTTGAGCGTTGGTCTTTGATGTTACCACCAGGGCAGCCAGTGGGAAGGGGGCCTTGTGACTGGTGGGTCGGGCCTTGTGACTAGACATGCTAGTGCAACAGGGACCCGGGGCACCTGTGAGGCTCTGCACCCTTCCTGTCCCTGAGGGGGAACAAGATGATGCAACAAATAAAACCCACCATGACCAATCACAGGAGAAAGGGAAATGGAGGGTGTTTTGGTCTGTTAGGGGTATTTTAATGTCTTCAATGGCACTTTCCCCCGCCACCTTTAAACAAAGGGCCTATATGCTTCCTTTGCCCTGGGTCCTACAGCTTAAGCAGCCAACCATGCAGGGGCTCATGGGGGAAGTGAGTGGAGCAGTCCATTTGCATGGGAAATGTCTCTTCCTCACCCCACATGGTTCAAGTCTGATGTGGGTCCGGGGTTGGGCGGGGGGAAGCACAGGTCAATTAGAGGTAAAAACAACAACAAAACCCCCACCCCATCCACCAGAAGGGCCTCTAGGGCTATGGTCCGGCAGGGTGACTGCCATGGACGCCAGTGATGAGGGCAGGCATAGAGAGTGGGAAAGACCAAAGGGGAGAAAGAAGAACCAGAACCCATGCAGGTCTCAGGGCAGGCTGGAGGTGCCTCACCACCTTCACCCCTGCCCCCCATGGCACTGCTGGCCCTGGCTGGCCCCAAGCAGCGGAGGGAACATGGAAAATTCTGAGGGAGACACTCTAAAGCACAGGGCCCGGGAGGTGTGAGGCCCCGAGCAGGAGGCCCTCGTTACCTGTGTCTGAGGGAGATACATTTCTGAGCTCCCCATACCGATCCAAACAACGTCCTTGCCTTTTGCTAAAATTCATTATCTTTCTTGGTCTCAAAACCAAAAACCAAAACCGTTTCAGAATCCAGAAGTCAGGAGACAGGGTTGTCATGGCTCATTCCTGTATGGATGAGGCAGCCACTGGCTTTCTCTCTCTCTCTCTCACAGTTCCTCCCTCTGTCCCAAGCTGATCCCGTGACTCTGTAAGAAGCAATGTCACCCTGCTTCCTTCCAGGTCATAAACACACCCCAAGGGTCTCAGCCCATGTTCTGACCTTTGCAGTTGCCTTATAACTTAACTTGAAATACTCCTTCAAACGAAACACACACCGTATGCAGTGGTGACTGAGGGGAATGGAGAGGCAGAAGCCAGGAGGGCTGGAGAAGCAGCCAGACGGGGTGATGAGAGTGTCAGGGAAGAATACCGCCAAGCTGGGACAGGAAGAGCAGACTGAGAAAGAATTAGAGTGAGGGCAGAGCTGGTCATTCCAATCACCTCTGGAGATCCATGGGTGATGGAGCTGGTAGCCAGATCTCCCCACCCCTCAGAGAGGAAAAGATGGCTGCTTCCTTGGTAGTGTTTCTTCACCCAAGAACATTTGAGTTTTACAAGGTTTGAATTTCCTTCCCAGCCACTCACTGGATTCCTGACACAGCTGGGGAAAATGAACTGTTCTTTTAGGCTCAGATATGAATGGGTGGAGAGCTCCCAGGTTAAGCAGAATCCAGGCAAAGTTGAAAAATGGCCATCCATCCAAGAGGGATGGAAACCACCAACAAGAATAGATCTCAAGGGTCTTCCTGCCCAGCCATGGAAGAGGAGGTGGCTGTATAGATCAGGGCTCTACAACTTACTCCTTCAGAGGCTGAATATCTCCCCAGGAGAAGACACCATTTTCTGTGAGGTCAATGAATCAGAGGCTATGGTTTGCCCTGAGGAAATACTTCCAGATCTGGGAAGACAGAAAAGAAAACGGGTGTCGGACATGAAGTAACGGTGAGCAGGATTACCTGTGGAAGGTACGGAGGGAAAGAAACACTGAATTTTTCAACTTGGGAGCAGAGCTACAAGCAGCCTGGGAAAACATTTCCCGTCACTAGACTCCAATTCCTCGCATGTGGAGCGTAGTATGGTCTCCTGCAAACGTTCCAGACTCCGAAATCAGTCAGAGCGGGAAATGATTGTGGCTTCCCCACTTAAGAACATCTGTATTGCTCTGGGCTGTTGCCAGTCACCATCCCAAACCTTTGCTGGGAAACATTTTTGGAGGGAGTCCCAGTGTTAAGTGTTTTACATGCTTTATCACATTTAATTTTCCCGTGGTATGGAGTAGGTACAGATGCCGTCCCATTTTACAGATGAGGACAAGGAGTCTCCAGGAAGTTCTCCCTGCAGCCTGCCAGGTGGTGGCAGGGTCCTGGGGGGCTGCAGCTGGAGGCTTCTGGTCTCTTAACTCCCAGACTGAGGGTTTGGGCAGCCCCCTGGCCACGGGCCTGGGGTACCAGGATCCTGAGACCACGGGGTCATCGATTAAAAGAAGTTTGATGACCTAAAGCATATCTCCTCTTCACAGTATTCCTCCTGATGCAGACGAGAAGTACACTGCTTTCCTGCAGGTTCCTTGTGGCACCTGAATATTGTTGGCCCTGACCGCCCTTGCCTCAAAGTTTGGGATGACGAGCTCCCTTCCTGGAAAGGCACCACTGAAACTCTCCAGGCTTCACCTCAACTGGGGAGAACAAAGCCACAGGCTAGAAACCAGAAGCCCTAATACTCACCAAGCACTCCAGTTCCTGCCTGGTGGCAGTAATGTCCACCACCCACCATAGTCCCAGGGCGGGTGCTATGCACTCCCGGAAGCCGGATGGGCCACAAGTCAGCACTAGATCACATCTGGCCATCAGGTTGCCTGGAACACTGAGGGACTAGGTGGCTGGGTGGTGGGTTTGCTGATGACCAACTGACCACAGGATGACAAACTGAGGTTTGCAAAGCCAGGAAAGAAAGTGCAGCTCCTTCCCTACCCCCCAGTCTATCTTGCATGCTCTAAGAGTCTATGACCTCAGGCTCTGGCCTTCCTGCTCCCTCTTTGTTCAGTCAGAATCTAATCACCTAAGCCTTGAGTGTCAGAGGATCCTCATACTTACGGTCGCAAATATGTGGTTGACATGCCTGTCTCTCCAGCAGTTCTAGTCACTCTGGAAGTTGAGGCCATGGCATTGGGGGAAGAAGAAGCCAGTTCTAAAAAGGCAGACCCAAGATTCAGGGGATCGTTGAAGCTAAATCACTGTTCTTGACCCTGAACATTAGGACATACTTCCCAAAAGTGAGAGGGAGATGACAGCTGACCTCAAAGTCAAGGAAAGGATGAACCACTGGGGCACTCAGGACACCAGGAAAGGAGGAGGGAAGATCAGCCTGTGAGCTGGCTAAAAGAGAAACAGTGTCGGAGGACAAGTTCAGAGCTCACAGCCAGGGGTTTCCATCCAGGGAACTTCAAAGACTCACAAAGCTGGAGAAACAGAGAGCAGCAGAGAGTAACAGAGATGGGAGAAAGTCAGATAACAGTGTTATGGTGCAAGAACAGAACAACACACAGCAAGAGTCAGCAGCAAAGACAACGAGTCAGACAATGATCATGAGAGAAGAAGAAAGAGCAAACCAGTGAATGATCCAGACTGACAAGGAGATGGATCTGGAATCAGGGACAGGGTGAAGAGATAATGAGAAAGAGAGAGATGGATTTCAAGGCAGTTAGACATAGGCAGATAAGAAGAGCCATGGAGTGGGAGAAGAAACAGAAGCTTCTGGAAGCTCCAGAACGCCACCAGTAGAAGCAGGTGGTCCACTGCACCTGCAGGGTCTTTGGGGCCACGGGGAATGGGCCACCTGTCCTCTAGCCAGAGCCTCTTCTGTGACTTTGCAACCGTTATTGGCAACTTCCACAGACTTGGGAGCCAGAATTTCAAGGATGGGAATCGCTACAAGGGTTTCATCATGGGGGCAGATGCAGTCGTTGGGATGGCCCATTCCCAGCCTAGTGACCTCTACTTTCCTTAATTCCCCTTCCAGAACTGACTAGACTTTTCTGAGCTGATGTTACATAGCTGGGAAGTTCGACCAGACACACACAGCCCCGGTTCAGACCAATGATAATGGCTTATTTATTCCAGGGAGGACCCTGAGGACTCAAAGAACAGTATGGGAGGCAGGGGAGAGAAATGGAAAACATTTGAATGGGGGATATCACTGGAAGGAGCAGACCGCCAGCTTGCATGGCCAAGTTCTGAGCAAGTTGGAGCACTGTGTCAGAACTCATTGCCAGCTGCACTTGAGAGAAAAATCTAATTCACACAGGCATAGGAAAAAGCAGGATTTACTGGTTCAGGAAAAACTGAATAAACCACGAACAAGTGTTATTTTCAGGTACAGAGTGATCAAGGGCTCAAATGATAGTTCCCTGAAGATTCTCTCCACTCCACTGCCCCTCACTGTGAGGCTCCCTCCTGGTATTTGTCAGATGGCTGTCACACTCGTTCCATCTTCTCAAATCCAGGTCCGGGAAGAAAGCCTAAACACTTCTTCTGGGTAACCCAAACAAATAGAATTGGCTAGAATTAAACCTTTGAACCAATAACTGGGGCCAGGGACATGATATACTGATTGATGTAGGCCAAGGTCACTGTGCTCATCACTGGGTGAAACCCCTAATGCAAGGTAATTTTCAGGAGTGGGAGAGGGAGTGATTCTTCAGCAGAGATTAGGGCACAGACACCAGAAGGGTGAAAGGATGCCCAGTGGTGAAGACAACAGTGTTCTCTAAAGTCTCTAAGGTCTATCCCTTATGGCCACGAAAATCAACGTTGTCATAAATTTACATTCAAACACTTCCCAAACCACCAATACTCACATAAAGTGAGCTCAATCTCTCTCCCAAGAAAGACAACAAAATATCTCTTCTAGTACTCCATTCATCTCCAGCTCCAGAATCTGGATGAAAGCAGTTCTCTCAGTGAAGTCCATGTAAGGCCCTCTATAGACTTTACAGATGAAGTCAATGTAATAATTCTAAACAAGTGTGACCACTTTGAATGTACCCAACATAGAAAGGTAGGATGGGAACAGAATAACCATCCTGAAAACTCCCGTTTACAGAAGAGACATGTGGGAAGCAACATATAGGCAGCCACTGGCCCGTAGTCCATGTTTTGTATCCCAGAAGGCAGAGATGTGAAGGCTTCCTTCTGGTGGCAGAGTGACTTTCTTGTTCAGTGAATCTGGCTGATCCAGCTCTGCAATCTGGGAGCCTCTCTCCTGCCCAGTGCCTTCCACGGCCATAACTCAGGGAAGCATTGCAAACGATGCCATTTTGGGGGAGGGGTCTGTACTTTTTGGGAGAATTCACTTCATAAGGGTGCAGTAGAAATTATCAGAGAAAGACAAATATCAGATGATTTTACTCGTATGTGGAATTTAAGAAAGAAAACAGATGAACAGAGTGGAAGGGAAAATAAAATAAGACAAAAACAGTGACGGAGGCAAACCATAAGACACTCTTAACTCTAGGGAACAAAACTCAGGATGGGGTGATGGGGTGACTGGGTGATGGACCTTAAGGAGGGCATGTGATGTAATGAGTACTGGGTGTTATATGCAACCAATGAATCAATAAATTCTACCACTGAAACTAATACTATACTATACATTAATTAAATTGAATTTAAGCAAAAGTTTTTTTTAAAAATAGGGCACAGTAGAATATGCATTTTGGCATGAGCAATCAGTGACCATTGCTGGTGAGGGTGGGGTTTCTAATTTAGTTGACTCTTGGTCCATTTGCTTCAAATAAGAGCACAGGTTGGTAACCATAGTCAGAAGTCTCATCAAATCATGTTTGCCTTTTATGTGTTCTGCTCAGTTGTAAATGTGCACTTTTAGTCTGAAGATGCATGTCTTTAATCGTCTAATTAATTCCGAGATTTTTCTTCCATTTATCTATTTGAATGTAGCCTCTCTGCCATCCTCTCCATTCTCCTACTGGAGCTTCCATTGGCTAACTATCAGACCTTCTGTTTTTATTCTCCAGTCATGTTTTATTTTCAGAATTGCTATTTGGAAAATGTATTATATATAAATTTGTATTATATATCTATATATCTTATATAGAAAGATTAGATAGATAGATAGATAGATAGATAGATAGATAGATAGAGGTCTATCTCCATCTGGGAAATCTAAATGATGTGTATTTTTCTGCTACCTTATTAGTAAATTAATCAGAACAACATTTTTTTAATTTCTTTTCAGCGTAACAGTATTCATTGTTTTTGCACCACACCCAGTGCTCCATGCAATACGTGCCCTCTCCAATACCCACCACCTGGTTCCCCCAACCTCCCACTCCCTGCCCCTTCAAAACCCTCAGGTTGTTTTTCAGAGTCCATAGTCTCTCATGGTTCACCTCTCCTTCCAATTTCCCTCAACTCCTCCTCTCCATCTCCCCATGTCCTCCATGCTATTTGTTATGCTCCACAAATAAGTGAAACCATATGATAATTGACTCTCTCTGCTTGACTTATTTCACTCAGCATAATCTCTTCCAGTCCCGTCCATGTTGCTACAAAAGTTGGGTATTCATCCTTTCTGATGGAGGCATAATACTCCATAGTGTATATGGACCACATCTTCCTTATCCGTTCGTCCGTTGAAGGGCATCTTGGTTCTTTCCACAGTTTGGCGACCGTGGCCATTGCTGCTATGAACATTGGGGTACAGATGGCCCTTCTTTTCACTATATCTGTATCTTTGGGGTAAATACCCAGTAGTGCAATTGCAGGGTCATAGGGAAGCTCTATTTTTAATTTCTTGAGGAACCTCCACACTGTTCTCCAAAGTGGCCGCACCATCTTGCATTCCCACCAACAGTGTAAGAGGGTTCCCCTTTCTCCACATCCCCTCCAACACATGTTGTTTCCTGTCTTGCTAATTTTGGCCATTCTAAGTGGTGTAAGGTGGTATCTCAATGTGGTTTTAATTTGAATCTCCCTGATGGCTAGTGATGATGAACATTTTTTCATGTGTCTGATAGCCATTTGTATGTCTTCATTGCAGAAGTTCTGCTCATATCTTCTGACCATTTTTTGATATGATTGTCTGTTTTATGTGTGTTGAGTTTGAGGAGTTCTTTATAGATCCCGGATATCAATCTTTTGTCTGTACTGTCATTTGCAAATATCTTCTCCCATTCCGTGGGTTGCCTCTTTGTTTTCTTGACTCTTTCCTTTGCTGTGCAGAAGCTTTCGATCTTGATGAAGTCCCAAAAGTTCATTTTTGCTTTTGTTTCCTTTGCCTTTGGAGACATATCTTGAAAGAAGTTGCTGTGGCTGATAGCGAAGAGATTACTGCCTATGTTCTCCTCTAGGATTCTGATGGATTCCTGTCTCACGTTGAGGTCTTTTATCCATTTTGAGTTTATCTTTGTGTACAGTATAAGAGAATGGTCGAGTTTCATTCTTCTACATATAGCTGTCCAGTTTTCCCAGCACCATTTATTGAAGAGACTGTCTTTTTTCCACTGTATATTTTTCCTGTTTTGTCGAAGATTATTTGACCATAGAGTTGAGGGTCCCTATCTGGGCTCTCTACTCTGTTCCACTGGTCTATGTATCTGTTTTTATGCCAGTACCATGCTGTCTTGGTGATCACAGCTTTGTAGTAAAACTTGAAATCAGGTAATGTGATGCCCCCAGTTTTATTTTTGTTTTTCAACATTTCCTTAGCAATTCAGGGTCTCTTCTGATTCCATACAAATTTTAGGATTATTTGCTCCAGCTCTTTGAAAAATACCAGTGGAATTTTGATCGGAATGGCATTAAAAGTATAGATTGCTCTAGGCAGTATAGACATTTTAACAATGTTTATTCTTCCGATCCAAGAGCATGGAATGGTCTTCCATCTTTTTGTGTCTTCTTCAATTTCTTTCATGAGTGTTCTGTAGTTCCTCAAGTACAGATCCTTTACCTCTTTGGTTAGGTTTATTCCCAGGTGTCTTATGGTTCTTGGTGCTGTAGTAAATGGAATCGATTCTCTAATTTCCCTTTCTGTATTTTCATTGTTAGTGTATAAGAAAGCCACTGATTTCTGTACATTGACTTTGTATCCTGCCACATTGCTGAATTGCTGTATGATTTCTAGTAGTTTGGGGGTGGCAGACCATCCTCACCAGAGAACAATCCCCTATATTTTCTTTAAACCTTTTTAAATGTTCTGATATCCACATTTCGACATGAATCCATCTGGAGGGACACCTGAGTGGCTCAGCCAGCTAAGCCGTCTACCCTTGGCTGAGGTCAAGATCTCAGGGTCCTGGGATTAAGCCCCATGTTGGGCTCTCTGCTTAGTGGGGAGTCTGCTTCTCCCTCGACTTGTGTTCTTGCTTGCTCTCTCTCAAATAAATAAATAAAATCTTTTTTTTAAAAAATGAATCCATCTGGAACTTATTTTTTGTGAAAGATTTGTACTATAGATCTTCCTTCAGTTTGTTCCAATATGGAATGCCAATTGCTCCCCCCATCTCACTGATCTCCCGTTAATTTATAAAACCACATCTGTTTTGTACCAAGTTTTCACTGATAGACGGATGTGCTTCTGCACTCTGTTAGGGGTTCTCACTCAGTCTGTCCACAATCAAGCCAGTCCTTTGGTCCTCTTATTAATTAACATGTATGTTTAATATATCTTGGTGTTTTGCAGTATATTTCTTTTCTGTTTCACTTATTCAGAATTGTTTTGGCCCTTTCTGTGCTTTTACTCTACTACATAAATTCTAGAATCAAAATTTCAAGGTCCTTGAAAAATCTGTTGAGATTTTCATTCCAGTTGCATCAAAGCTCTAAGTGACTGGGGCAGCCAAAATATTTACCACAGTCAGTCTTCCCAAATATAAAAACAATGAGCATTAGTCTATCCAAGCCCTCTTCAAGTTATTTGATAAAATTTTATTATCTGAAAAAGAAAAAAAAAGTTTTATTATCTTCATATAATTTTTGCAAACTTTGTTTTGGTTTATTTTCAGGTAGTTATCAATTTTATGATTACTATGAACATAGGATCTTTTCATCTTTTCACATATTTAATTGTTTCTGGTGTGTAAGTATGCAATTAATTTTTTGTATACTGACATGTCATCACACACTCAGTGTATTTTCTCACAAGTTTTAATGTAGTTTCCACTCCTCTTTCTCCATCTTGTCCATCTCCCACACCACCCCCAGCAACCACATAGATAAGCCTGTTCATTTTTATGTCTCATTTTACTGCATTGGTCTAAGATCACTGATAGGATTTTGAAGGAAAGTAGCCATAGAGGGCATCTTGACCTTGTACTGTCTTTAAAGATGCTGCTTCTCTAGTTTCACCATTGAGTATAACATTTGCTGTGGGTATTTGGTAAATACCCGTTACCACACTAAACATGTTCACTTTTGTTCCTAGTGTACTGTGTATTCTTATCATAGAACATAGAACCATATAGAATGATTTTCATAAATCGATGTAAAAGACTCAATTGGCTTCTCTTCCTCAAACTTTTAATTTGCTTGATCACACGAATAGATTTTCTGTTCTTGAACTACCCTTGCATTCCTAGGATGTGCCCTATTTATTTATGAGGGATTTCTTTTTAGCACACTCAATTCCCTAACACTAGTTATATTTGTCACTTCAAAATAATTTCAAATGCATAGAAAAAACTGGAAGAACAGAACAAAGAACTGTCATGTTCCTTTCACTCAAATCCACTACATGTTAACGTTTTGCCGCATTTGTTTTATTATTCTCTTTCCTCCATGTGAGAGTGAGAAATTAATGTTCTGTACTGTCCTTTGAGAGTAAGTTGTGTACATCAGATTTAGTCATGAATACTTCAGGATGTATCCTCCATGAATAAGGGCATTCTTCTACATAACCACAAGACAGTCATCAACTTCAAGGAACTCAATATCAATGATTTCCTGATGTTTTAATTAGGATTTTCCCACCATATCTTCATAAGAAAAAAACAAGTCTGTAATTTTCTTCTCAAACTTTAATTATAATATCAAACACACAGTATCAGAAATAAAAGCCACAATGATTTTATCCAGGCTTTCTTTGTTCTGGTCTCTGAAGTAGCTGGGGCTAGAGATTGTCTCTTTCTTATAAGTTTGGTAAAAAATTAACGCACCACCTATCGTTTCCGTATTTGAAGAGAGAAATTTAATCACCAAATTGAAATATCTCAACCTATTTCATTTTACAAAGAGTAATTTAATTACCACTTCAAATTCTTTAATGACTACAGCTTTATTCAGTTGTGAATTTCTTCCTGAACCCACAAAGGACAAGAAAGAGGAAAGACTGGTCATACCGGTCCCCACTAGAGCAGTTCAGTGCAGAACCCTGTTACAACTCCTGAAAAATGAAATCAAGGAACATCACACCCTTGTGTGTGCTACCTTAATTTCTGAATAAAGCCCAATCGAAAGTCCTAAACCTGACCATCAGTAGCAATTAGTAACACTTTCATTCGGAGGTGGAGTGTGCATGGGTTTAGAGAAGAACCAGGAGCTCATGCTAAAGGCAAATAAATATGTTCCATTATCGACCGCGGTCCCTGTGTCATCTGTGTCATTTGTGTCGTCTCACAAATGTAACATCTTTAGTGCCCAGCGCCACAGAAGAAAGCACATATTCTTGCCCATCTTACGTACCTGGAAAGGGAGGCTCAGACAGGTGAGGTCATGGGCTCAGCATTCAGTGCTGATAATGCAAGATTGTGATTCAAGCTATGATCTGTCTGACTCAGAGCCCTCTGTTCTTTCCACTCCTCGTGCTGAGAGAGCGAGACCACAAATCCCATTACCTCGCCCAATTTTCCCTCTCCTCCCATTATCCCACAGGTCCAGGCCAGACTTCTGACCCAGACAGAAACTGAAAGTGTAGAAAACACACTGTTTCACTGTGTGTGTTACCCATTGTGTGCCGGGCTCTGAGTTGAGCACTCCGGACATGGGGATGAATGGAATCCAAAGCTTTCCTTGAAGGATGTGCTCACACTAGGCACAAACCCTCTACTTTTCCATCCAGGGAGGAGAAAGAGAATCTTTGGGCCATGGGACTACACACTATACACCCATTCATTCATTCATTCACCAAATACATGTTAAAACGAACCATGTGCCAGGGACTTTCCTAGGCATGGGGAATTCAGAAGTAATGAAAATTCTAAGCCCTGTCCTCTTGAGCCTTGTAGAAAATGAGAAGATTATATCCTACGGAGAGCAGTTTATACTCTCTCCTGTTGGTGGTGGGAATCAAGTTTGGGGGATGTAAAACAGAACACTGGGGACGGGCTGTGTTTTCTTCCCACTCTTGAGGTTCAGTGGGATGAATGGAGGCTCAACACCGAAAGACTATTGGCTTGGGTTGGAGAGGGCAAATGCTAACCCCATCTTCAATGGACTCCCTGTGTGAAGAGACTTCTCTGGGCCTCCGCCCCTCGACCCACAGATCATCGAGATCCCATCAGTGATCTCACTGGTAGTGGCAAACTCCAGAGACCTTTGGAAAACCTATAAAGGTGTTTTTGGGTTTCGAAATAATTGTGGAGGCATACTCACCTCTAGTGGGTAAGGACTGAAGATGGCAGACATCATACATTGCAAGACGATTTTCCACACCTAACAAGGGTCAACATCTTGCGTGACTTTCAAAATGTCCCAGAGCTGTGAGTCATGCTGCTGTGAACATTTGTGTATAAATATTTGTTTAAATACTGTTTTCAATTCTCTTGGGTCTATAGCCAGGGCAAAATTGCTAGGTCATATGGTAATTCTATGTTTACCTGTTTGAGGAAGGACTGAACTCTTTTCCACAACATTGGTATGCCCGTACAATGGAATATTATTAAGCCATAAAAAGGAATGAGGTCCTGATCCTTACTACACTTATGCTAAGTGAAAAGCCAGACACAAAAAATCACCTACTTTTATGAATCCATTGTATGAAACTGCCAGAATAAGTAAATCTACAGAGACATAAAGCAGACTAGTTGGTCCCATGGGCTTGGGGGAGCGGGGAATGGGAAGCAACTGGTTAACATGGGGTCAGGTTTCCTTTTGGAGTGGTGTCTCAGGGCAAAACAGAGGTGATGGTTGCACAACACTGTGACTGCAGAAATGCCACTGAATTGTGCACTTGAAGATGGTCAACAGTAAGTTTAAGTTATATGAATTTTACTTTCATTGTAAAAGGTGGTTTTTTTTAATATTTTATTTATTTATTTATTTATTTATTTATTTATTTGTTTGTTTGTTTGACAGACAGAGATCACAAGTAGGCAGAGAGGCAGGCAGAGAGAGAGAGGGATGCAGGCTCCCTGCTGAGCAGAGAGCCCGATTCGGGGCTCGATCCCAGGACCCTGGGATCATGACCTGAGCCGAAGGCAGAGGCTTTAACCCACTGAGCTACCCAGGACCCCCAAAACTTTTTTTTTTTTAGTCTTGCTGGACATTTTGAAGGTGAAACATCTGTTTATATGAGCTTAGTACTAATCTCACATTATGTATAAACACAAAATATTTTTTGTCCAGTTTTAATAACCAGTGTTTTGTTTTGTTTTTCTTCAGGAACGCAACCACCATCTAAGTTCAGGGAAGTTTATCTTTTGTTCAGAACTTTATCAAGAGCTGTTGATCATTTACAACATGATATCCCAAGACAGACATTTCCATAATCTTGGAGTTGTAACTAAAACCATCTGCTTTTGTGGACATCACATCCTGATGTGACATGAGGTCCTAAGAACTTCACCACATCTCTGAGTAGTCCTGGCGGGGCATTTAAGTATTGAAACGTCTATCATTTTACTATAAATCTTACTTTCCTTTCACTTCATTTCTATCATTGTGGTTAAGTACACGATAGTGACCTGTTTCTGGTATTACACATGCAGGTTAAGGGGATATAACAAAAGACTTGTTACTAAAAGGGTGTGGGACATTGGGTCCATAGGATTGGAAAGCACTGATTTAGATTACCTCCAGAGGGACTCTGACTGTGAGACAAGTTTGGGTTTGACTCTAGGCAGCAAGCCCACACCCATTCCCAACCCACTCAGAGACCCCAGCAAACCACTGCTTTGTGGAGAGGAGAGGCTAAGGCAGAATCTGTGGACTGACACACTCACCAACCATTTGGACCTCTTTCTTTTATTTTTTAATATTTTATTTATTTATTAGAGTAAGATACAACAAGAGAGGGAACACAAGCAGAGGGACTGGGAGAAGCAGGCTTCCCGCTTCCCAATGTGGGGAATCCCCAGGGATCCCAGGACCCTGGGATCATGACCTGAGCCAAAGACAGATGCTTAATGATTGAGCCAGCCAAGCATCCTGATTTTGACTTCTTTCTTTCTGGCATACATCTCAAAAGCACAGAGGCTGGAAAGTTAAAAGCTACATTTCCAGGAGGCCTGGGTGGCTTAGTCGGGTAAGCCACTTCCTTCAGCTCAGGTCATGATCCCAGGGTCCTGGCATCTAGTCCCGCATCAGGCTCCTTGCTCAACAAGAAACCTGCTTCTCTCTCCACCTCTGCCTGCCACTCTGCCTGCTTGTGCACTCTCTCGCGCGCTCTCTCTCTCTCTCTCTCTCTGACAAATAAATAATTTTTAAAAAGCTACATTTCCATGACCCCCCAGAGCTGGGGTTCTGGCTGTGATTTGCGTTTCACCAACCAGATGCACTCTCTAAAACCCTGAAGCAAAACTTAGTCTGGAAGGACACAGAGCGCCGCGCACAGACCATGGTCAGCAGCGTGGTTCTCCAGTTGGTAGTTTCCCCAACTTGGCCAAGGAAGAGTGACTCAGAAGAGGAAATTTTCCCAGAAACTCGGTCTACAGCCTCCGCCAGCCCTCTGAGAAATTTTCTAGGATACCAGTTTCTGCTAATAAATTATTCTCTGCTTAAACTAGCTTAGAGTGGTTCCTGGTTTTGCAACCAGCCCTTAACCAATACTGACAATAAGAGAGATACAGGGCTTGCCTGAGGTCAAATGCCAGTCAAAGGCAGAGCTGAGGTTCAAATCCAAGGCTCTTTAGGATGTGGCCTTCATCTCCCCAGCCCCAAGCAGCCCTCAATTCTAGAACCCTGATCAGAGGGGACTGGGGTAGAGGCACTTCTTGGGGAGATCCTGTTGGTAAGGGAGGGACTCCTGCCCTAGGGTATGAGGATGGTCAAACACATGACCGCCAACCTGGACAAATGATATCAACAGCAACTTACCAGTTACATACACTCACAGCTTGAGGGAGGACACCACACACTGGCACGCGATGGTTGTACTAGAAGACAGAGCAAACCACCAAAGGTTGTGGGAGGATGGGTTTGTAGTATCAAGAGGGTGGGTGTCTCCTGGTTTCCATGTCCATAATTACAGGGAACTGAAATGGGCTACTCAGGAGTAAGCACGAACTCTTCCCTGGTTCTTTGATAAAGGGATTATTTAGCTCAGAGACTTTGTCAGTGGGTGCAGAGTGGGGGTGAGGAGAGGCTGAGGTTTGAACATTCCAGGTTTCCTCCAATCTTACCCATTGTCAAGGCAACACATAATATTGAGTCTTAATTTGACATCTTACACCGCAGCTCCTTGTGCGAAATTGTTGAGGTGATGGAAGAAAGTGTTGAAGATAGAAATGCCAAACAGGTGCTCCCCAAAGAGGTAAATGGGCAGATGATCTCTTATTCATGGCCCAGGGCACCAAAGGCTGTGGTCATACGTGGGTTGCCTGAGACCAAACCCCTCTGGATCTTTCACGATGGGAACGCACGTCTGTCCTACACACCCATGTAGCGCTGGCCTTTCATCTCACAGCTGTTGGGGGGGAGGGGGGTCCAAGCATCACATGCTCACCTCTGGGTACTTCCAGGCTTTCTTGATCACAACAGGAAAGAGCAAGGCCACAGTTCATCCCCATCACAGGTGGGTTCCCACCTGAGCTGTCGGTGCAATAGGTCCTGAGGATTGCCTTCCAGAATAAGCAATGCCCCTGTTGGCCAACGTTGGAATTTCCTGGCTGATACATTTTTACAACTGTAGTCAGTTTCTGCTCCACTTGCTTCCAGTCAATGCTGTGGACTCGTAATCAAAGCCAAGTACCTGGTTGCATGGGAATTCATTTATCCATTCTGCCCCATACTTGATGTGTTTTCGGTGTGAACACTCACACCTTTGCTTCTGGAAAATCCTCTCCCTTTGCTTCTTTGCATTATCTCTTCTGGCTTTTCTTTCTCTCTACAACTTGAGCTGTGTGTGGGTTTTTTCATATTTTTTCTTTCTTTTTCCCATATCCATCAGTTCTTGACTCATATCCACCAATTTTTATTCTATAATCTCATGTTCTCTTTTTGGGAATGTTACTCCTTTAATCTCTCAAGGGTCTTAAAATTCTTATTTCAAAATTATTTGGAGAACTAGACTGTTATTTGCATTTTGCCTTTCGTGAATTCATACCCTAGTTGTTAAATTTGTTGGCTATTTTCTCAAGAGATCCTTCATCAAAATGCCTTGTATAAGTCTGAGATCTTCGAACACTCCCAATAAAACTGTTTTTCTGGGCGCCTGGGTGGCTCAGTTGGTTAAGCGACTGCCTTCAGCTCAGGTCATGATCCTGGAGTCCCAGGATTGAGTCCTACATCGCGCTCTCAGCTCCATGGGGAGTCTGCTTCTCCCTCTGACCTTCTCCCCTCTCATGCTCTCTCTCTCAAATAAATAAATAAAATCTTTTTTAAAAATAAATAAAATAAAACTGTTGTTCTCTTTATTGGCTTAAAAATAAATTAATAGAGGGGTGCCTATGTGGCTCAGTCAGTTAAGTGTCTGACTTCAGCTGAGGTTATGACCTCAGGGTCCTGGGATGGGAACCCACATGGGGCTCTGTGCTCAGTGGGGAGGCTGCTTCTCCCTCTGCCTCTCCCCTGCCCCCTCCCCCACTCGTGCTCTCTCTCTCTCTCTCTCTCTCTCTCTCTCTCTCATCTCTCAAATAAATAAATAAAATATTTAAAAATAAATTAATAGAGTATAACAATTAAGCAATCATGGAAGATCCTTGCTCATGTTTCAGAAATATAAATCTTACATGTAGCAACAACTAGAACATGAAATGATTACAAGGTATCCATGAGAAGTTCCTCTGGGCAAACACTGGACCAGCTGGCTGATTTCGTTAGTGTTGAGGAACAGAGAGGGCTGTGCCCATGGAACCTGCCTCAGAGGCAGTAGTGGAAAGAATACAAGTCTCATCACAGGTTAGGAAAAGGAACAGAGCCCCTCCCTCCTTAAAAATAAAGTCATAGGGACGCCTGGGTGGCTCAGTTGGTTGGACAGCTGCCTTCGGCTCAGGTCATGATCCTGGAGTCCCAGGATCAAGTCCCGCATCAGACTCCCGGCTCCACGGGGAGTCTGCTTCTCTCTCTGACCTTCTCCTCGCTCATGCTCTCTCTCACTGACTCTCTCTCAAATAAATAAATAAAATCTTAAAAAAAAAAATAAAGTCATAAAGGGGTACCTGGGTGGCTCGGTCGGTTAAGCATCTGACTCTCTTGATTTCGGCTCAGATCACAATCTCTCAGTTGTGAGATTGAGCCCCGAATCTGGCTCCAGGCTCAGGAGGGAGTCTGCATGAGTTTCTCTCTTCTCTCCCTCTCTCTCTGCCCTTTCCCTTCCCCTGCTCTCTCGCTCTCTCTCCCTCGTAACAAAAAATGTAGTGATGACTGAACACTGGGGAACAGACTCAGGGAAAAACAGAAAAACTATTTGATTAGTCTCTGGGTAAGTTGGTTTCCTAAACCTTCAGCCCTATGGATTGTATTAAATTAACCAAAATTAACCTTAGCTCAAGAATGAAGGGTCTCCATTGATTCTGTCAATGCCGAAAGCAACTTGCTTTCCTATTAGTATTTTTTAAAAAAATTTTATTTATTTACTTGACAGAATGACAGCGAGAGAGGGAACACAAGCAGAGGGAGTGGGAGAGGGAGAAGCAGGTTTCCCGCTGAGCAGAGAGCCCAATGTGGGGGGGCTTGATCCTAGGACCCCAGGATCATGACCTGAGCCAAAGGCAGACACCTAAAGACTGAGCCACCCAGGCGCCCCTCCTAGTATCATTTTTATGCACATATGTTCCCATTTTAGTGTGTGAACTTGCCTGGAATGGAAAGTTTCTGTTTCCCTTCTCTGTGCCTCTCCTTCCTGATTTTGTGGTTACTTTCCTCTATCTCCCACGGTTCCTCCAGGCCAGAAACAAGTTTTGTATCCCCAGCTCAGAGCTACCCTGACCTGGCTATAATTAGTTCTAAACCCTAAAGCCATAGCATGTTACCAGTGGAAGGGGTCTCAAAGATCATCTAGGCCAAACCAGCCATGTCTCCAAGAAAGAAAGCAGACTCTGAGATGAGGGACCTTGCCCAAGTCACCTGCCAGGTGGATGTCACTCCTGGAGCCTGGTCTATACTACCATACCTCTCTTGACCGGCTCTAGCTCCCGGAATCCAACCGAGGCTTCTCCACCCAGCTTCCAACACCTCCTCTAGATCTTCTTTCTTCATTCAGTCCCTTAAAAATGCTGTCTGAGTGCCTGGCACTGTGCATGCTGGGGAGGCAACAGTGAAAAAGAAACACATAGATGCAAAGTGGCTCGGAGGTAGATTGTGGGTCCGAATGGCCTGGACTCCAACCCTGACTCTGCCACTTGCTCCCTGCATGATTTCGGCAGATCAGGAGACCTCTATTATTTTTGGGAACCTACGTAAAATAGGTTCATCATTCATCCCTTATTTATGGCCATTGTTGGAAGTAAGTGACGGGATAGTCATAAGGCATCCAGCTCCGTGTCTGGCAGGCAGGGAATCGAAAACAGTAGCTCTCATTTTTATTATAGCTTCCTTCCTGCATGTCTGGAGCTCAGAAGGAGGGGTCAGGCCCTTCTGTCACCTCAGATCTTGTCTCTGGGGCAGCCTTGCTCAGGCCAGGTGACCATCAGCCCCGTCTGGTCCCGTCTTCTATCTAAGACTACAGTTCTCTCTCCACAGCCTAGCAAATGCCGTCTTTACCCTTGATCGGAGTCCCTCTGCCTCCTGCCCCATCCTCTCGGAACCGGATCTTTGAGACCTTGTCCCTGACTCGCTGCACAGTCTTGATGTAGGCGCAGCCTGTCTCTGTGAGCCACAGCTTCCTCACCTGTACAAAAAGGGCACTGGGTCAGGTAAAGGTGAGGAGCCCTGCTAGCACTGACACCCCTCAGAGTGTAGGAATTCCCATGCTCTCTGCACCCTCCTGGGCCCCAAACTCAGGATGGTCATTCTCCCAAGAGAGGAGAGCCCTCATGCTCGTGGGTCTACGTTAGCCAGCTCCAGGGAGGTCTCTCAGAGGCAAGATGAGAAAAGGGATCCTCCTCAAATGGGGACATGCTAGCTAACTTCTGACTCCAGAAGGGCCCCGAGGCTCGACACCTCTGTGAAGGCTTCTTTATCTGAGGCCCAAGAACCCCTAATGGGATCTATAAACCCCAGGAAATGGTATGCAGATAGCCTCTGACTTTTCAGAGGAGTGAGTCCATACCTCTATATCTCTCATCGCAATCCCAAAATGGTTTGGACTCTGGGTTAAGAACCGATGGAAACCCAATGCATGCCTCTACCTCTTAACCTTGAGTTTCCTTGTCTGTTTTGAAAGGTAGGACCTAGACTCTGGGGCAAAGGCAACAAAGGTCCAGCTCCATGGTAGAAGAGGGAACAGACTGGGAGAGCTTGAATGCCCTCCCCACCAATAACCCTGTCCAGCAACGATTTGTGAATATGTCAGAGATGCACCAGGGCATTTCTGGCCATCCCTCCAGGGCTCAGAAGAAGGCATCCCACGTATCAGATTGCTAAGGGAAGAAGCTGCAGTCTCTCTGGAGGAAATGATTTTGATCCCTGACAAGACTGAGAAGAGAGCACTCAAGATTAAGATTCTGTCAGCTGGAGCTGGACACTATCCATGAGAAAGGTCTGGGCCAGAGGAGGTTCCCTGAACTGCAAAACAGGATCTGTGATTTTTCATCGTTTTTTTAAGATAAAATTTATATTCAATAAAATGCACAAACGTCAAATGACTGTTTGATGAGTTCTGATAAACGTGCACAGGTAAGCAGTCTCCCGACAAGATACAGGATATTTCTGCCACCCAGAGAGTTCCTTTATAATCGATCTCTCCACCCTCCCTGGTCCCAGCCCTAGAAAGCCAATGGTCTGCCTTTTGCTATAGATCAGTGTTGCCTGCTCTGGCATGTCAGGTATATGGAATCATATTTATGGACTCTTCTGTGTCCAGCTCCTTTGGCTCAATGTAATGTTTTCGAGATTTATCCATGTTGTCCCCTGTGTGCGCAGTTTGTTCCTTTTCACTGCTACACAGTATTCCGTCGTGTGGATATACCACAATCTGTGTATCTGTTCTCCTGTGGATGGGCATTTGCATGGGTTCCAGCATCAGACTGTTATAAGCAGACTGCTGTGAACGTTCTTTTCAAATCTTCCCATAAATATTTGCTTTATATTCTTTTTTTTTAAGATTTTACTTATTTATTTGACAGACAGAGAAAGGGAGAGAGGGAACACAAGCAGGGGGAGGGGCAGAGGGAGAGGGAGAAGCAGGCTCCCCGCTGAGCAAGGAGCCCTGTGTGGGGACTGGATCCCAAGGACCCTGGGATCATGACCTGAGCCAAAGGCAGATGTTTAATGAGTGAGCCACCCAGGTGCCTCTGCTTTATATTCTTTTGGGTAAACACCTATGAATGGAATTTCTGGTCATTGAGTAAGTATATATTGAACTTTGTTATAAATGGCCAGGCTTCCTAAGTGCTTGTACCATTTTGTATCCTCTCCAGAAGAGTGTGAGAATTCTGGTTGCTCTGGGGCACCTGGCTCAGTTGATTAAGCATTAGACTCTTGATATCAGCTCAGGTCACGATCTCAGGGTTGTGAGCCCTCTGCATTGAGCGTGGAGGCTGCTTAAGATTCTCTCCTCTCCCTCTGCCCCTTCCTCCTCTCCCCCACCCTCCACCAACACTCTCTCTTAAAAAAAAAAAAAAATTCTAGTTGTTTCACATCCTCACTAACACTTGATATTGTCAGGGGTTTCTTTTGTTGTTGTTGTTGTTAGATGTTTTAGTGCGTATGAAATGGCATCTCATTGTGGTTTTAACTTGCATTTTTCTGCTAATTAATGACATTGAGTATCTTTAATGTGCTATTGGCCATTAATATATGTTCTTTTGTGAAATGTCAGTTCAGGTCTTTGTGGTTTTGTGTGTGTTTAGTCTTTGATTGAGTTGTAGATGGTCTTTACATATCTTAATAATTTGTGTGCACCCTTTGTCAGATTTAAGTGTTCTTGTCAGGTATGTGTCTTGTAAATATCATTTTCTATCTACCTGTATCTGACCATCCTTCCTAATGGGGGGGGGGGCATGCTGTACATAGATATGCATGTCCAGCCTTGGGAAAAATGTCCCAGATAGAGCAGGAAGTGAAAAGGACGGTTTCAGCTGATGTGTGGAGCGTGATTCCATTTTTTAAGAAGTTTATAGGAGATGCCAAGTGAAGTGTGTGTGCATTGTGGGTAACTGAGTACTTTTCTGGTGACTGTACAGTGTGAAATACCATTTTTTATCAAGTTTTATAAAAATTCAGAATTTTCTTTTACTTTTCTTTTTAAGCTATGTCATTAGTATACCAAACAATTCATTGTTGTTCTGGGGAAAGGGCATATGTCATGAATAGAATGTCTCCAAATCTGGATTGAATACCAGGGGAAAAACACCTTTCTTTTTTAGATTTGAAGAACTTCCTCTTTGTTTCCAGAAGGAAGGATTCCTTGGTGTTGACGCACATAAGCCACCTTGGCACAAATGCCTTGTGGTGTGGAAAAACTAAAATTCATTTTTTTATGTCCTCTTCTCCCTGTCTGCCCTCCACAGAGTCTTGACCCAGTCAGGTAATCTGGACGTTCCAGTGTCACCATGGAGATCATACTTCCAGAAAGTTTTTTTTTTTTTGTGGCTCTTCAGATGGATCATTCTGCCATTTTCCTTTCATTTCCTGCAGGTCAGGGTTGGCTTGTGAAAAGTAACCGAATAACATGCCAGATCTGAAGGGTCAGCCCTCACTCGGGACTTTCCCTGTTCAGAACATTCCGTGAAGACTTCATTGGGTTTCACAGTGGTTCTGGCTGTGGCAGTCCATTGAAGAAGGGAGTTTGAAAGTTGTTGTCTACTGTTGATGATTGTCTGCCCATGTCCTTCCTGAAATACCATGATTGCTTATGAAAAGTATCTTTAATAAAGCTGCATACAGTTTGGCTTAGAAAAAAACAAAAATAAACCAAAAGAAGTTTATCAAAATACATACTGAAATCACTTATACAGTGCTTCCTGGAGGCTGAGCACTGAAAAGTTTACTTGAATTAATTTATTTAATCCTCAAGACAACTCTGTGAGGGTCATACTATTATTAACTCCATCTTCTGAATGAGGAAACTAAGACAACTGGTCCAACACATTCGGCAAACAAGAAACAAAGTTAGGATTCCAAACCAACCAGACTGACTGACTTCAGGGCCCTGCACTGGCTGCCTCTGTGAGCACAGGAAACGTCTGGAAAGAATCACAAGGAACCGTTGTCCTGTGGTTACCTCTGGGGAATGGGATTAGGAGAGCGAGGGGATTTTTTTTCCCCTTGATACTCTGTGGTATTCAAGTTTTATTTTAGCAATGAGCCTGAATTATTTTTATAATTACAAAAAAAATGTTTTTAACACAGAGCATTTATTTGCCAGTTGTTTTTTGTTGTTGTTGTTGTTGTTTTGGTTTTTTCTTAATCTGAGGATGTGGAGCTAAAAATGGAGCCAGTCCTGCAGGGAGGAGGCTCGGGAGGATGGTGAGCACTGACACCTGCCATCAAGGAGCTCTGTGGGGGCGGGGCGGGGTTGCTGGGGATACTGTGGGGGGACTCTGTTGGGGGGAGCTGTGAACGGGGCTGAGGAAGAGGAATCAAATGCCATCCCTTCTGGGCCGCTGTTCACAAACTTGGGCTCATGTCACTGCCCCCTGGGGGGTTTGTGGAAACACAGATTGCTGGGCCCACCCCCAGAGGGGTGAAGTGGTAGATCTAAGGCAGGACCTGAGAATATGCGTTCCTACAAGCTCCCAGGTGACACTCCACACTCAGGACCAGAGCTCTAGTCTTCTCGCATGGACAGCATTTTAAGTTTAGGAAGCATTCAAACATCACCTCGTCCTATTGGATCCTCCCCACACCCTGAGAGAGAAGCAAGCAGGCAAGAGAGGGGCCCCAGAGGAGCCAGAGAGGTGTGAAGGAGCAGGGCCTCCAGGAGCACATCCAGCAGTCCGCCCAGTCCAGCTCTCTTTGCAGGGCATCTCTCCACCCACGTTCAACTCCCACCCCGCTGTCCTGCCCGCCAGGTTCCAGCCTGGGGGGGGGGACCTTCTTTCCTTGGCGCTGGGGTTACCGGGCTGGTCTGCAGCCTCAAATTTGCGCTCTCCCCAGAACACTGCAAGTCTGGCCTCCTTCTCCTCACTGGGACCTCAGCTCAAAGATCGCCACCTGGGGCAGTCTCCCTTCCCCAACCCTCCTGAAGTCCTCCCCCTCTCTCCCTCCCTTACACTGCCCAATACGGTAGCCAAAAACCACGTGGGGCTGTTTAACTTGTAATTCATTAATGAATGAATTATTAAGACAATATTTAAAATTCAGTTCCTCAGCCACACAAGCCACATTCAAGGGCTCAGTAGCCCCATGTTTGGCTACTAATATTGGACAGCGCAGATATATACATGCTGCCGAAGCGAGCACTGGACAATGCAGATATAGAACATTTCCCCTGCCACAGAAATTCTCCTGGACAGCACTGCTCCAACCTTTATTTTATTATCTTCTTAGTATTAATCACTATTTGAAACTTTATTCATTTACTTATTTGTTGTCCGCCTTCCCCTCCTAAAACAGAAATTGAAGATGAGGAGTACGATTCTCTTTCTTACCACTGCACCCTCAGTGCCTGGTATAATAGCTAATGTTTCTCTGAACTAGATGTTCAGGAAATACTCACTGGGAAGGTATTTTTCGAGCACCTGCAAAGAATAGCGACAGAGGTCACCCTGAGATTCTCTTGTTCATCTGGGAGAAAATGGACCTGACTGTCCTCTGTGTGTTGTATAGTGGCATTGTTACTTTCCTCTGCCAGCCCCTTCCACAAATCCCCACCCCTGCCCAGCTGCCAGGGAAAAAACTTCTCCTGCCTTGTGCCCCCTGCTGGGGCGGGGGAGTCCCAGGGGAGCAGCGGAAGGTTTTATTCAGGAAAAAGACTCTCCTTGGACCTGGGAAGGGCAGAGCAGGGCCTGGGGGCAGGTGGAGATGGCACTGCCCGGAGCAGAGTGAAGAGCAGGGAGAACACTGACTCGTGGCATGGACCTGGGAGTTTTAAATGTGCTCGACGTACCCTTCAACAAAGAACCACCACCCTGCCCCCTCTTCCCTTCCATACCTTGGGCTTTGTTTTTGTCCGCCTTGTAGGTTTCCCAGTAAAAGTTTCTTTGAAAACGTTCAACTTGGTCCCTGATGGCTTGAAGGGTAGAAATACAAGTGGGGCACACTCTGGGATCAGGGACACCTGGGTTCAAACCCTAGCTCTGAAGTTCTGTGACCTTGACAACTAGGCTCTTCTGAACCTGTTTTTCCTTCTGTAGGTTGAGGGGTTTAAACAAGACGATGCAGGTGCAAAGCATAGCATGGTCCCTGGCACGTTGTAGGTGTTTTGTGATTGATAATTTTCTTCTCTCCCTCTTCTTGCTACTTTGGGTCCAAAGATCCAGAAGAGTAGATAACCCTTGAAGAGAGCAGCTTTGCCAACCATAGAAACTGAGAAGAGCTTTGAGATAGAATAGGATAGAAATGCCAAAAATCATGGGGAACCAAATAGGCAGAGAACGCAGAGAGAGGTGGCATTCAGAAAGGAGATGGGGGGACTGGCTGAGGCTACAGCCTTTCCTGCCCTCCTAGGCTTTCCCATCTGAGACCATGTCTCGTGTGTGTTACCAAGGATAAGAAACAGCTCCATGGCCAACCTCTGCAGAAGATACTGTCCTTTTTAAACATTCAGATCTGGAAGGAACCAAGAGGGCTGCAGGCTCTGAGTTCCCTGCAGGACACCTGGGCTCAAGAGGCCCCCCCAAACATAATTGCCTTGCACCAGTCCTACCAGATTCTGAGAGCCACATATCCTCCCTGCTCGTCTGGGATCAAGGAAGACTCCATGACTTCTCTCAGCCTAAGCTTGCTTGGCAGTGTTTCTCTCCCTCCAGTGTTACTTGGATTCTTATTTTCTGTTCCTGGGTTGATGGATATTTGTTTTGCTGAACCAATGAGCCCTTTGTAAGTCTTTGATCCTTTGAAGGAGGCGGGTGCAAACAAAGAAGCAAAGGCTAGCTATCCATCTGTGGGACATTTGTTCTTATCCAAAGGATAAAGGGGAGAAGAGGAAAGGGAAATGAGAGAGAGGGCGAGTTGGGAGATGGACAAGGGAACCAGCAGCTGTCAACACGGACACACAGCTGGTGAGTAGCCGGGCCGGTCTACGGTCAATGCGTGAGGAACAGAAGCAGCTTCTAGGCTGGGGTTGTGGGTCTTCCAGAGAGAGGACGAGGTCTCAGAGGAAAGGAGGAACTTATGGAAGGGCAGGCCCCGTTCATCAGTCCAAGCGCCAGGTGCCAAGCACCAGGTGCCAAGTGCCAATTAGGGCTCTGAGACCCAACTCCAAGTCAGAGCTCCGGGCGCCATCCAGTGGCCACTGGGGAGACTACAGGAGGAAGGAGCCGGGAAGGAAAGAAAAGCCAGAGAAGGCGGTCCTGGCCGGTTCTGGTCAGGAGGAAAGGAGGGAGCCACCCTGTGCCCTCAGTGCTCCCCTCATCAGTTGAGGACTCGCTTCTAATCAGACTCCCCAGGCTGCTGCCTCATCTGGCTGGGGTTATCTCACTGCGTGACCTTGGGCAGGCAATCCCGTCCTCTAGGTCTGGTGTGCCAATGAGCACATGCCTGGCACTGCTTAGCACTTCAGCTCACCTGCCGCTCCTGTGTGGGGAAGATCTCAGTCATCCTGCTCCCCCATACTCGTCACCCCTGACCCACCCGTTCATGCCATGCAGAAACTCCAGCCATGGATTAGGTCTGGGTTCCAGGCCTCCTCCTCCAGGATCTCTCCCTGCTTACCTGCCCTTACACACCTGCTCCATGTTCTCACCTGAAGGTCCCTCCTTCTGCTGCAGGGATAGTCAGGGGCACCTCACCGCCTCAGCCCTGAGCTATCTGCCCCCACCATGGGCTTTTCTCAATTATGCTTCTCCCCCTTCAAGCCTAGCAATGTGCTGGGCATCGACGTGCTTCAGAGGTCTGCTCTGAGGTCAGCGTGTGGGGCTTCAGACCCGTGTGCAGGCAGAATAACAACCCCACCCCCCGCCAAAGATGTCCACACTCAAGTTTCTGGAACATGTGACTATGTCACCTGATGTGGCAAAGAGATTTTGCAGCAGTGATGAAGTCAGAGATTGAGATGGAGAGATTAGTGTGGATTATCTGGGTCAGCCCAGCATAAACACAAGGGTCCTTGTAAAATGGAAACAGGAGGGTCAGAGTCCCAGAAGGAGGTGTGATGCCAGAAGGTGAGGTGGAAATGACACCAGGCCACAAAACAAGGAAATCGGGAACCCCTAGAAGCTGGAAAAGGCAAGAAAACAGAAGTTTTCAGAAGCAATGCAGCCCTGCCGGCCTGTTTTACACTTCTGAACTCCGGAACTATAAGGTAATTAATGTGTGTTGTGTAAAGCCACTGAATTTGTGACAATTTGTCACGGCAACCATAGGAAACTAATATACCTTGGTTCTGCTTCTTAGTAGTTCTGTGACCTTGGGAAACTTACTTAAGTTCTCTATGCTTCAGTTTCCTCCCTATAAAATGGGGATGATAAAGGCGATAATTCCTATCTCATAAGGTTGTCTGAGGATAAAATGGAAACATCTGCAAATCACTTAGAGTAATGCCCAAGACAAAATATGTTAACTCTTGTTAAGATTAATAGCTACCATTAATTGAGGGCCTAACATGTACCAGGCACAGTTCAGATGCCTTGGAATAATTTCCTCCATTCTCACCATCACGCCTGGGGGTAACAATTTCAATCCCCATTTTACAGATAAGGAAACAAACCCAGAGTAATTGGCCAAAATCTGGAGAACTGGAGTATTTTAATCTTAGCAATTTTTTATATGCACCTGGGCTCTCTCCTGATAGAGGGTTGGCTTTTGTTTTTGTTTACGGGGTGCGGGAGAGGGGTGAAGAGGGCGGGTCACAGCCTGAACAGCTGCTCTGGCCGGAAGTCCTGGCTGATACCTCCTCTTCTTTCTTCGTAGTGGAGGAGGGAGGTATCCAAAGCGACACTCACCCTAACTGCCCCATCCCGTCCATTTAGGGGTTCAGCGACTCCCCAACCCAGTTCTAGCAGTTTTTCAGCCCGATCTGGGGGCACCAGGAGATAAGCACGGCCAGAGAAAGAAGCCCTCCATCCGCTGGGTCTTGCTCAAACTCCAAGGGTGCGCGCTGAGCCCCTCCTCCCTTCCCGCAGCCCGCATAAGGAGCCGTCTGTTCGCCGCTGAATAAACAAGGGGGGGAAGCAGCGCTCAGCCCCCTGCCCCCCAGCCCGACCCCCGCACAATGCGCCTTTCTCCGAGGAGCCGCCCGGGCGCCGCCGGAGCGCGTTCCGTCTGTCCTCCCCTCCCCCTGGCGGCCCAGCAAGACCCACAAACCGACCCCGTGGAAACAAAACAAAAAAAAAATTTTTTTTTTTTTTTTAAGAAAAAACAAAAAGGAAATCCAACAAAGAACTGAGCGCAGAAGCAGCGAGGGCGTGCGGACGTAGCGCCCCTTCGGTCCCCCGCAGTCCGGCTTCTGGTCCAGGCGAGGCCAGCTCCAGCGCAGCGCCGGGGAGCCCGCCAGCGCCCCCTTCTCGACAGCCCAAGTCCTGGGGGCCCCCCCGGTGCCCCGACGGCGCCCCGAAGGCACAGTCCGCGGGGTCGCGCTCCTGCCCGGCTCCCGGCCACCGGCGGCCCTCACTTCTGGGTGGCCAGCTGGTTCTCCAGATCCTCTAGGCGCGCCGTCAGCTGGGCCAGTGAGCGGTTAAGGAAGCCGCTGGGGGTCTCGGGGGTTCCTACACCACCACCACCACCCCCGCTCCAGCCCGGCCCCCCTCCCCTCCGGCCTCAAAGGATATGGTTCTGCGTCAGCTTCTCGAGCGCCCCCAGCGTGCGGCCCTGGAACTCCACGAGGTTTTCGCATTCGCAGGGACTTTGAAGCTCTGTGCCCGCGCCGATGCCCTCCTCTGCCAGCGGGGCACAGAGAGTCAGGGGAATGAGAATCTGCAGGAGGACGAGCCGGCCCTGGCAAGGGCCTCGGATACACCTGCACCCGCCTGTGGCTGTGTATGTGGGCTTCGGATTCAAACAGACCTGGGGTGAATACCAGCTAGGCAGGCGTGAGATACTGCAAAACTCACGCAACCTTTCTAAGCCTGAGTTTCCTTGTGTGTAAAAATGGGTACAGTGGGAAACTTATTTATTGGTGGTGCTGAGGATTCTATGGTGTGTGTGTGTGTGTGTGTGTGTGTGTGCGCGCGCGCGCGCGCGCGTGCGCGTGGACATCTTAAAAGAGTATTTCTCAAACCTTTGTGCTCTTTGGAATCACCAAATCTTGTTAAAATACCGATTCTGATTCTGAATGGTCAAAGAGCTGAGACTCCACATTTCTAATTAGCTACCGAGTGATGCTGGTGCTGCTGGTCTATGGACCACACTTTGAGTAGCGAGAGTCCAAATGACAGCCGCACTCTCCAAATGAAACTTCATGCGGTGATGGGACTCTTCTGTTTCTGGTCTGTCCAGTGCCATACCCACAAGCCACGTGCAGCTATTTAACATTTGAAATGTGGCTAATGTGATTAAAGAACTAAAATTTTGAACTTTTAAAAGTAATTTAAGTGGGCACATCTACCTTATTAGAGAGGGAAGATCTAGTGTATTGCCTAGTTCAAGTATATACATTATTGTGTATTTCAATTAGACCAGTAATTCTCCAAGTGTGGTCGCTGGACCAGCACCATCAGTACCACCTAGAAAGTTCTTAAAATGCAAATCATCAGACTCCACCTCAGACCTACTGAGTCATAAATTCTAGGGTTGGAGTCTAGCAAATGGTGTTTTAAACCCTCCACACTGATGTTTAAAAAACACTGATCCAGGGGTGCCTGGGAGGCTCAGTCGGTTAAGCGTCTGCCTTCACCTCCGGTCATGATCTCAGGATCGAGCTCTGCATCAGGCCCCCTGCTCATCAAGGACTGTTTCTCCCTCTGCACCTACCTCTCACTCGTGCGTTCTCTCTCCCTCAAATAAATAAATAAACTCTTTAAAAAATAATAAAAATAAAAACCAATGACCCAAACAAGCAAACAAAAACCAGTGATCCAACTCTATTTCCGCACACACTTCAACATTCCTGAAATCAAAATATGTGCCTTACAATTAAATCTGGCACCTTTTTTTTTTAGCGGTATATAAAATAATGGAAAGTCTTATAATGGACGGTATCTTAGATTCACCAAAATTTTGTAAACGTGTGCCCTTTTTCATATAACAGCACAATGCCTTCACAAAAGAGTTGTTCTTATGATTTAAGAGTGATTTCTTAGTCTAGTTGCACCCTTAGCAGATTGCTGTATGATAGGTCATCAATGGTACTGATAAGGTCCTGCAAAGATGCCTGTCTTCACAGCTGGGGAAACCAGGGGCCAGAGAAAGGGGAAGATCTGCCCAAGATCACACAGCTGATTGGTGAAGAGCCTCACCACAGACCCCAGATTTCTCTTAGAATTTTAGAGCTGGAAGCAAGCTTGGGCAGCCAGGGCCTGCCCCTGTTGCAGAAGAGGGAAGTTAAGGTAGGGATGGAAGTTAAGTGACTTGCCCAAAGTCACACTGCAGTGTGTCAGGACAGGAAGGGCCCTGACAGAGCAGCTAATCCAGTGCTTCCACAATACTGTAGCAAATTATTAGAGTTAGCCTGGAGAGAGAGAGGAAGAGGGACATAGGTAGGTAGGCGTGTATGTGTATTATGTATATGCACAGACACACACCTGGGTGTTTACATGTGTATATACACAGATGTGTATGTATATACATATATACTTTATGTATATGTATATGCATATGTATTTTATATAAGTTTTTTTTTTTTTTTTTGACTACAGATTCTCTAGGCCAGCCCAACTAGGCCAGCTACTGAACCTAGCTCTGGAGGGGCCTGGTAATGTGAAAGAGTCACATATGGCCTGGGTTAGAGTCTGAAGACTCTGTGGTAAAAATTACCCCCAAGAAGTTCCCTATATGACCTGTGAAGTACAGTACACAGGTTCAACAGCCCGCTTCTCCTCCACAGAGAGAGTTGGTCCCTTTTTCATCAACTGAGCACCAGATGAAGTAGAGGGACTGAATTTATGGGCGATATTGTAAAAAAAAAAAAAAATACATGTCTTTGTGGACTCGGAACACTCAGTCCTGTCACTTTGCCGGCTCCGTGTAGTTGAATTCCAACACGTCATAAAAGAACATGTGAGGTGCCACTGCTAGCAAGGACTCTGGCATGCCTTGGAAAAAGTTTCCTCAAACTACTGTGAACACCCACTAATGTGAGGGGCAGGAAGCCAGCCCAGTCTAGTGCTTAGCTCTGACGTCCTTGGGAATCACCCAAGGGTCTGGTTAAAGTACAGAATCTGATTCTTTCGGTCTGGAGAGCTCTGGAAATGCTGCGGTTCTAACAAGCCACCAGGTGACAAGTCTGCCGCTGGTCCAGGGACCACACTTGGAGTAACAAGGGTCTAACTAGTGAGTCGGACCCCTGGCTATAACTCTACCAAGGGAACAGGGCTGGATAGGAGAGGGGAAGCTCGGAGGCTGGGCATTGAGTGAAGGCAGATGCGCTCACCCGGGCAGATGCTGCCTCTGAGGTTGTCCAGCAGGTGCGTCATGGTGCCAAAGTCAGGGGAGTAGGACACATGCAGCTCTGAAGGCTCCGAGGCGATCTGCCGGAGCTCCTCCTCCACCGCCTTGCCCACGCCCACAGCGTACATGACGATGCCTACAGGGTCGGGGTTTGCGGTGGGGGCGGGGGCGGGATAGGGAGACACAGTGGGCGCCCCAGGCCTCAGTTAAGACCGCCTTCCGCATCCCACTTAACCCCAGGCCAGTGCGTCCCGTGCCAAGCCCACCTTCCTCCTTGGCCCTTGCGGCCCACACCGAGATGTCATCCTGGGAGCGGCCGTCGGTGAAGACCAGGCCCACGCGAGGCACGTTGAGGGCGCGGGGCCGTGCGCCCTGCGCCTCGGAGAAGCTGTGCTCCACCATGTGGCGCAGCGCCAGCCCGGTCATGGTACCGCGTTCCATGTATTCCACGGCCAGGACCGCCTGCTTGACCTCGGCCGCGGTACCGTAGCGCCCCAGCGGGAACTCGGTGCGCACGCGGCTCGAGAACTGCACCAGCCCCACACGCGTGCCCTCGGGGGACACGTCCAGGAAGTCCACGATCTGGTTCACGAAGCGCTTCACCAGCTCGAAATTCTGCGGGCGCACGCTCTTGGAGCCATCGACGAGCAGAACCAGGTCGACGTGGCCTTCCCGGCACCCTGTACGGTGAGAAGAGCTTAAACTGGGGGCCCGATCCTGTGCTGGCAGCTGCCATCTACCCACCTGGTCATTCACATTTATTACATTACAGGTACCATGTGTGAAGTCCTTCCTGTGCCAGGCACTATACTAGATAATAATGGTAATAATAACAAATTAATAAAACTTTATGAAAATAATAAATTTATCAAAATAATATACATTGAAAAACATATGTTGTTAATATATAAACAATCACAACAATAAATAAAAACAAAAACATTATTATTTGACAGCTTACTGTGTGCCAGGAATTGGGCTAGGTGCTTCATATATTTTTTTCTCAATCCTCCCAATAATCTTAGGTATTATCCCCACTTTATATAACCTTAGGTTCTGAAGGATAATTTGCTCCAGACTCCATAGCTAATAGTGACTGAGCAGGATTTGAAGCCAGCTCGGTCTGACCCCAAAACCCATGCTCCTAAATCACTCTACAAAGTTACCTCCCCTGTTCTGAATTGGAGACTTCGCTAGGCCCTGAAGGGGGTTCAACAATTAATTAACATAACTGGGATCCTAAGGAATTCAGGACAGAACAGAGCAGTCAGACATGCCCTATGCTACAGCCAAGGAAAGTGCTAGAAGAGGGGCATTTAGAGAGCCCACGGTAGGAATAATTCTCTCTTCCTGGAGTTGGGGAGGAAGGTTGCATGGAGGTGGTAACATCTGATTTGTTCTTCCAGGAGGAACAGGTGTGCTAGGAGACCTGCTAACCAGGTTGAGATGAGGTGAGGCAGTGGTTTCAAAATTTTGATCGCACCCCACAGTCACAATAATAGTACAACAGGACACCCTTCGGATGCGCACGTATAATTAAATTTCATGAAACAATAGTTATTCTTTCCACATGCAGTAAGCTCTGTTTTCTCCTTAAAAAAAAAAAAAAAAACTAATTTGATTTCATTATCCACTAAGGTGCCTGCACCCACCATCTGAAAAACTCAGGGATAAGGCATCTGAACTCAGGGGTAGGCATTGGCAAGCCCAGAAGACTCTCGAGCGAGGGAGAAATAGGAGCAAATGTGTACTTTTGATATTAACCACGACAGCAGAGTAGAGGATTGAGAGGAAAGAGATGGAGGCCGGATACGGCACGCCCTCCACCCCCCACCCCACCATCACCAACACTACACATTCCCAGCACACCCTTGAGCCACAGAATCAAGGATGCTCATAATGTGGGCCGGGAGAGGCGGTGGGAGGGTGGGGGGGGCAGGGGCAGACAGAACACCCTCCCACCCGCCACTCACGGTTGCAGCTCTTGCCATCTGCCTGGAGTTGCTGGCCCTTGGGGCACAGGCAGCGGTAAGAGAGGCCCTCACTCACACACTGGAACTCGCATCCATGGTCTACACCATTGCAGAGGTCCCGGGCTTCAAGGAGAGATGAGTCAGGATGGATCAGGGTGGACTCCGCCACTCAAGATCCCTTACCCCTCTGCATAAACACAAGAGACCCCTCCTCACCCTGACAGCTCCTCCCATCAGGCAGCAAGTCGTGGCCCTCTCTGCAGTAGCACCGTGGCCCACCAAAGGTGCTAACACACTCATGCTGGCAGCTGTGGTTCCCAAAGCTGCAGTGGTCAACGGCTGGTGGGAAGGAAGAGCAAGAACAAGGTGTCGCTTCTGACTCGAGCCATCACGGACCTCAGTCCAGGATGCAAGGGGTGGGGCTCGCTCACCCCTGCAGCTTCTCTGGTCCTGCTGGAGTACAAAGCCAGCTCGGCAGCGACAGAAATAGGAACCTGGGGAGCTGATGCAGTGATGCTCACAGCCATGGGTCCTTTGAGAGCACAGGTCAATGGCTGAGGAAGAGGTGAGGTCAGCATGTGCCCTGGGAGGGGCTGCACTTCTCAGCCCCAACAGAACGGTCATCAGAGGAGCTTTTCAAAAATACCTATGCCTGGGCCCCAACCCCGCAAAATCCTGACTTAATTAGTCTGGGGTGGTACCCAGGCATCTCCAATTTCCTAGTGGGCCAGGTGGCTCTCCTGACTCAAAACCCAGCTGCCTCCTAATGTGCCCCTTACTAACCCAGGCATAAGAACCAGAATTGACAATTGCAGAAGACAGGGCCCCTGCCCTCAAGATGCTCACTGACACAGAGGAGGACCAGGCTCTGCCATTACCTACTGAGCCCCCATTTCTCCATCTGCAAAATGGGAATATAATGGAAGAGTACAATTGCTATTTACAACTTCCTTCTAAGGAGGGTGAACTATTATTGCCTGCTGAGTATCAATTGATGGTTGAGATGTGCAAAGATAGCCCAGAGCTGAGCTGGAAAATAGGAACTGGGGAGATACAGATTGCCATGCATGAAAAAAGTGAGAATTTGGGGTTCCTAGGAAAGAGATGGGAGTGGAGAGAGGAAGAACAAGAGAGAGTGTGAGCATGAGTTCCTGCGTGGGCTGAGGTTGCCAGCGAAAAATCACTTCTAATGGGGCGACAGGACTTTGGGGATCAAGGGTGTCTAATATTCAATTATTAATAGTGGGTGTTTCTTTCATGTGTGTATGTTTGACTTTACTTAGATGTAACTCACACCTCTGTCCACCCCCATCTTTAGTAAAATGGACATATGCACAACTTACATGTACACACACATGTCCTTGTGTGCACAAGTGTACAAATCAAAGAAGAGACTGATTTACATGCATAAAACAAGAAAAGCATGTGCGAGTTGAGAAATTGAGTGAGGACCCAGAAGTTCAGAATGAGAGGTGACCATAGAATGTAACACTTGGGGAATTCCCAGAGATGTTGGGGAATGATTCAAATGTTCAGAAGTCATCACATGAGGCTTCAAGCCAGCTTTTTCTAAGTTCTGGAAATAAGAAGACCCCAGCTGACATCTGCATTTTGGGGAACACATGGCTTCTTTTCCCCAGTAGTCATGAGATTGAGAGTTGATATATGGAAAGCTTCAAGTGCATTGTCTAATACTAAATCGGTACTCTGTGAATGGTAGCTGCCATCATGATCAAAGGAGTGGACACACATACACACAAAAAAGCAAATTCCATTTGTATAAGGAAGGCATAGTGTGCCATAGCTTTTCAGAAGACAAAAATGAAGAACCAGGCCTTGAAGCATTTGCAGAAAGAAGTAGCAAGGGCAGCCCAGAAAGAGCTGAGATGCAGAAGCAGAAATGAACAGTGTATATAGAGGTGTAGGGAGGAGTACGGAGACCCTAACTGAAGACTGCAACAGTGAGTGTCTAAGTAACAGAAACAGTAAGAAGATATCCATGTGAGAATTCACAAACAAGTTTGGGAGGCCAGGTAGGAGACAAGGCTGAAATAAGGGAAAGAATGATGTAAAAAGCACACTTAACTGTGGGGTCAAGATTTCATCAAGGAATTGTGTGGCCGCAGGCAATGCTGTCCCTTTCTTGGACCCATAAAGTAAGGGCACTGAACTTTTACTCCAAAAGCCCTTCCAGACTCATTGGTCTGATCCTGGGGCAATAGGGAGCCACAGAAGACTCAGGGCAGGAGCAGCTCTCACCCAAACAGCTCTTGTTATCTGCAGCTAGCTGGTAGCCAGGGTTGCAGGCACAGTGGAACGTGCCTGGGGTGCTGACACATTGGTGCTGGCAGCCGTGTTCCCCCTCAGCACACAGATCCTTTCCTGAGGACACACAACAGTAGAATCAGTGAGAGACAGATGGGCAGAACCCTCCAACAAGAAAAAACTGGGTGGGGTCAGAGGCAGGCACCAAACTCAAGTACAACTTTAGAGGGGACAAGTCTCATTTGAGAGCGCCAGTCCAGATGAGAGGGCTTAGAGAAAGAACAGGGCCTGTGTAGCTCCCATGAATAGGCTCAGAAGGGGTCACCGGGCTAAATGCCGGCTAAATGCAGTGACATAGGGCAGGACTGCTCAGGGACAAGACAGAGGAGGTGGAGAGGTACTAAATCAAGGTGGGTGAATTAAGTCAAGGCGTGACTAGACCAGACCTGCTGCATTGTGGGAGGAACTAAAGTGACAGTGGGCGGGGCCATGCCCATGTGGGCGGGACATGACTCTTTCGGGTGGGCGATTGTTCTCAGCTTCGAAAGGCGGTGCTTTTTGTGTCGAGGGCGATTTTGGAGTTTGACCTTAGGCCTGTGGTAAACCACAATAGCTCATCCGGGTGAGCAGGCACGCTAAATGTTGTTTCTTGTGGGCGAAGCCTAAGCAAAAGTGGGCAGAGCTGGAATTTGAAACAGCCTGAGGCAGCCGGGCGCCTCGCCACCATCTGGTGGGCGGAGCTAACGCAGGAGCGGGCGGTGCCTCCCGGGATAGAATGTTATTTACGTGGAGGGAAGCGGCATCCAAGCGTCTGGGTAGTGCGCGCCTCGCTCCAGTGCTCCCCTAACTCACCACACAGCCGGCCCTGGAACTGCAGGCCAAACTCCTGGATAAGATCGAAGGACTCAACGAGGAAGACGTGCTCGTCCAGCGGGGGAGACGCCATGGCCCGCAGGGAGCCCACGTCGGCGCGCTGCACACCCACCGCGTAGATCTCGATGCCCCGGGCGCGCGCCTGCGCCGCCACCTCAGCCACGCGATCCTGGGGCCGCCCGTCGGTCACGATGACAGCGACGCGCGGTACGCGCGCCTCCGGCGGGCGCGCACCCTCGGCCACACTGAAGGCCACGTTCATGGCGTACTGGATTGCCAGCCCGGTCATGGTGCCCTGAGCTAGCGGCACCAGCGCGCGGATGGCGCGCTCCATGTCCTCGCGTCGCGAGAAGGCGCCGAGTGGGAAGACGCTCTGCACTTGACTCGAGTACTGGATCACGCCGACGCGCGTGGCATTGGGCCCCACGTCCAGGCCGCGGAGGAGGCCCACCAGGAACTGCCGCATGGTCTCGAACTCAAAGGGGCGCACGCTGCGCGAGCTGTCAATCACGAACACCAAATCCAGGGGTCCCGTCCGACACCTGGGACCTTCGAGAAGATCAGGAAGGACTTTCCTAGGTCTGCAAAACCTCATCTTGGAGGAGATCCCCAAGAAACCCAGGGCGAAGTGGTGCCATCCCAGGGGTAATAGCGCCTAGCGCAGAATTAACCTAGTAAATGTGAGTTAGATACATTCACTTAGCATTTGCTAAGGGCCTGGGCCAGATTTCCCCCAATTCTCTATCCTACAGCTCTTAGGGCTGTTCTGAAGAGGTATTCTACAATTCGGGAGTAGGTGAAGGGATATGGCAATCTCAAATGTCTATAGGGACCAGGCAGGTAACATAAATGAATGAACTGGTTGCGTTAGGCTGGCGGACACACGTATCCCTTCTACGGCCAAATGTGGACCCCAAGGTAACAGATCCTTGGATTTTTCAAGAGAAGTCCCAAATCGGGATTTGTATGTGAAGTCTCCTGATTTTTTAATTAACTTTTTAAAAATTAGGGGCGCCTGAGTGGCTCAGTGGGTTAAAGCCTCTGCCTTCTGCTCTGGTCATGATCCCAGGGTGCCGGGATTGAGCCCCGCATCGGGCTCTCTGCTCAGCAGGGAGCCTGCTTCCTCCTCTCTCTGCCTGCCTCTCTGCATACTTGTGATCTCCGTCTGTCGAATAAAGAAATAAAATCTTTTAAAAATTAAATTAAATTAAACACCAATGGGCAGTTTTGCATGAGCACAACTTTGTCATCTCTAAGCCACATCCTACAGATAAGGAAATCTGAGTCCCAGAGAGGGGAAGCTGTGAACTAGAACCCAGCCCCTTTATGATTTCAGAACCTTTGATTTTTCTCTCCCCAGCAGACCTAGCTGGCTGCAGAGGGATAATCAGTTTTTGCTCCCTTCCCCCTGTTGGTGAGCCCCACTCACCTGCAAACTGGAGCTGGGTTTCCCAGGGCTGGAGAAAAAGCAGCAACATGAGCAGTGGCGAGCACAGAAGGCCCCTCATGGCGCTTGAGTGGCAGGGAACAGAAGTATTGGAGCCTGGACCCTACAAAGAAAAAAGCAAAGCAATAATGTTTACGGAACTCTTATTCTGGGTGATGGGCACTTGGAGGGGGAGAAGGATTATGGATTTTTTTTTTTTTTTTACTAATCTCTCTACCTTTGTGTATGTTTGAAGTTTGTCATAATAAAAAAAATATTGCAGGGACGCCTGGGTGGCTCAGTTGGTTAAGCAGCTGCCTTCGGCTCAGGTCATGATCCCAGTGTCCTGGGATCGAGTCCCACATCGGGCTCCTTGCTCAGCAGGGAGCCTGCTTCTCCCTCTGCCTCTGCCTGCCATTCTGTCTGCCTGTGCTCGCTCTCTCTCCCTCTCTCTCTCTCTGACAAATAAATAAATAAAATCTTTAAAAAAAATATTGCATTTACAGTGCTGGGCAATACAAGGAATTCTACTCTGCCGAATTGCAGAATAGTAAATAAATAGAAAGTAGATTTTAAAAATAAAACATTTAAAAAGAAAGGACCCTCTAAAAGAAACAAAAACAAAAATAAATGAAAAAGAAAAAAGACCTTTCTGAATACCGAGCACAGTGTTAAATGCTTCTTATGCACTCGGACATTTAATCCTCTCGGCAATTCTATGAGACTAAGACCGTTATTGTTCCCATTGTACAGATCAGGAAACAGGCTCAGAAAAGGTAAACTCTGGTACCCAAAGTCTTTTGGCAAGAAAGTGGTTCACCACCGTACAGTCCTATGTTGAAGCGGTTCCCAAAACTAGCGGCGCGTTCGGCTCCGCGCGCTCTTCTCCCGGGAGAACCTCTGCAGACGAAAGCCTGCCAGTCCCCCTCCTCGCTCCCCTTCCCCTCCTCACATAAGGCGCTTCTGTGTGGCCGTCCTTCCAACACACGCACGCGCGCACACACACGAACCTACACACTCAAACATGCACCGCCAAGCCTCAGGCCGCCGGGGAGAGCCGCGCCCTTTCACGGGTCTCTGGGGGTTGGGGACCCGCAGCACCGAGGCCAAAACCCACCACGCAAGTTTGGCGCCTCCGCTTCCCTCCTGCTCTCAGGAGAGGCCGCCAGGGGGCGTCTTCCTGGGTCTGGCTGCGTTGGCTAGGTGGCCGTGGGAAGCCCACATCTGCCTAGCAGGTGCCCCTGCCCAGAGCAAACAGTGGCCGGGAGCCTGGAGGCCTTGGAGATAAGCCCGGGGCAGGATATATCCCGCACAAGGGCCAAGAAGCAGGCGCGCGCAGGGTTCCGGGGACAGCAGCATTGGATGAGCCCGGAGGGCGGTGAGTGGGCCCGAGTGTGGTCATGGACCCTGTACGGGCAACAGGTGAGCGCTCACTCTTCCACTGCCCTTAGAGACGGCCCTTGATAATCCCGAAGAATTCCCGTGCACAGATGGGAAAACTGAGGCCCAAGAAGGCTGCCCGCTGAGCTGCAAAGGAACCTGCGACTAGAACCCGGGACTCCTGGCTTCCTTTCTCCCTTCTGGGCTGCCTGGCTGCCTAGCAACCTGGCTCCTCGGAGTCACTAAAACTCTCTTCCTTACATCTCCTCCTACTGCTCTGTACCCCACTCGCACTGCTCTGTACCCCGCTCCCACTGCTCTGTACCCCACTCGCACTGCTCTGCACTCCGCCCCGCCCCCGCCCCATGCTGAAGCTGCCTTAGCCATTTTTCTGTTGCGTGTTTCTTGGCAGAGGGGACCAGCTGCCTTAACCCAACCGCAGCCCCTCTACCCCCCTCCCCCAATTCCGTGAATGGGCCTATTCTGAGCAAGGTCGGGTGCCTACAGCTCGCTCATTCCAGGAGGCCTTTCCTACCCGGATCCTCTCCGCCCTCGCCTTTCAGGCCTAGTAGAAGAACAAAAATCCCTCTGGCAGGGCCCGTGGTGGGAGGTTGAGTAAGCCAGATGTTTCAGCTGCCGCTGGAAACTGGAGGGTGCGGAAGGCCTTCCCTAGCTTGGGCCATAGCCAGGGCCATCACCTCTGGGGCGTGAGGGGCCCAAGAGAAGGGACCTTTGTCACCTCCCGTTCTTCCCCACCTGCAGAAGCCTCAGGGGCCCCAAATCTTGATTAAGATTCCCCGTTATCCTGCTCTTGGCCTGAGCCCACGTGTCGCCCCCACCACCACCCCAGAAATCCTAGAGAGTTAAAATAGCGACTGCGTCAAAGCCCATCACCTTCCCAACCCTCTTATTCCACGGAGGGGGAAGTAAGGTCCAGAGACTAGTGTCTTGCCCAAAGCCACACAGCAGTGTGGTGACAGGTCTGACGCTAGAGCCCTGCGCTCCTCTGAGGAGTTAATCCTAAATTTGGGAAGATTCGGAAATGCCTGAGGGTGCGGAGACCGGGCTCGAAAGGGAGGAGAGGTCTGTGAATAACCCCCCAAGAGCTGGCTGAAGAATAAACACCGCGGGGACGTTCTTGGCGGTTCCTCGAGGGAGGCGATTGGGTGGAAGTCCCCCTACCCATGGTGGCCTTGTTGATGGAGGTTGAACTTGGAAAGGACCCCACAGAAATGACGAAGGGCACTGCGAGTCAGATGGGGGCTCCGTCAGTGGTACAGCCGCGGTAAAACACGGTCGCCCGGTCTGGCTTGACGCCTGCTCCCCCGCAGACCCCTCAGCGCCCCCAGGCCCTTTGACTCACCTGAGCCTGCCGGACAGCTCGGAGGCGCGGCCGCAGAGCGGAGCCCACGGGCGGAGCCTCCCGGGCAATTGGACCAGGTAACGGCGCAGGCAGCGTGCCCGAGATGGGGACTGCCAGGCGGCTGGAGCGAGCCGAGGCGGCGGCCGCATTTAACCCGGGGCTGGCGGTGGGGAGGGGGAGCGCGGGCAGCGACCCCTCCCACCGGCAGCGAGCGCTCCGGGTTCCTCGGAGGGCTGGGGCGGGGCCAGCGCGGCGCCCCTGCGCCTGCCACCCCGGGAGCCCGCGGCGCGAGCTGCGGGGTCGGAATTCGGCTCCCAGAGGGAGGCTGGGCGGCTCCGTTTTCGGCCGCCGGAATGTGTCGGAAGCCTCTGAGGCCCTTCCCGGAGTAGAGCCCCAAGGGGCGGAGCGGGGCCTGGCTCCCGCGGCCGGCTGCCGGGCCCCGCTTTCGAGGGCGCGGCCGGGCTCCTGCCCTCCCGGGCCCCTTCCAGGAGGGAGGAGAAGCCCCGGACTCTGGTCCTGCTTAAGGGTGAAGGGTTCAGAAGGGCGGCCGCAGGGTGCATGGCTCCCCAGGCCCCATCCGCTGGTGGTTCCTCAAATCTCTGCCCTCGCGGACTCCCCCACCGGATCTCTGCGATTGCTCAAGTCTTGGGCCCACCCACCACCCTCGCTCCTCAAAACCCCCAGGCCGCTGGACTCTGGCTGGCCCAGTCCCTTGATTGTGGAGGTCTTGTAATTAAGGGAAGGAAGGCTACGACAGTAACAGGCCCCTCCTCTTGGGAGAAAGGGGGTTAGGAGGGGTGCTTTGACCCCTGAAGGACTCAAATGTTCCCCCCAGGATCCTGGGGACACTTTTTTGGGGGGGGGGCTTCCATGTTTCCAGGCTTCTGAGGACAAGCAAGAGAGCACTCTGGGCCCCGGGGGTCCAGCAAAACTCTTCTCCCCCGCATCAAGATGTCACTGGGGTGGGCCCCCTCAAAGTGGAAGGAAACCATGCACCCTCCCATACTCAGTCTCCATCCCAAGGTGGGCACAAGCGTGGCCTTTGTGCCGCTGGGGCCTCTCCCCAGTGCTTCAGGCTGCACGGGGCACGGGCATGGTGCCAGACCTGCGGAGTGGTGCCTGGGTGGTCCTGGTGGGCGGTGGGCTCCGTTTGGCCTCATTGAGTACCTGGCAAGCTAAATATTTAACCCATGACTTACACCCAAATCCCCTCTCTTGCCTAACGCTTCCCCTCCCTGATCCCCGGTGGAGGGGGGGGGGGGCAGAACTAAATTAGTCCCTTGCCCCCATGCATTGCATTTCATTCACCCTGCTTGCTGGGGTCCATGCCCGCTCTCCCCTAACAATCGCTCCTGCCCCGCCGGCCTGCCCCCACTCCCAGGTCCTCCCCAGAGCGCGTCATGGTCCTGAGGGAAGGCGTGCGCCAGTGCCTGCAGCAACAGGGTGCGCAGACTGTGCGGATCCTGCACGCTAAGGTGGCCCAGAAGTCCTATGGAAATGAGAAGCGGTAGGTGCCTCAGCGGCCCCTCCAAGCGGCCACCTTCCACTCTATGCTTGCCTCCCAGTTTGGTGCCTTTTAGAACCCTGGGAAGGACTCAGGGCTCAACTTTTGGCCAATCACAAACCTTTTTCATCAGCCCCTACTAGCTCCCACTTTGGAACATCCCTGTGATTCTACAGTCCCCACTCACTCATCCATCCATCCATTCATTCCTTCTGTCTTTCACCAAGGACTTAGTGGGCATTTATCAGGTGCCAGGCTGGCTGGACAGCACTGGGCCCAGCACATTACAGCTCCAGATGCCAGGTACAGCCCCTGCTCTCAAGGTATCTTCACTGTAGTGGGCAAGAGACAGACCACAAACTCCCCACAGATGAGTGATCAAGATCCTTCCAGATCGTGAGAAGAGCTAGAAGAGTGATAGAATAGCATAATATAGCAGAAACTGAAGTGGGGGGACACTTGAGCTAGAAATGTCAAGATGGTGGGAAGGCCTTTTAAGCAGGTGACAGCTGAACTGAGACGAACATGAAAAAGACTCCAGACTGGAGAAAATCCAGGAGAAGTGTGCTCCCATTAATAAGAAAAGAAAATGCGCACACCTTGAAGCTGTACCAGCTTGGCCTATTCTGGTGCAAAAGAAGTCAGAGGGGCTGGAATTAGAAAAGGAGAGTGATGTTACAGGGAATAAAGTCAGAGAGGTAAAGCAGGGGCCACATTATGTGAGGAGTTCGGATTTAAACCACCGAAAGGTTTTAGGAAGAAAAGCAACATGATTGACTAGTGCTTTTAAAGAAAGGAAAAGACAGTGTGACTGCTTTGTGCAAAGGGGTGGCGGGGGGGGAAGCGGAGAGAGCCGTGGAAGGCTAATGCTGCAGTCCAGGCAAAATTGATAGCCGTTGGGATTAAGGTGGAGGTGGTAAGAGACCCTTGGATTCTGGATGTGTTTTGAATGTGGGAGACAGGACTGATTAATGGGTTGAGTGGAAGAAGTGATAAAAGAAGGTTCAGATGTTAATGGGGTCCACAGTCATGGAGAAGCCCCGGGAGGGCGGTGGGAAATGTGGAGGAACCATCAAGGATCCTGCCCCATTTATGCTGCCTTTGAGAAGTCTAGAGAAGGTCAAGTGGGGGACGGACGTGCGAGTCCAGCGCTTGTTTGCATGTCTCCGCAGGTTCTTCTGCCCCCCGCCCTGTGTCTACCTCGCAGGTCCCGGCTGGAGAGTGAAGCCAGTGCAGGGCCAAGGTGAGGGCGGACTCCTGAGCTGCCGGGCGCCTCCCCCTACTGGGGGACTGCGCAGCGAGGCCTGGGAGCCCGGCGGGTCGCAGGCGCAGTGTCGCCGCGCCCTCTGGCGGCGAGGACTCAGCTTGCCTGCCACTTGAGTCCTTCCTGAGCCCGCTCGCGTCCCTTTCCAGCCCACCAGGCAGGGGAAACCGGGCCCACGGTCTGCGGTTACATGGGACTGGACGGCGCGTCCGGCAGCGCCGCCGAGACGCAAAAGTTGAATTTCGAAGAGCAGCCGGACTCCAGGGTGAGAGCGCACGGGATAAGGTCCGATTCCTGCTCCCATCCCTGCCCCTCCTTCGGCTAGGAGGGGTCCTTTGCACCCACCACCCTCCCCGAAGAAGCCAAGAGATAGGTAGAGAGGCGGGAGGACCGGGGTTCTGCCTCGAGGGTGAGCCCGGGAGCTGGGATCGTGGGGCTTCATGTCACGTCTGATGGGGCAGACCTGGTGGCGGAGAGCTGAGATGAGACCGCCCCGCGCCCGCGCACCCCGTAGGAATTCGGTTGCGCCAAGACCCTGTACATCTCGGACGCAGACAAGAGGAAGCACTTCCGACTGGTGCTGCGGCTGGTGCACAGAGGGGGCCGAGAGCTGGGCACCTTCCACAGCCGCCTCATCAAGGTCATCTCGAAGCCCTCGCAGAAGAAGCAGTCGCTGAAAAACACCGACCGTGAGCCGGGCGGGGCGTGAGCGCCGGGCAGGGCGGGGATGGGCCACCAGGTCTGCAGCCGCGGAACTGGGGAGGGCGGAGGCCTAGACTGGAGGGGTGGGGCCAGAGCGGGGGAGGTGGAGCCTGGGCCGAGAGAGGGGCGGGGTCTGGGGAAGCAGGTGCGGCGGAGGTCGGAGAAAGAGAAACTAGGGGAGCAAGAGCAGAGAGGAAAGGGGACAGAGCCCAGACCCTGGGAAAGGGGGCGGGAGGTGGCGTCCAGAGCAGACAAAAATGGCCTGCAGGTGCTGAGCTAAAGACAAATTAATTAAAAGTGACGGAAATTTAGTCAAAAGTACCAATTCAGTGGCTGATGTAGGCCTGGCTCTGTGCTAGCTGCCGCGTCCCTGTAAAAAAAGGACAAGTGTCTGTTCTGGAGGAACCCACCGCCTAGCAGGGGAGGACACACATCGCTTATCAAAGAAACAGTTTGAAATAAGTACTACCCTAGATGCCGAGTGACAAATCCCAGGGCTGGGGGCTTTGAGAAGGGGGTGGGGCTGAATAACAATGACGACATCACCACTACCCTGGCAGGGAGGTGGGGGAAGACCTAGGGAAAGGTGGAGCTTTCCTGGCCAACATTAACACGAATCATCCTATTTGATATTTATCGTGTCCCTCTGAAGTGGGTACTATCATTGTTCCTATGTCAGGGATGAGGAAAAGGAGGTCTGGAACATTCATCCATTCATGTAATGAACTCCTGGGGCCTATCACAATTCAGGTGACAATCCAGGTGACTCGGCCAAGACTGCCCGGCTAGGAAGAGACCCAGCCAGGATTTGAACTTGAGTCAGTGTGCCTCCAGAGCCCAGCTCCTGTCCCTACATCATATTTACTTTCTGTCTATTAAAAAACCCCATAGAACCTCTCAGACCCAGGCAAGGCTCTGTCCGGCCCTTGGTATCAGGTAGGTGCTATAGTGTGGTGGTTAGGAGTGCAGATTCTAAAGCTGGGTGGGTGGGTTTGAATCCTGACTCTGCTAAGCACCAGCCAGCCTTGTGATGTGGAGAGGGTAGCTCTCTTGAATAGAGATAATGTCTGTCCCAGAGCTCTGTTGAGAGAATCAAGTGAGCTAGCATGTATAGAGCATTTAAAACAGTACCTGACACACAGCAAATGTTAGCTATCATTATTATCCAATGGATGGGAACTTGGACTAAGTATAAACTGAGCACCTACTGTATGCCTAGCAGGCGAGAGAGGGAGATGACCCAGTGCTTTCTCCCCAGGTGGTCAGAGCTCAATCAGAAAACAAAACCATGGCTCTGAGTGTGAGTGATAAGCAGGAAGAGATCAGTGCCAAGCCCTGGAAAGATCACACTGCTGTCTCACACCACATGGTCTTTGCTTACGCAGGCCCTGAGCAACTCCTACCTACTTCCTGCTCCCCAGCTGAGAGTATAACCTCCTCCAGGATGCCCTCCTTCACCCAGCCTTACCACATCATTTTGAAATTTTATATATATGTCCCTCCTCTCTGAGAACGTGAACTCCTCCAAAGCAAAACTGGGTCTAATTCACCCTTTGGTGCCCAGAACCCGGCACAGTGCCCGCCTGAAAGAAGGCACTTGGTGAACAGTTGGTAATATTACTTGCTGAGCTGGGATGCCCAGGCAGCAAAAAAGGAACAGGCAAAAGTACAAAAACAGGACTACCACAAGTGCTAGGTAAATGACCATAAAATCAGCCGAGTGTATCTAAGCCAGTGAGCATATGAGGGGACTGACACAGGGGACAGGGGACCAGAAATTGTCTGAAAAGTACAAAGAACCAAGCCAGGCTTGGGTGCTGATTTCACCTCCCCTCACAGTGTGCATATCCTCGGGCTCGAAGGTCTCTCTCTTCAACCGCCTGCGCTCCCAGACCGTGTCCACGCGCTACCTCTCTGTGGAAGATGGGGCCTTTGTGGCCAGCGCACGCCAGTGGGCTGCTTTCACGCTCCACCTGGGTAACCACAACAGCAGGCCCGGGACTGGGTGCTTCGCATGCATGAGTTCACTCCACCTTCCCTATAACCCCTTGAGAAAAGTATACTTTGCCCATGGAATTAAGGCTTGCCCCAAATTTCCGGTGAGTCTGTGACTGGTCCAAGCCATTCTGGCTCCAATGTCCAGCCCTCTCCTCTCCTCTCAAACCCCATCCCAGGAGCAAACATTTTTAAAGATAGCCACAGAGGACCCCTCCAGGACTGCATGCCGACCCCACCCATAAGACCCATGCGTGAAGTGGGGTGGAGCTAGAGGCGAGGAGGGCAGGGTTGGGGGCAAAAGCTTGAAACCCCTGAAACCTTCCTTTCTTCCCTTCCCTTTTTGCACCCCAGCTGATGAACACTGTTCTCAGGGGGACTTCCCGCCTCGAGAAGGCTACGTCCGCTACGGCTCCCTAGTGCAACTTGTCTGTACTGTCACAGGCATCACACTACCTCCAATGGTACGAGAAGGGAGGGCATACCTGGGGGGAGAGGGAAAGATCCCTACAGGTGCATATCGAAGGTGTGACCCACAAGGGCAGGGCTAGAGGCTGAGAGCCCAAGGCATAAAGACACCTGTTCTCACTCTGGATACTCGGGGCTTTGTGGGGCGGGATGGAGGTAAAGGGTGGGCGGGGCGTGGCACGGGGTAGGAGGAGCCTACCAGGGACCGCATGGCTATTGGATAGCGGGAAGCTAGCCTGGAGGGCAGCCTCTGACCACCCAGACACCTCACTGCCCAGCACTCCTTCCATTGTAGATCATCCGCAAAGCAGCCAAACAGTGCGCCCTCCTTGACGTGGACGAGCCCATTTCCCAACTGCATAAGTGTGCATTCCAGTTTCCCGGTGATCCTTCCGGAGGGGTGGGCACTTACTTATGCCTGGCTACAGACAAGGTGGTGCAATTCCAGGTGAGGGATACTGTACTGGCACCAAGCATCCTAGAAAGCCAGAACACAGAGAACCATAGGTTATAAGATCATCATCACGGCTGCTGCTTACTGAGCAACACTACCTCCCTTAAAATGTTGGAACCGCAGACTATCAGGACAGAATCCAAGAATGAAGAAAAAATGGTAATGATATCATTGAGCCATGCTCCTTCCCAGAGAATATTAAGAGTCATAGAATGTTTGGAGATAAGGTTATAGAACGAAACTTAAATTCGCAATAAGGAATAGCATGAGTATTATTGTGCAGAGATCATTAGAATCATAAAATGTTAAGCCATAGAATTATAGAATGATCACTTCTCAGCCTTTTGGCTAAGATCAAGTGTAGAATTATAGAATGTGGAAAATTACTATTATTATTACTGCTACTATTATTATTATTAAGCAGTATAACTCCCAAAAGAATATTGTCATAGAATGTTGAAATAAAAAAATTATGTAGAAAGTAACATTATTATTGAGCAATAATCCCTCCCAAAGAATTTTCTTAAAATGTAGAATAGGGGCGCCTGGGTGGCTCAGTGGGTTGAGCTTCTGCCTTTGGCTCAGGTCATGATCTCAGGGCCCTGGGATCGAGTCCCGCATCGGGCTCTCTGCTCAGCAGGGAGCTTGCTTCCCCTTCTCTCTCTGCCTGTTTCTCTGCCTACTTGAGATATTTCTCTCTCTGTGTCAAATAAATAAATAAATAAAATGTAGAATAGAATTGCACAATGTTAAAAAATAACATTCTAAAATCCTAAGAAAATGGGGCGCCTGGGTGGCTCAGTGGGTTAAGCCTCTGCCTTCAGTTCAGGTCATGATCTCAGGGTCCTGGCAGAGCACTCCACATGGGGTTCTCTGCTCAGCAGGGAGCCTGCTTCCCCCTCTCTCCTCCACCTGCCTCTCTGCCTGCTTGTGATCTCTCTCTGTGTCAAATAAATAAATAAATAAAATCTTTTAAAAATAAAACAAACAAGTAGAAAAGAAAATAGACTATTAGAAACTAGCTAGTTCAGCGAACTTATTTGCCCCTGGGAACATAAGGGTCTTGTCCAAGCTCACAGGGCAGGTAAAGCTCAGAGCCTAGGACTGGACCCCAGAATGCAAAGACTCAGGCACTATGCTGGCTCCCCCATGCCGGTGGCCACCATTCCCTCGTCTCCTCGAAGGCCTCCCCCTGCCCCAAGGAGGCAAACAGGGCGCTACTCAACGACAGCTCTTGCTGGACCATCATCGGCACCGAGGCGGTGGAGTTCTCCTTCAGCACCAGCCTGGCATGGACGCGGGAGCCGGTCACTCCGGTGCCCCTCATCAGCACCCTGGAGGTGACTCTGGGCGCTGGCTGGCGCGGGCGGGCGGGGATCTGACTCCGGGAGCGGTGGAGGGGCTGGCGATGGAGAGCAGCAGGCTCTCGGCCACGGCACCCGCTCCCTTCCTCCCTCAGCTGAGCGGTGGGGGCGACGTGGCCACGCTGGAACTCCACGGTGAGAACTTCCACGCGGGGCTCAAGGTGTGGTTCGGGGACGTGGAGGCGGAAACCATGTACAGGTACAGCGGGCGCCTCCCTTGGGCCGCGGAGGACGGGGCGGGTGCGCGTCATCGGAATCACTGCAGCCTTAACCTCGGTGCCACCCCCAGGAGCCCGCGGTCCCTGGTGTGCGTCGTGCCTGACATAGCCGCCTTAGGCAGCGACTGGCGCTGGCTGCGCACACCCATCACTGTGCCCGTGAGCCTGGTGCGTGCCGACGGCCTCTTCTACCCCAGCGCCTTCTCCTTCACCTACACCCCGGAGTACAGTGCGAGGCCCGGCCCCCCGGGCGCCCCGGAGCCCGCCCCCGACGCAGACGCGCTGCTGGAGAGCATCCACCACGAGTTCACGCGCACCAACTTCCACCTCTTCATCCAGACTTAGGTTCCCGCCCACGGCCGGCCTGGGCCGGTGTTCTGGCTCCCCAGCCCTGGCCCCTGCTCCTTTGCGGACAAGAGAAGGCCAAAGCCTGGGTCTGGGGACGCTCTCGCCATAGAAACTGTCACTCACTTGTCTTTAAATATCCAACAAGACATGACCTGAGTGATGCTGTGTGTCTGCGTCCAGACACGAGTGTGGCTCTCCCTGTGTTTGCCCAACTCTCTCTTTAAATCAAGCAATCAATCTCCTCTCTCTCTCTCTCTCCTGGAGTAACTATGCATGGCTTCCTACTTGTGTGTCCCTATCCCTCCAACTTTGTCTCTCTCTCTTCCTCCAAGTCTCACTAGGATTTCACATACTCTTAGAGGTCAGGTCTGGGGTGTTTACCCTCCATGCAGTTGTGTCTCCTCTTGAAGAGAAGACACGTGGTGTCACCCACGCAGGCATGGAGCATGGGCTCCTGAGACACACCCTGGAGCATCGTGTCCTACTTGGAGTGCTAGACCTGCCTTGGAATGCCAGCTGCCTAGAGCCCCATGGCCTGCCCACAGCACTGGCTCTTACCTGGGTCACTTGGAACTGCCTGGAGCGCTGGGGTCTACTTGGAGCAGTAGGTTACTCCTAGAGCCCCGGGTCTCACCTGGAGCACTGGGCTCCCGCAGCACACCCAGTCCCACCTGGCGCAGGTGCTTGCTGGAGCACCAAGTCCGATCCTGAACACTGGATCCCATGGGAAGCACCAAGCCCCTCCTGGGGCCTGAGGGTCCTGCCCTGGAGTGCCGGCTTCCACCCTGGAATCCAAAGACCTGCCTCTCCTCGAACTCACGCACGATGGCTGGACCAGGCACAGTACCCTTGCTTGTGTCTGCTCTCTGGCCTATGGCTTCGGTGCCTGGGACAGTGGTCAGGTCTTGCCATCTTAACTGTCCCCCCAGGCACTTGTCTTGCAGGTCCAGCGGGATGCAGTCCTGCAGATCAGGGATTCCTCTATGCCAAGGGAGAGTCTGATCTGCATGACCCACCGCCCCAAGGAGTGGGGTGCTTAGTGTACTCCCTCCCACCCTCACACAGAAGAAGGGACAACTCTGATGGAACAGAGAGCCTGCCTTTCTGACCCCTTCTGGAGAAGCAATGGCGTTCAGAAGCAGCTAGCATCCCCGAGCTCCTGTCCTTGCCCCAGGGCCCACCTGCCGGCTCTGGGGATGAGTTACCCTCCTAGCTATGCACCCCCACCAGTCCATGCAAAGATGCTCCCCGGGCCCGGGGCAAACACAGGATACAAAACACAGGACAACTCTGGGCAGAACTCCTGGGATCAACTGGGCAAAAACCAGACCACTCTGCATGGGGTCTAGGGACCAAATCACAGTCCATCCTGATCCACCTGCCCCTACTTTGTCAAGTCTATGGTTTACAGGGAAGCAGAAAAACCAGGCAGGGTCTTGGCTCTGGCCGTTGGAACCAAGGATATAGATACACCTTGGGTGCCAGAGATCGGAACCAGTCCCCATGCTGCCCAGCGGAGACAACTGATCTGAAATTCGGGTTCAGAGCTCTTACCCCTCTCGGCCCTTCCTTGAATTGTGAGCAAGGGCCCATTTCCCAAGGGGAGGAGGTGACCTTTGCTCTTTAAACCTCCCAAAGTCTTCGGGAAGTTCTGTCACCTGCTATCAGCCGGCTAAAACCTGCGATGGCAAGGAAGGAGAAGCTTGTTGAAGGACCCTCGTGCCCCTGAGAACTCATCCTGGCCCAGGAATACAGCGAACAAGTTGAATGGGAAACGGCCCTTACTGGAGAGCCTGCCTCACAAGAGTTTGCTCTCATGGCCCCGTGATGCTGTTGAAGAAGGAAGCCACTTGTAGGAGACTGAGTTTCACAGCACACCACACAGGGCACTGGGGCAAAAAGGCCCATTCAGCTGTGCCCTCAAGGACTTCCTCTGCCACTCCACAAGGCAGGAGTCCTGGAAGCCAAGATCCCAGGTTGGCCTGAGAGCCCAGGCCCAGCGGTGCAGCTCTGTCTTCTTTTTTACTCCCCTCGGGGAACCGTAGTGCCCTTGGTCCCACCTGTGTGCCCACGTGGAAGTCGGTGACCTCACAGCTCCAGCCCTGGCCTGTCTTCTGAGTTCCAGCTGCTGTTCTATGCTTGGAGGTCCTCCTAGCCCCGAACCTGAATCCCTCTGACATCTTGTCCCCTCCCTGTCCACCCCTCCCATCACCTAGTAACCCATCCCCTAGCTTCTTCCCTCACACCTCTCCGTCATGGAGGCCTAAGGGCTCCACCTCTCCACCGTGTCTCTTACACTAGAATAGGCCTCCTTCTTTCCTCTCCCTCCACCTACTACGCTGTTCTCCAAATCCAGCTCAAATATCACCTCTTCTAAGATTTCCCCAGGGGAGGAGCAGCTAGCTACATACCTTATGGGTGGGACCCAGTGCAAAATGAAAAAGTATGTGGGGGACAAAAGGAGAAAATGAAAAGGTATGGCACCTTGTTCAAACATTAAGAATTTCAAGACAGTGACACCGGAGCGTAAAAATCAAGGCAGGCCCTTCTAAGTACGGAGCCTTGAATGACGGCACAATTCACATACTCTGGCCCCACCCCGTGTTTCCCTAGAACTTCACCGGGACCCTGTGGCCACCCACCCTGGATCAAAGGGCCTTATGTACATGTCGATTGTCCCCTCTAGACTGTGAGCTCCTGGGGAAAGAGGCTCATGGCTGTGTCCCAGAGGGCACACTGGCGTACTTTGAACTTTGAGTGGGGCTCAATGAATACCAAGAGCTGTGCGTTGCATTGGCAATTAGGAGATTTGCAAGTGCAAAGTGAGGCCAGCAGGTGGCACTGTTTCCCGCCCAAGAGTTAAGTTTTCATTTACGCCTCATTCAAGAACTATTCGGGTCTTTAAAACCTAATCTTAACATTTTCGCACTGTCATGATCAGAACCCCAGGGTGGAGAATCCTTGCTCTAGTCCATAGTTCTCCAAGTTTTACAGACGAGGCAACAGGCTCAGAGAGAAGGACCACGAAACTCCAAGAACAGGATGATGGCAGAGCCCAATTTAAATCCTATACTCTTGATGCTAAATCTGGGACTCTGGGGTTCTCAGAGCAAGAATAAAGTCAAAATCTCGGTTCTAAAATCTCCTAGTTTACCAGCTCACGTTGCCTGAGGTTCCACCATAACCAGCCTAGTCTACAGACTTAAGCATTGACTCTTGGGTTTCTCTCTCTTTTGTTTCTTTTAAGTGGGGTTTTCTCAGAGGAACTGTTAAAACCGCAGTGTGGGTAGAATTCTCAGACACCTTCCTCCCTGGGGAAGACTGTAGACTGCTGAAGGCACAGACCGCAAAGACAGCAAGGGAGGGAGGAAACAGCTTCAAGGGGAATGAAACCAATTAGATAATGTCCACTAAGTTCTGTAAGAGTCATCCCTGACCATACTCACCAAAAAAAGGCCCTCCAGGCAGGCTTGGCTCTCTTCCCAAACCCCAGGGAAAAAGGCAGGCGGGGCAGTAGTGGCACAATAATGCTTTCAGGGGCCGAAGGGGTAAACACCTGCTCCAGCTGGCTGCGCGCCCCAGAGGCAGGCAAAGTTCTAGGGGAAGGCAAAGCCTTGTGACCAACTTCTTTATGGATTCCCTTTGATGATAGAGGGCTAATGGGGAGCCTACTCTGAAGAGCTCATCCCCCAGCCCCCATCTGGTTCAAACCGTCCTCCTCTCCTCCCCAGCCTTGGCTGGTGTCTGGAAGGGTGCCGTCCACACCTCATCCTGGCAAGGAGTATCCTGGGCTTGGCTGATTTTGTCCTGATACACATAGATCTATTCCCTTCTCACACTTAATGATTCATATGTGTTTTCAGAGGGATCACCTTAAAATCAAGGAATACAAATGGTAGCTTTGTATGGCTCCATACAGCCATCTTGGAGGCCAAGTTTTATGTTGAAGCTGGGCAGGTTCGGCAAGTTCAAGTCGCTTAAACGCTCTGTGCTTCTGTTGCCCCTTCTGTAAAGGGGGAAGTATTGGTTTCACAAGGCGTCCCGAGGAATAAAATAACCAATATATGTAAAACACTTTCAGCAGGACCTGCCCCACTGTCCCCACTTTATATGGGAACCTTGCTTTCATTGTCATTCCTCCAGAAGTACATTTAGAGGTGACCCAGACATTGTGTTCCCCTCCATTTCACGGATGGGGAAACTGGTGACCCAGAGGCAGGTGACCTTCCTGTATTAGTTTTCTATGTCGTGTAACAAACTAGCACAGATATAATGGGTGAAAATAACACCTGTTTACTGTCCCATAGTTTCCACGGACTGGGAGTCCAAGCAATTGCTTAGTTGGGTCATCTGCTAAGGATTTCCCAACACTGTAATCAAGGTGCGAGCCAGAGCTCACAGGGCAGTCTGTCTGAGGCCAAGGATCCTATTCCAAGTTCACAGCTGGCAAAACTCATGTCCTTGTAGCTGTAGAACTCCTGGAAGGTTGCTTCCTCAAGGTCAACAGGAGAGCATCTCTCTTCTCAGGAAGGTTCCAGACCCTCTTATCTGTGCTTTCTAATCATTATGCCTGGCCCGCCCAAGGTACTCTCCCTTTTTACTAATTCAAAAATCAACTAATTTGGGACATCAGTTACCTCTGCGAAACCCCTTTGCCTTTCCTATCTAATGTAACCTGGTCATAGAGGTGGCCTCCATCATGTTCACAGGTCCTGTCCACGTTCAAGGGGAAAGAATAACAGGTGTCTACAACAGAGGGCAGAATTATTGGGGAACACCTTAGAATTCTGACTCTTTCATGCCCCAAAACTACATAGCAAATTCCTGGCAAGGGGGAATCTTTTTGGCCTATAGGCCTCCCCATGCCCCATGGAGGAATTGCCCCATACAGGGATCCATGTTTTTACTGCTTCAGGAAAATGGCAAAATCATGAACAAAATGGCTCAATACTGTCTAAAATCTACTTTGCATCCTGTGCCCAATCCTCAGAAATAATATTATCCCAAGTTGCACTCAGAGTTAGCACTTAGGGAAATGAAGCCCTGTCCAGAGTTGGCCAGAAGCCAGGATATATGGAACCCAGCCTTTAAGATGGCTTCTAAGGGGTCTTGCCTCCTGGAGTCTCCTTTCACAATGAATGGGGCTGACCTGTGTGACCAAGAGGCTACTTCGTGGAAGTGACAGTGCGGGACCCGAGGTTTGGCCATAAAAGGCATTGTACTTTCCTGCTCTCATGGATCACTGTCTGGGGAATGGCAGCCACCAATGTCATGAAGACACACAATCGGCCCTTGAGGGTCCACATGCCAAGAAACTGCGGCCTCCTGTCAACAGCCTGCAGCACCAACTTGCCAGACATGGGGGTGAGCCACCTTGGAAGTGGATCCTCCAAGCCGGGTCAAGTTTCTAGATGACTGCCTCCTTGGTCAGCATTCTGACGACAAATTCGAGAGGCCCCACACGCCCTAGCTCAGCTGCTCCCACATTCCTGATCTGCAGAAACTCTGCGAGATACTGGTCCTTAGCCCCTCCATCAGGGGGTAATTTTGCACAGCGATAGGTCATTGGGGGGCCTCTTGGAGCTAAGCTTACCCAAAGGATGGCGCTGATGAGAATAGGGTGCCTTTTGTTGAGCACCTTCTGGTCCCTGGCTCTGACCTTCCCCTCTGCAGGCTGCTGGCACACAAGGTAACAGCTGTTAAAGCTGAAATCCAAGTTCAGAGGTCCCGAGCCACTGTCTCACATCACCCGACACAGGCCTGACCGAGATTTCTGGAACAGTGGAAATGCTCTGCCTGTGTCTGCACGGCCCAGAGCGGCAGCAGCTGGACGTGGCTGTTCACCCCTTGAGATGCAGCTGGGACAACTGAGGAACGTTTGTTTTTAAAAATTACTTTCAATTGAAACAGCCACGGGGCCACCAGCTACCAGGTCTCACAGATGTGAAGAACTTCTTCGAGAACCCGGTTATGAGGAACAGAGATCTGCTCAAGCCACCTGGGACTCGGGAGGGACTTGAGGCCAGGCTGGCTGCTTCAGAGGGGGTTAACGGTCCCAAGCAGCCTCCAGTGAAGGGGCCTTGGGCCACATAAAAGCTCTGATGGGCAATGTGGTTGTGGGTGGACTCCAGAGCCCAAGTGCCTGGGTTCAAATCCCACCTCTACGCTTGGTTAGCTGGGTCACTTTGGACGAGTCCTGTAACCTCTTAGCTGCAGCGTCCCCACCTGTATAACGGGGACACTGACAGCACACACTTTGTGGAATTGTTGTGCCAAAGAAGCGGGTGCTGGTGTGAAGCAGAGTGGGTTCTGGCACAGGCATGTGACCTGAGGGTTTGCTTCTACTGCCAGTTCCTCTGAATCCTTCGCCTGACCCCAGCTAAGCACTGGGAGACATGGCACCAAGGTTAGACCACCAAAGCCCAAAGCCCTGGAATTCAGGCTTAACTCTGCAGACAAGCTCAGGGCAGGTTTCCCCCTTGGTAAAAGGCTTTTACCAGGATCAAGAGAGGCACCAATGGCTTCTGTCCAGACCTGCCTACCACAATGCCTGAAGAGGCCAAGCAGAGTGACAGCAGGTGGACAAAGACTATGGCAACCCACAGAACCCATGTCTAGACAGATCCTGACTGTGAGCAACTTCCAACTGTGGCCATGTGGCTGGAGAGGAGCCAAATCTTATGAGTTTTTCCCCAGAGTAGTGGGGCATCTGGATTTACATGGGGAAACACCCTCATTTCTATAGTTGACACCTAATCCAAGGACTTGTTTGAAACAAGGTACCATCTGAACAAAAAACCAAGGCAGGCACGACAAGCCCACAGGTTGCCACGTGCACTTTTACTTATTTCTTGAAGAGAGACGAGAGTGAGTGAGGGCAGGAGCAGGGAGAGGGAGAAATAGGCTACCTGCTGAGCAGGGAGCCCAACATGGGGCTCAATCCCAGGACTCTGGGATCATGACCTCAGCCGAAAGCAGTCGCCCAACCAACTGAGCCACCCAGGAGCCCGCCATTTGTACTCTCTGATTCTCCTCCTCTCCAGGCCCTTCCTTGGTTTCTTACTTCTCTGCCTTTGGTGTCTGGCCCCACCAATGGGATCGGGATCTGGATCTGGTCAGGCAACTATCTCAGGGTCCACTGCTATCAAGGGATACAGAACCCAGAAAGGATGACTTCTTACAAACTTTAAAAATGACAGAGACAGGCAATCTAGAAAGTACCAGGTTTTATTATCTTATCAAAAAAAAAAATTAAGTAACAGACAACAGTGTGAGGTGGCTGTAAGATGTGCTCACTTCCAACATAGCCAGAGGGAAAGGACATGGCAAGGGGGAGGAGGGCAGTGCACAGGACCCAGCCAGCTGGGATCCCAGGTTGTAGGGGTGAAGGATGCAGGAGGCAAGGGCGACTCCCCTGTACCCCAGCCAGTGGGGACAGAAGAGGCGGCCTGCCCAGGCTAGGCCACCAGTCCTCTTCTTTGTGGAGCAGCAGGGTCACCGATAACACGCTACAGCGCCAGGGCCCCATCAGCCCTCCCCATCCTCCCAGTTTGCCCAGGGAGAGAAGGTTCCCCCCGCAAGGCTGGGGCTGGGACTTGTTAAGTCAGTTTCGTTCTCTAGCACTGTGGTTCAACAGGTGGACATGGTCTCTACCTGCCTATTCACTAAAGCAGCCCCGAGTCACATGTGGCAAATGAGCACTTGAAATGTCGTTAGTGTAAATGAGGAAGGAATTTTTCACTTTGTGCAATTTTCATTGATTTGAATAGCCACATGTGGCCAGTGGCCACCGTAGTGGATAGCACAGCTCTCCAATTTTCTCAGAAATTTGGGGAGAGCAAAGGAACACCAGTTGGGCTCAAAGTAGAAGCTACAAAGAAGGCAGAACTGCCTACCCGCAACTACTCCAGCCCAATCAGGAGAAGGCACCAGGAACAGAGAGAGACAGAGCGACAGAGAGAGAGAGAGAGAGAGAGAGAGAGGCAAAAACCCACTCAGCCACATGAAAATCCACTCACTCAACCATCCAGCCAACCTCAAATGGGACATATCACACTATTTCCTGAAAAAATATATTTATCTATTTTTCTAGAACCAAGGAAAAATAATAATATATTACAAGAAAAGAGACACAAATATCCCACCATCCCCTACATTATATTTTGTGATCTGCTAGAAAACTGTTTCAGCAAAAGCTACTCCTTAGAGGAAGCAGCTTCAGAAAGGGCCAAGGTCATCAGCAGGGGTAGTGTTAAGTATTAAAAAAAAAAAAAAAATGGGAAGGATATTTAAAGAAAAGGAGGAAAGAGGGCCCTATCTGAAGCTATAAATACTAAAAAAAAAAAAAAAAAAATTAATAAAAATCGTATCTCCATCTCTTCTCTCATTTTCGGGAAACAAAATTTTAAAAAGCCATTAAATAGAAACTTCGCAGGTACTGTGGAAAGTGCAAGAAAGCGGAGAAGGTCTTGGCATCGGCACATTCTTGCCCAGGCAGAGGCCCTACACCAAGGAATGAACCAATCAGAAAAAACTACCCCGCTTAAGGTAGATTTACAAATACTCTGCAAATCCGTTCTAGTATGGACTTCTTCTACCCAGCCTCCCTCCTTCCCCACGCCCTCCCCCAAATAAAAAAGGTTGATTTCCAAAAAGTCAACTTGAAAGAGCCGAGAATGGCCCAAGGTGTGCCACAGACTCCTGTAGTGTGGTCACAAGTGCCCTTGGATGGACGCGTCTCAAGGTGCAGATGGTTCTAGTTCCTTCTCCTGGCTCCTTTTCACAAGAGGGAGGGAGAAGGCTGCTGGGGGCAGAGCTCCAGCAGGACTCCCTTCCCGGCTTCCGAGGGGCTCTGGGTGAGGCAGGTTCAGGACAGGCTGTAAGCTGGGCCCACATTTTAAGTTTAAGATCAAGAAAGGATCCAATCCCAGACCTGCCTTCAGCAAGGCCAAGGATAACCCTATTTTTCTGCCAGGACAACCGAGGCCCAGAGAATCAAGAAGAGGCAGGGAACAGAAGATGATGTCTCTTCCGACACTTGAAACATTATCAGAGCTGGAGATGCTGAAAGGTCAGTATTAGGTAGCCCTCCCCCTACCCTAATGTCCATCCTTCCAAATCCTTCGGCTTCCCTCCCCTGTGGAGGTCCAAGCCAATCAGTGCCCAGGTGGGCACTTCAGGCATAGAACTCGTTGGTGGGGGCTTTTGTGTAGATGGGTTTCTTGCCCAGGTCGTAGGTGCCTTCGTCCTTCTTCTTCAGGCGGTACACCAGCAGCAGGACCAGGAACACGGCGAAGAGGATGCCCACACCGCCACCCACGATCAGAGCTGCAGGGGAAGAATGGGGAGAACTGGAGGTCAGGACCTTGGGCACACTGCCAAGTCCCCCCACCCGATCAGCTCTCTTACATCTAGCCTCCCCCTTGCTGTCACCTGTGCTCAGAACGACCTCATTCACAAGACTGGGGGTGGTGGGAGGGGGTCACTGTTAAGTCACTGAAGACCACAGGGCAAGTGTGGCAAAGCCACCATTCCAACCTGCACCTGCGGGAGCCCACAGCCAGGCATGCCCCTGCGACAGCTTAGCACCCACTGGCCGGGAGCCAGCAAACCCCCAGGCTCTGACAACCCGCTTTACATACTCGCCCCACCCCCGCCAGGCCTGAGCACGGCACACTGTGTAGCAGACTCTGTGTGCGCACACCTGCACGGACAGGTACAAAAGTGCTCCATGCACACACGGGCACGCTACCAAACACAGCTCGGACATGCAAACATGGGGCCATGCTACTGTGTCACAGGCAATGACATATTGTGGTTTCCTCTCCTCTGTGTGCAGCTCAGGGGCTGAGCCTACAACCCACTCCCGTTACTCATCGCTGGCTGTGCGATCGGGCAAGCGCCTTCATCTCTCTCACTGCAAAATGGAAACAGGAGGACCTTTCTCACGCACGGGTCCTAAGGATTAAATAAATTAACCCACCGCAAATACTCAGAACAATGTACGGCGGAGGCTCAGTACTCACTAACCGTAAACTCTGGTGGTTATGTGTGTCCCCAGCACCCTGAACTGGGCCTGGCACGCCAGTTATGTGTTTAAGAAATGCCTCTCCCCATTCAGCTCAGAGCAGAACACTGGCCAAAGGTGCCTGCTGGGGTCAGGCAGACACGGGCTGCTGACCTCAGGTGAACAGCTGTTTTGCAGAACGTTAGGCTGCCTGAAGGGCTCTAGCCTGCTCGTTGAGGGAGCAGGGATAGCTCACAGAATCCTTGTTGGGGCAGACTGTCCCCTAATTCGGTCTTACTACGGCTAAGGAGATTAATTTTCCATCCCTGCACATACTCCAAATCTATGCACAGAACAGGGGCAGAGTGGCACAGAGGAGCCTGGGAAGGTTCTTTCTTGGCTAAAACTCTATGAAAAAGCAACAACAAAGTGACCCCCCAAAAATACAGAAAAAGCACATGGAATGAGGTTTCAATTCCATGACTGTTTTTTATCACCCTTCCCCTCTGATAACCTCCTGGCTCTTCTTATCAGGACATTGGTCTGTGCTGGGCCTCTCTCTCCACAAGGTTCAAGGACAGTCTCAAAAGTGACTGTGGTCCTAGGTTCAAATACCAGGGCTAGTTTTGTGACTTTGGACATGTGATTTGGCTTCGCTTGAGCTTCCAGAGAGCCAGACATACGTACCTGTCTGATCGGGTTGTGGGGACCCAGTGAGGGAGACACACGGATCAGAAGGCATCTAGCAAGCACCCAGGTGCCACCGGGATGTTACTGGAATGGATGGTCTCACCCCAACTAGCACAACAGTTACACCACTTCTCACATGAAGATCTTACACGTGTCTAATTCTCAACTGGAAGGCTTAAGAGATGACCTCGCTTTGGTTCTGTCTCTTGTTATGTGACCCAAGCAAGTGGTTTGCTTTCTCTGGGCCTCAGTCTTCCCATTTATAAGACACACTTGCTTGGACTAGATCAGTGGTTTTAACATTTTTCTTTAAAAAGCAGCAAAACCCTTAGCTGGTGCATGAAAAACCCTATGCTGATCCCACGTACGCCAGCTAAAAGCGAAACTCTGTGGTTGAAAAAGATGGGGGAGGTTTTACCAAATATTCAGAAGCTTAGAAGGTGAAAAGGTCTCTAAGGGCTTCTCTGGTTCCAACAGCACCCACTACCCCTCTTACATGGCACAGCAACCAGGAGGCCAGGATCAAGGCTGAGCTGGGCCCAAGGTCACCTGGGGTTATATTCTCCCAGGAGCCTTATCTGCAAAATACAGGGCACAGATCTCTTTCCTTGTACCACAAGCCTCCTGGGAGGTACTAGCCCAGTTGGCTGCCAGGAGACAGAAGTAACCAAGCCTGGGCCCGGGGCACCCATTCACCAGGTTGGTTCATGCAGACAGACCCTTGGCCTATTCAGACTTGGCCAGAAAGACAGTTCCCTCTGACAACCCAGATCCCAGAGCTGCCAGGGAGGGGAAAAGGGAGCAGTGGCCACCCCAGATGAAGACCACACCCGAAGCCCCATCCTGGGGCAGAGCTCCCACAATAGCACACCAGTCAAGAACCCTGTGGCTCTCACGTCAGGCCAACCCTGAACCTCTCTCTCCAGGCCTCGGTGTCTTAATCTGTCATAGGAAGGACCTCGATATGCCACCCAGGATTTAGTCAGTGAGGACTCAATGACAGCTTGTACCAACAAAACAGGAAAGTGCTTTCCGGGTGCCCAAATTATTTCAGATTCTAATTTTCAAGGAGTTATGACACCTACCAAGGGGTAGCATTGTACCCACTCAGAGAGGAGCAAACTGAGTCTCCCCTCCTCCAATGGGGTTGGAAAGCTTCTCAGCCAAGGTCATAAGGCCATCAAGTGACCAAGCAGGTAGATGGGGAGACAACCCAATCCAAGGAGTCTTGGGGCTTTCAAGGGACTTTCAAGGGAAGTCAATGTTTAATAATTAACTCCCCAGCACCAACCACCCACCAGGTTGTGCAAATGTTTTGAAAGGAAGACAGGACTTAACAAGGCAAGTGACGACTCTCACGCTGTTCTTCAGAAGCCTTTGATATGCAATTCTTCCTCTCCCTCCGGCAGGCTACAAGCCCCATCAGACCCACCCCCTAGGGAGGGGTAGTCCTTGAGTCTCCAGGGTACCCTGTGGTGGGAAGGAAGGGGCACCAAGGAGCCCAAGGCATCTGTGTCTGCAGCACCATCTCCCCTGAGTCCCCTCCCCCTTCAAAGTCTCTAGTGAGAACCTCACCTGCCAGAACCTCGGTCCTCTCGAAGATGCTGCTGCCTTGCGCAGTGCTGGACATGGACACCCTGTTAGACACGTCCTCGTCCCCTTCGAAGGGCGAGATCCTTTTGGGGATGACCTCGTTCTCCTCCAATTCCTTGGGTTCACTGGGGACCCAGCTGCCAGGCCCTGCCCTGTCAGGGATATGGTTATCTAGAGGCACCTGGATGGGGTGGAAGGAGGAGAGACAAACACTCAGCGTGGCCTTGGGACGCACCCGGGCAGGGGACAGGAACACTCAGCCAGGGAGGGAGTCTGCTTCTGCCATCGTGCTGGCTGAACCAGGTGGGCCTGGGACAGAAAGCAGCACCAACCAACCTCTCAACCACTATGCCATCGAATGCTCACCCTCAACCTTTCCAGATCTGTCCCAAATGGGGAATGAATAATGGGACCAGGGTGCTAGGAAGCACGTGTTCCCATTCGCTGCTGGTTACTGGGTATTTGAGAATCGCCACCCGGAGGGCAAAGCTGCAGGCAGAAACTGCTTTGCCCTTTAAGGCAGTAACTTTGCCTATGGGTCTCTGTCCCAAGTTGCTAATCAGATATTTGAGTGAAAGACACCTGCTTAGTGTTATAATTTCAGGAAGTCAAAAAAATCATAAATAACATTTTCATCAATAAGGGAAAAACAGTGAACTAGGATTATGCAGCCTATATAAATGCCTAGGAAGTGGATTTAATTATGTGGGCAAACATACTCAAACTCCTGACCACTTTAAGTGAAAAATACAGCACACACAACTGTTATCTACAATTTGATATTTATGTTGGGAAATACCTAGGAATGCACAGAAAGGACCTTGGAAACACATCTAAGTGTTGACAGTGATTATCCCTGCAGGAAGGATGGCCCACCCACGACCCTGCCCCTACGATGCCGAGGCCACAAATAAAAGCTTTCTTGCAGCAGGAGGTCAGACCCTCAACTTATGGACCCCTCCCAACAGGTGTTACAGAGGAGCACGTGGGGAGAGGCAAAAAAGCATGAATTACTCACCAGGGGTTGGATCACTTTAGGAAGGATCTGGGGGTCCTCTGAGTCATCTGGAAGGTCAGAAAGGCTGTGTGAGTGGTCACTTCCCCGTAAATAAAGGACCTCCCCCTTTATCAGCCACAGCTGGTGGGAGTCCTAACGTACAACCTTCCTATGCTCAAGGTACAACAAGTGGCCATTCCCACCTCACCTTCAGTTACCTCATCTGTAAAATGGGCTCCCTGGTTCTTTCACAAGAATGCTGGGCAGGGAGTGGAGCAGATACTCTGTAACCCCTGCTCTTGGATTCAGGGACCAAGAGCCTCTCCTGGGAGCTGGTCAGGAATGTAGAATTCCGGGGCCCACTGAATCAGAGTCTGTATTTTCATAAGATCCCCAGGGGAGTTCTCTGAGAAGACTCTAGATTGTAATATTAAATATGAGACTATCTTTCACAGCATTTACAGATTTGGAATCCAAGGCTCAGAGGTCACAGGAGACAGCATGATCTCAAAACTACGTGACTCCAAAGTTCCAACTTCTCATCTTTCACACCCCTCTGCACCCAGGAAGGATGCTTCTGGAGGAGCCAGGGAATCACAGAAGACCAGGAACAGCCCTAGCTCCCCCTCATCCAGGGCCCAGAAGCCTGGCCCCTTCACCCACCCCCCCCACCCCGAAGCAGGAGCTTGTTCCTGGCTCCCCACCCACACCTCTGCCCACACATGCTCCCAGGCCTTTGAGTAGGTCCTTCTCCTTTTCAGAAGAAAACACTGTCAGGTCTTTCCAGCCCCACCGCCACCAGGCCCCCAGCCACAGGCAGACAGGTCCAGGCCAGTGCTCAGAAAACCTAGAGCTACAAATGAACTCCAAGCAACAAACAACTTGCCCAAGGAGGGTTGCCAGGAATGGAAAAGGGTTGATAGTTACTTTTGTTTCCTCTTTTTTGAGAGGGGAGGAGCACTGCAGGAAACCACCCAGAACCAAACCCAAGTTTCCAGGCAAGCTCACTACCCTGTGCTCGGTGAGGTCACTTTCCCTCCAGCCCTAGGACCCCAGGCAGCCCACCACACACCCTCCATACCCAGATCTCCAGAGCCAGACAGCTCAAAGTCATCGGGTTCCTGCCCAGGGCCCCCAACATCCTCGTCGTCTGGTAGGGCTCCAGAAAAGTATCGGCCTTCTACGAGGTCTTGGGGGTCAATGAATTCAGTCTCTCGGATCTAAAATAAAAAAGGGAAGCCACCTCAGCCACATCAGTAGCCCCCCGGTGCTCTGTAACACCCCCCCCCAGCCCCAAAACGCAGTGAAGTGGGCATTCAGTAAGATAACCTGGGGTGCTGGAATGTAATCAGACCAGAACCTGGAGGACACCCCTCCTGGTCCCCAACTTGCTGTGTGACCTTAGGCAAATCTCTTTCCCAACCTGGGCTAATAAAACTCATCAAGTTTTATTTATTAAAACTCAACAACATTCAATATTACTAGTTACCACTGACTAAACAATTATTACGTGTCAGTCCCTGTTCTCAACACCTAAGGCATATATTTAACCTCATTTTACAACTGAGGAAACTGGGCATTTCCTTTTCACACCAGCAATAGGTGGAAGCGTGAGGATTCAGCATCAAGCTGCCTAATGACAGAACCACACAGGCCGGAGGGTATAACACTCCAGGGTTCCAGGATGCTCCTGGAGTCACAGCTGATTCACCCAAAGCAGGGAAAGGGCGGCCAGCCCTGGTCTTGCCCAGTCTAGGACACCCTTCCCAGCTGACTCAGACTGGGCTGGGACAGACAGAGCTGGCTCACCCACACCCTAGGGCAGCCTCAGGCCAGGCACTGCGCAGACCTGGTGACTCACAAGTCCATTAGCACACTCTTCTACTCAGTTTTCCAGCATCTCCCACAGATCTGTTCTGTACCAGCCCAGGAGAGGGTACAGAGAGGTACCCTGTGGACGGACCATCCCCTCCAGCACCCACAAATGTCCTCTGTCCCTACCCCACAGGGGCCCAGCCCATCACATCACAGCAGAATCTTAAGTCCACTTCCACCAAGAAGCTTTCAAAGGTAAAAGTATCAAGGTCCAGGGAGGCAAAGGCTTCCCCAAGGTCCGATTAAGAACATCAGCTACTGTTCCCATCTCCCAGAGCTCACAAGGGTAGGAAACATTCAGAATGCTTACCACCTTTCTCTTAGCTCTGGGGCTAAGGCTTCCCAAAGAACAACCCTGAGCAAAGTCCCCCCCACCCCCACCATTTACTCAGATACTAAAGTGCCTACTATTTAGGGGCTCTGCTCACAACCCCCAGAATACCAGCTACAGAGGCCAGGGAGGGCCCGTCCTCTCATTTCCCAGAATCGGGAGGGAATTTGAGCTCTGGACAGGAGAGTGACTTGCCTAAGGTCACAAAACTGAGTCAGCCAGATAATTCAAGAGTGGAGAGGCCAAGTGTCTTTTTGACTGCTGCAGACTGTCCCTTCAGCCAGCTGAGACTGTCAGTGACGGGAGTTGGGGAGGGGGTGGTGTGTGGACATCTGTTCCTAGAACAAGGTAAGCATTGCAGGAGAGGCCCAGGCTCGTTGGAACTTCCTCCACTGGCTTCCGGGGAGAGGTGGGCAGGACCTGACTCCAGTGCCCTCTTCCACCCCCGGAAGCGTAGATGCTGGATTCCGGGAAGGGAGGAGGGTCAGGTTAGGAGGAAGGCAGCGGGCACGCAGCCCTCTTCCACCGGATGGGACAGTCTTTGTTGAACACTGGGCACACGTGGGGGTGGGGAGCCAGAAGGGGTTAAGCCCTGGTTGGGGATGACTTCATGACTCGGGAATCAGGAGCTGCTGAGCTGCTGGTGTTGGAATTCCAACCCCCGCACACAGCCCCGTGCTTGTGGCTATGGTTTGGCAGCCTGGGAGGAAGGCTCCTTACATCGGTTGCGAAACTGTCCCTGGGGCGAGGTCCCTGTGTTCCCGCCCCCATCTCCAGCCCTGAATTCCCCCAGGCTCCAAATCTCCAAGAGCAGGACCTCTCAAGCCCTTAGCAAACGAAGTACATCCTCCTGATAAATCCTGTGCAGAAGTGGAACTGGGTCCTCAGAAAGGTTAAGTGGCTTGCCCAAGGTCACGTTGGCAGAAAGCGGCCACGCTAGACCAGAACGAGGCACACCTGAGCCTTTCACCACTGCGCACGAACACCTGCAGGAACACACGGGCACACAGAATGCCCAGCCACCCAAGCTAGCCAGGAACCCTAGCAGCGAGTGGAGGTCAAATGCAGCCCAGCAGAGGAAAAAAAATGGTCCTTTGGCCACTTGTTGACCTGGCCCAGAGACCAGACCACCTGTGCGAGTCACAGCTCCAAGTCCCGCAGAAAGGGGCTGGGGTCCCAACACTGGGCTGTTTCAGGTAGCGTTCCTGTCCCCCGGAGCCCTGGAATGTTGTTTACTCGTCCTGCCCTTCTTTTACTATGTGAAAGTGCTAAGGGGAGTTTCAAAACAACCCATGGAATTAGCATGCTGATTGGCTGAGAGTTACTAGCTCAGTTTTTTCATTAGCCAGATGGAGACTAGGAGAGGAATGGCCGTCTCGAAACCAAAGCTGAAACCCAGATTCACTGGCAGTTCAGCCCTCTCAGGGGTTGCCTGGTGATCCCTCCCCTTTCCTTTCTATACCAGGTTCCTGGAGAGGATAGATGGCTTGGCTAAGATCGCACCAGGGGTCCGCGGCACAGCCAGTTGTCGACCCAGTCAGACACCTATCCCAGGGCACTCAGGACACATTAGAGGGGCCAATGTGCCTTCCTCCAGCAAGTCCCCGGGCGTGGAAGAAGCTCTGTGGGGCATGCTCATGGGAGGGCACAGGAAAGCAAATCCCTCTTCCAGAAGCACCCTCTCTCTCTCTGCTCCTCTCTGCCCCTGACTCCTGACAAGAGGGAAATTCCCAAACGGGAACCCTTTAAGACTAGGTCAACAATGGGCAAGCCTCCCTTTGTGTGTATGGGGGTGAGGGGCATGCCAGCAGCCGGCCCTTGACTCACCCGCTTTGCAGACAAGGCCCATTCAGGCTGGGGTGGATCTGAAGAACCAGGCCACTCAGCAGCCAGAACCAGCCTTGACCAGAGAGAACCTACCATGCTCCCAGTGGAGCTTACCCATCTGTTCCCCATTCACCCCCATCCCTGCCTGCGGACCGTGTGTTCACGGGGGAGTGTGCACGCACAGGCATCCTCTCTGGGCCCTTGGGTCTCCTTTCTCACAAACCGCAACAGAAATCACCAGCTGAATAGGTCAGTGGGCCTGGGTCCCACAGACCTTGCTTGCCGTGGGGCTGGTGGGCACCTGGGGTTGGTGACGGGGGGGGGGGGGGGGGGGGCTTGAGATGCTGGATGCCGCCCCAGATTAGCCACAGAGGAGGGGGGAGGTGCACTTCTGTTCTAAAGGAACTTGGTTACCAGAAGGTAACCAAGGCCGCTGAGCCGTATGGTCTCATTTTATAACCCGGCAAGCATATTAAAAGACAAAGGACTTTGCCAAGGACTGCCAAGCACTTGGCCACAGAGCTGGACTTAGAACCTAAGTCTCTGTGCTTGAGGCTGGAGTTGTCCCCCCGCCCCGCCCCACCCCACTTCAAGGATTCTGACAGCAAAACCAAGGGTCTCAGCAAATCCACAGGCTGCAGCTGTCATTCCAGACATTTCCACATCCAGTCCCTTACACTACAGGCAGGAAGCTAGGAAAAGGTCACCAACCCAAGCCCAAAAAGCTTCAGTCCTCAGGAAAAAAAAGCACACGCAGGGTCTGGGGTGACCAGCTCAAATATCCACTTCGCGCCAGGCACCAAGCTGGATTCTCCTCTTTATGAGCTCATTTGTCCAATAGTCTCGAAACGTGCTCTGGCCATTCTGGAGGGAACTCAGGTGTAACGGAGTCATTTATTCAAAGTCACACAACTGAAAGCAATGGAGCTGGCATTTGAACTCAGATCTTTCTCAAGACCATGCCTCAGCCACAACCAGATTTCTCACTGCCACCCACGCGTCACCTCTCCACCCCAACCCTACGTTGCCAGGCCAGGCTCCACCAGGGAGCAAACAAAGGTGAAAGTGATACTGCTTGAACAAAAGAACAAAAACTTGGCTAGGGCACCAGTGAGAAGTTCAAGGTCAAGACCTGGTCAGCTGGTGGGAGGAAAAGAGAGAGGAGAGCCTCCCCCTCCCCCAACTCTGCCCTCAGGCTCCTTCCCCAGCAGAGGTAGAGTCTGGGACACACTTGACCTTTCTTTCAGGAGGTGAGACCAGAAGGACAATCCTGCAAGCCAAATTCAAGGGGGCGGGGTAGGGGGGGAGCAAGGACACTGAACCCACCAGAGTGATTCTGACCAGAGATTCCCCAGAAGGGGCCTCTGGTACAATCACTGACTTCCCCCATCCCTTCAGAAGGGTCAGGTACTCCACGGAAGGAGCAAACTGGGGAGCCACAATCAGAGCTCTACACTCCGGCAGAAATGAAGGATCTGCCAGCAGAGTGGTTACCCACAAGCAAAGCAGAGTCTGGCCACCTTCTAACTACCAGAGTCTTGGGGCATACGTCCCATCTTGAACCCTCAGCTTTCTCTTTTGGTCAGCAGGGCTAAGAGTGCCCTGCAGGATGATGAGAATTAAGTGCAATGCATCAGTGTGTGCAAGAGACCCAGCATATGGCCTGGTACACAGCAGGTGCTCAATGAGTCGAAGCTATTATTAATCCCCACCTGCCTTCATTCAGGCTAAAGGGATTAGTGCTCAAAGGGTTCAGAGACCAGGGAAAAGCTGTGGAAGCAGTTCCATTGCTAGAAAGTGGTCAGTGGATGGGGGTTGGGGGGAGTGTGCTTTGCAAATCGTGAATAAATACCTATAATGAATTTACTTTGCTTCTGGGACCAGACTTTTCAACAACCAACCAGGTCCCTTGAAACTGCAAAGAACCCAGAGATGGGTCCATACAACTTGGGAGTCCCCGTTCTACTAAGAATGAAGCAGTGCTATTTTTCCAAAAAGAAGCAAAAAGCAGTGACCAGAGACACCTGACATTCTACTTGGGGACCTGTACCCCCGGGGTATTTCCTGACCTTCCTTGGGGACAAAAAAATATCCAAAGGCAGAAAGAAACCACACACCAATCCACAGCCTGGTGCTCTGGTACCTGAAGGGTTAAGGCAGGTCTGGGGTTCGAATGTCCATCAGCTCTGCCCACTCCAAGGTCGGGTTACTCTGAACACAATCACTTAGGAGAGAAACCAGGCCTGGCACTGCCAGCAGCCAACTTTTCACCAACCCCCCAGGGCAACTCACTCCACATTAAGGGTTCCAGGATCCTGGGGTGCCAGCTAGGATGGGGGCTGGGGGGGCTCCTGCATTCCAGCAGGTGATGGGGATTTTCCCCACTGCCCCCCAGTCTGCCCACCTGTAAAAGACGCTTCTCAAAGAGACAAGCCTCCCTCTGTCTCAGGGCCTGGTAACCAAGCTGGGCACTGCTCCGATTACTGCTGGAGACAGCCGGGAGGGGGGCTGGCTCCCCGAGGGCCACAGAGACAGAGGTGTATTGAAGCTGGGACTTGTAATCTAGGCAGCAGATCCGAAGTCCCTGCTGGATCCATGGGCGGGAGGTAAACAAGCCTCCCATGTTCTCCAGAGCAGAGTCGATAGCCTTGTCTCAGCTGATTAGATCAGCCCTGGGTGCTGGCTTCCTGCCCCTTCCCAGCCTCCCCCCTCCACACGCGCACACACGTGGGGAAGCCACTGCTCCAGACCGGGTCAGTCTGTCCCACAGACGTCTCCCAGCAGGTCTTTCCCGGGGCAAGGAGTGTCCCGCTCCCTGTGACCGGCCACGGGTCATCCCTGCCCCCATGGCCTGAGGTCCGAGTGGTACAGCCAGTCCCACAGGCCTGGCCACGACCAGCAGGCTCCACCAAGTCACTGTTTCCACACATACCAGCCTCTCCCTGCCTCCCCTTTCCATTACCCCAGGTGTCACCTGACTAGCCAGCCTCTTCTACTGTGCCAGAGGAAACTGGGGCAGCAGAGCTCCGGGCCTGCAGAGTGGGGGAGGGGAGAGGCAGACTAAAAGGGGGCGGGGGGCGGGGCTAAGTAAGAGGGACTGGCCAGGGGGTGGGGGTGGTAAGTAACTGGGGGCACAGACAGGATGAAAGTAGCAGGGACAGGTGGGGGGACTGTAGAAGGCTTAAGCTAGGAAGAACTGTTCAAATCAAAATGAGATCTCATGGGGACTCCTGGAGCCCTCTGGAAAGGATAGCAAGTTTTGAACCCCAAGAACTGTAACTACCGGTTTACACCTCCAGCACGCACTCAGATGCCACCTCCCTGAAGCCAACATCTGGCCTGGGGAAGAAGCCTCGTCGATCTGCTCACAATAAACTAAGATCACGCCAGCACTTTACAAGTTCGTCAAACACCGATTATGACCCTTAAGTGACACACCGGGTGTTTAACTGAGGACACATTGGCGAAGTGACTTATTAACTAACTACATGTCCCGGGGTGAGCAGCAGAGCTGCGATGGTGACTCAGGTTTTTCTGGCTGTGAAATGGACCCACTTCTAGTCACCCTGCCTCTGACAGGGCCAAAGGGCCTGGCCAGATGCAGGGACGTGCCTGAAGATCACCAGTGAGTTACTAACTAACCAGCCCAAGAAGTCAGGCTTCCAGTCCTTCTGGGGTTAAATCAGGCCCCAACTGTTGACACAGGCCTTCTCCTCCCTCTCCAGGCACCTGCACTGAAAGCCCACTGGCTTTTCAGACACTCTACCTTCCCCTCCACCATCACACCCCTACTCCAAGGCCAGAGCACTATACCGGAGCTCTATACTCAGCCTCCGTAGGCCTAGAAATTCTGCGCCTCCAAGTGGGGGTCTGACCTCTTGGGGCTTTGTCCAGGTGGTCCCATACCCTTAGCAAACCCCCACCACCCTTCAGTGCTGCTGGCAAACAGCTCAGCCAGGGCTTCCTACAGATGCCAGCAGGAGGGGTGGGGCTGCTGAGAACTGGTTCTTGTTTAAATATAAACCCATCAGATCATTAGCTAACAGCCCACTTCTAAAATAAACAAACAGGGGATCTGAAATCCATCCGCCCCACCCTGGACTCCTCCCTTCCCACCTTGTTGGAGGGGGAGGGAGTGGAGGGCAGAGAGTGTTCCAGGGGCCCTGGGACTAGGATCCTCCCAGGTACATGACCACCTGGTGTCCTGCCACTAAGAATGCAACCTCCCTACCAGGCACACACTGTATGATTTACTTGCAGCCTCACCGCAACGCACAGGAAGCAGAGGCCGGGGAGACTGGCCGACGTGCCCACCGCCCTGTAGCGAGTAGAGGTGGACTTCACACCCCTGCAAGTCAGGTCAGTCTGGGCCCAAACCACCATTCCAGGGCTCTCCAGCCAGTTCCAGGTAGCAAGAAGAGGGCGTCAGAAAAATCAGCCTCCTGGGTTGCCGTCCTACCTGGACTGCACCATCTTTGCTCTGGTTGCTCAGAACTTTCTGGGAAACAGCTCTACCTGCTCTGCACAGGTCCCGAGCCCAATTCTGAAGGCTGGCTGGATTTGCACCCTGTCAGAGCCCACCCACCCACAAGGCACTAGAAGGCCCGAGGCCTAGGACCGGCATTTCCTGCACCCCTCAAAGCCCGGGGCGCTTGGACACTATCTCGAATAGGGTCTCAGAGGACAAGGTAAAACTCTGGAGCCCATTCCAACACCCCCACCAGAGTCATCCTACTAGCCAAGAGTTGCCAGGAAATGGGTGACTCAGGCCGGTCACTGCTCTCCTCCAGTGACTCACAGGCCCTGTCCAGCCCCTTCCCCCAATTTTAAGAGGTCATTTGGAAATCACACCCACCAGTCCAGAAGGCGGAGAACAACCAGGAGCCAATTCCTCCCAAGGGGAAACTGCGGCTGGAAGCCCAGCCTGGCTCTCCCAGCTCCGCATTCAGGACAGCCCAGCACTCCAAGTCCTTGGAAAAGCCCGCTGTTTCCAGGAGCTGGGGATGGCAAGAGCTGAATGTCTCCACCCCCCAGCTTCTCTTGTTTAGGATCTTCACCCAGGGGGCCAAGAAGGCTTCCCTACCCCTCAGCGGTGTGTTTTTAGGGCAGGAAGGACCCTTGGAGGGCCAAGGTGGGCTTGTTACAGAGTTGAGGACACGGAGACCTAACGATAGGGCTCATATGCTCAAGGTCACCTTGCAGTTCAGAGGCAGAACTCAAGGTATCTGCCTTCAAACCCAGCCAATTTCCTCATATGGAATGTTCTCTGAAGATGCTCCAATCAGACTCTTTGTATTATCAGAGAGACCCGGTTCTGACCTAGGCAAGCCACTATCCTCCTCTGAGCATCAGTTTCGTATAAAAATAGAGTAATAAAACCTGTGTCACGGTATCCCTGGAAGACCTTCCTATTCGTGATAAATAAACTCCACGCACCTTTCAGAATGACGTTACATACATGTATTCATTCATACATACATGTATTCATTCATACATACATGTATTCATTCATACAAACATTTGCTGAGTCCTAAGGGACCAGTATTTCACTGAAGATGAAAAGAGCAGAAATCCCCTCCATCATGGGTGGAAGTGGTTATGTGTGGTGGGGATGGGGAAATACTTGAGCTGAAAAGGGCATTCAAGGTCATTTGTTTCAAACCCCATTTTACAGATGGCGGAACCTCAACCTCACAGAACCCTCTAGACCATGGCCCAAATATCCCCTTTAGCGGCTCTCTGGGCTTCTAAGAATTCCAAAGAGTTCTCACTGGCCACTCAAGGGTCCCAGAGCCCCTGGGCTTCTGCCCCACTCCCACCTTGGTCCCACCTTGGTGCAGTTAAGGGAGAGAATTCTCACGGAGACCAGAAACCTCTCTAAGCTAAAATACACTTCCCCAGAACCCACTGGGCCTGGTGCCACATCGGCAGGCTGTGCCCCTGGGCAGCAATACCTGAGGGGAGGGTGGGGGGGTCCAGCTCCCAAAACAAGGCTGTCTTTAATTGGCTGGGGAAGGAGCTGCAGGAAGGCAGTTCAGGGGAATGCTCCCAGCTGGACAAGAAGAACTGGTTTGGGATAGAAAGCCCCACCGGGGAAGAGGCTGGCTGCTCAGACTGGGTTCCCTTCCCAAAACTTGTGGCACCAAGCCCTCAGGGTTAGGGGTAGGGTACCACCCAAGGGGAGGGCAGGCCTTTGGTTAAACCTGAAACTTGGGGAGGGGCAGCAACAGCACTACTGGAGGGAGACCTCAGTTCCCCCATCAGTAAAGTAGGCATAATACAATCCCCACATGCTGGGCTTTTCATGAGGATAAAATGCACCAGACCTGGCATTTGGAAAGCACTTCACAAATCCTAATTGCAACCAGCAAACCCCTTCTCCCTTGGCCTGTTTTCTCCACCTGCAAAAAATAGGCAGACCTCTCCATCATTATCTACTCAGCTATGACTAGGTCTGATTTTTCCCGCCACAACCTCAGCAGGAAAGGGACAGGGGAAGCAAAGAGGGAAGTCTTGTGACCCAATGAGAGGTGGAAGGTCTGTGACACTCTCCAGGAAGGGGAGTGCTGAGGTCAGGATGAGAGAGGGTCAGGCACCTCTCTGGACACCTTTCTGCGGAAGGAAAGCAGCTGTTCTGGGCCTACTCTTCCCCAGCTGATGGGTCACCAGGCTCAGGGCTGACACAGCTGTGCTCCCCCAAACCGTATCCTTCCAACTGCCCCCAGGACCCAGCTGTCTGCTCCTCACCATGAAGCACCTGCCGACTCAGCAGCCCCTGAACTGGGACTGCTGTGTGACTGGACCCAACCTGACATGCCTTCAATGGTCTCCCCAACAGCTTGACTCCAACACATCTCTCGGGGGCCTAGGGAGCAGCAGATGTAGGCTGGGGTCCGGCTCGGACACTAACCTTCCGGTCAGGTTGCCCTTAATTTGTGGAAGTCATCCTCCCACTCTGGGCCCCTGTTCCCTTCCACCTCAGAATTCCTTGAGGCTGGCCGGCCCTGAGGATGGGACACAGGGACAGCCAGTCAGAAAGCATCGGAATGCAGCTTATCGTAAGAGCAGGAACTTGGAAGCCTGGCTGCCTAAATTTGAGTGACTCAGCCTCTTACTAGCTGTGCGACCTCGGGTAAGTTAGCTAACCTCCTCAGCCTCAGGACCCACTTAAGAACAGTAAACTGCGGGGTTGTCAGAATTAAGCTACTTAACAGACCATTAGAATAGCCATTAGAAAGCTATTAGAACACCATAAGGCACACCATAAGTGCTAAATATTTGCTTTCATCACTGCCTGCTGTTCTTCTCCGGGTCCCACTCATTCTTCAACAGAAGCCTGCCAGGCAGAAAGGACTTTCCCCGAAGCCCGTAAGAGAAAGGAATCCCATAAAGAATTCAACAATGATTGAACTCCACAGACTTTCTCTCCCCTCAAATGGGGGGCTTACGGGCATGAAGAGGGCACAGAGCTGGGGTCCCTGGGGGCCAGATAGCCTCTCCCATCAATTCCCACTCCCCCAACTTCCCAGATGAGATTGTCACCCTCCTCCCCCACTGGCTGCTGGGATGAATGGAGTTTCTGCTGGCCTAGGGCTTTGTAAACTAGGACAGGGACAACCAGGCATTGAGAGGAGAGCTTCTCCGGGCTCACTGAGGCCTTCTCTCCCCCAGCCCCCTTTACCCCACTCAAGATGCATGCTCCAATTTCCCGTGTGCAGTTCGACAAAAATAAACAGTATTCTCGCAGAAAGCTAAGGTTCAACTCTTGGTGAAGTGCTGAGCCCAAATCGTCCCTCCCCTCCGCCCTTGAAGGATCAGAGCGGACCCTAAAGAAGCACTGGTCATCTCCAGTTGCGTTCCCTCAAGCCCAATGTGCAGATAGGGAAACTGACACTCAGAAGGGGCAGGGGCTTGCCCTGTCACAAGCCAGTGACAGGGCTGGGGCCAGACCCGTCAGGGCTCAGTTCTTCACCCCCTGATGTGTGAAACAAGACCCCCCCCAGCACAACCGGCCCCCCTCCCCCTTCCGAGTACACGCAGCCCCTTCGTCCCCAGGCCCCGAAGGATTCTAGAGCCGCCGCTCCAGCCGCTTACGGAGGGCGAGCAGAGGGATCCAGGACTCGGAGCCTACCCCAGGATCACCAGGGAAGGGCGCGAGTGTGGGGACAGAAGAGGTGACACCGGCTTAGTCACGTCCGAGTCTGGAGCGCGCGGCGGGGCCGAGGCCAGCGGAGGCGGGAAGAGCAACAGGCTGAAGCGCACGTTCGCGCGGGGCAGCCACCCCGGCCCGGCGCCTCCCCGTGACCCCAGAGCCAAGTTTCCAGCAAGTTTCCCCGGCCTCGGCGTCCAGTTGGGGGAGGTGCGGCTCCCCGAGCCCCCCTATCCCAGGCCCCCAGGAACAAAGGAGGCACCGGGCCGCCCCCCCGGGGATCTCCAAGCACCTACCGATTCCGCAGCGGCGGCGAGGGCGCCCACGAGGAGCAGCAGCAACGCGAGCAGGCGGGCAGTGGCCATGGTACCGCGGTCCGCAGAGGGCGCGCAGGCGAATGACCGGGGAGAGCGTGTGGCCCCCTCTTATAGGCGGTGGGCGGCCCCCGCCCCGGCCCCGCCCCGCCGCCGCACCCCGCCCGGAATTCCCCTGCGAAAGCTGGGCCTCGGGGCGCTGCGCCCGCCCACGCGGCTGGAAACCCCGAGGGATCCGTCCGGCGCGCGCGTGGAGCTCGAGATCTACCCCGAGTCCCTGTCCCCTTTATTTCTTTGATGCCCTGCCAGGCAGGCCCCGAGAGATCACTGTGTCTAAACCCATTTTATACGTGGGGAACTTGAGGACACGGACTTGCCCAGGGTCTTCAGTTTTTAGACCCGCGTTCCTCAAACGCGGTGCGCTCCCCTCTGCGGGTACGCAACACATTCCGCATGGGACGTGAACGTGCGTAGCTTTAAGGGGTCAGCAAACTTACTCTTTAAAGAGCTACATGTTTTCGTCTTTGTGGGCCATTCAATCTCTTCACAATACTTTGACTCGAATTCCAGCACTGTAGCTCGAAAGCAGCTATAAATACTTAAAAAAGAATGTGGCTGTGTTCTAATAACACAGTATTTATGGAACACTGAAATTTGTATTTCATATAATTTTCACATGTCACGAAATATCATCCTTGTTTTGATCCACCCCCCATCATCATTTTAAAACGTAAAAGCCATTCTTAGCAGCAGGCTAAAACAAAACAAAAAACAAAACAAAACAAAACAAAACAAAACAAACAAACAAAAAAAAAACAACCCCAAGGGCAGACTTTTTGGTCTTAGGATGGCCGACCTCTGTGTTATGGGTTTCTTTTTCCAAATTTTGAAGTTCATAAAAAGTGTGATCTCTCTAACTGGTCTGCAAGTCTGTCTCAGATCTGCTTCCACCCTTTGTAAAAGAAAGTTGTGTGCCTGCCTTACCCCTGCCTTACCCCTTATCCTCTCAAGCAGTAGGGAAGGGCTGGAGGTGGAATCCTCTGGGGCTCCCAGATACAGATATTGTTGGAATTATTAAGGGGGAGCTTCCCATGATAATCAAAGTACCAAAGGTGCCTAGACTTACCTCTCACCCTGACTGATTTGTATTATATGTATCTTTCTAAGGCAGAGGCATGGTTTCATAACCAGAGTATTTTGGTCTCTGTTGGCTAACTGTGAATTCACACACTTTGCAGAGCAAAGAGTTGGGAGTGATCTCTCCTCTTCCCTCCCTTAATTATTATCAAAGGTTGAAAATCTCATGCTGCAGAGATCCTTGGCAGTAAAGCAAGCTTCAAATGCCAATCATACTTTTCCCCACGGATTTAAAGGTAAGCAAATTTTTCCAGCTACTCCCTTAGGATTGAGAAATAAACTGAGAAAATGAGTGAATTTCATCTCAGAATAAGAAATCCTTTTGCAAGTCAGATGGTTTTTGCAATCTTTGCTTTCCACACAATTGAAGGAGGGCCTAATCTAGTTGTCAGTACATAGATCATTAAAATAATTTTTGATGATAGATCACTATGCGATTTTGGTTATCTGTCAACACATCGCTGTAACAAAACTCCTTTTCTTCCCACCAACTTCTTAGAGCCAGTGGTGTGCTGGTAAATGTTTAACAATAAGTTGGGGGAGGCAGGAAGTGCTAATTTGTACCATTTGCCAATTCTGTGGTATAAATACTCCCACTTAGCTGATTTCAAGCTCCCAGTGTGATGTCATTGAACATGGAGTTGGTTAGAGATGAGCAATATTTCTACCATGTACAGTGCAAAATAATAGGCACAATAATATCAAGAGCACAGATAACGAGAAGACATAGTGAAATAATTAGGAAGTAATGAGTCTTGAGTACAAAGTATTTCCTTTGCTTTAAATAACTGTAAATTGACATAATTTCATTTTTAGTAATAATCATGTACCCTAAGGTACCTAGCCTCTATGGGTGCCTAGATCACCCACAAATTTCCTCAAAATTGAAGCAGTACAATCTGACTCTGGTACACCACTGCTTGACAGCTATAAACAATCAAAAGTTGGAATAATATTATTGCTAAAGCTTGTCTCATTCTTGCACAAGCAGTAGCCCTCCAGGGACACGTGGACTAATGGGGAAGGAAACATTATCCAGTTTTACTTTTTTTGCTTAATAATTATTTATCAACATTTTTAGAACTGGTTTTACCACTGTAGACATATATCAGATTGCACATTTTAAATATGTGCAGTTTATTTTATTTCAGTTATATCTCAAAAAAACCATTTTTGATGGTTTCAAGGGACTTCAAAATATTGGAACATATTTACACTGTTTTGATCAATTGCATTTTTATGATAATTATAATGACTGAAAAATTTAAAGCTAGTCTTATGGTTGTGGAAGGTAAAATAATGATTCCATTGACATATATGTATTTTTAGGCAGAGAAATATGACAGCTCTATCAATAAGCTATTTAGGCATTAAAAAATTCATTATTGGTGGGATGCCTGGCTGGTTCAGTTGGTAGAGCATGTGACTTTTAACCTCAGGGTCATGAGTTCAAGCCGCCCATATTGGGCATGGAGCCTACTTAAAATAAAATAAAAAATACATTATGGTAAAATTTTAATGTGGTGAAACATGGGGTGAAAATTTGAGTTTGAATAGAAAAGAGAATGATGTGAAACCATCATTAGAGAAGAGCCTATTCATGATTGATTGATTGATTGATTTTAGTAATCTCTACACCCAACATGGGGCTCAAACTCATGACCCAGAGATCAAGAGTCTCATGTTCTACCCGCTAAGCCAGCCAGGTGCCCCATTCATGTGTTTTTTTAAAGGGATGGTTGTAGGTATCAATTGTTAGGATATTTAATTCAACTGACATAAACATTTTATGTTTAAAAGAATGACATAAACATTTGTTTTTGAGTGTATAAATTTATAATATGTCAGAAATTGCAGCCTTTGTACCTATTTAAACTCTTGATGGTAAAAGGTTAGCTGTCAACTAAAAAATGTGCAGGAAAGTCCATAGTTGTTCAATAATCATTTGGGAAGCACACTAACAAAAAAGATTGACTACTGACAGCTTACACAGTGGAAGCTTTTCCATAAAACCATCCCAACCTCCTGAAATGAAGGAATTGATTTTCCCTTCTCTGATTTCTGAGAATCTCTCTGAAGCATGAAACACATTTGAATATGGTTATTTGTAGATTGGTGGGGTTTTAACCGGTGCTTCTTGGACTGGGGACAAAGGGAAACATGGATGGTCACTACTCCCATAGGGTATGTGTCTCTATGCAAATTTCTGGGGCACGAAACTTCAGATTCTCTCTTCCTGACCCCCAAGAGGCTAAAAACAATTTGAACAGACCGAGGCCTTTTAATACGTCTTAATAGGTTCTTCTTTGACTTCCATAAAACAAAATGCAGTAATCAAAGGTTTAATGAACTTAATTAAAGTTCCCAATTCCCTACGTGGGACTGAAGTAAAACACAACAAACAAAACAAAAAGCCAGCCAAACAAACAAACCTCCCCTCTACCCCGTATTAAGGGCCAGAGGTTCTTGATTAAAATCCTGTGTCCTGCACTTGCCAGTTAGAGGAAAGTTTGAAAGTCCCTTTGCTCCTCAGTGACTTGGGGGATAAAAGACCTACCTTTTGGGGTACTTAGGAGGACGAAATAAGGTGAAGTGCTGGGTACCAAGTCCATGCCCACTACATTATGGCGCTTCCTTATTTTCTACCCCTTAGGTGGAGGAAGTCTGGGGGATGGCATGGGCCACACACAGATCCTCCTGCCAGCTTCCTTCCTTTCTTTCTTTTCTTTTCTCTTTCTTTTCTTTTCTTTTTTTTTTTTTAAAGAAGGTAATCAACAGGGGCGCCTGGGTGGCTCAGTGGGTTAAGCCTCTGTCTTCAGCTAAGGTTATGATCTCAGGGTCCTGGGATCGAGTCCTGCATCAGGCTCTCTGCTCAGCGGGGAGCCTGCTTCCCCCGATCTCTCTGCCTGCCTCTCTGCCTACTTGTGATTTCTCTCTCTGTGTGTCAAATAAATAAATAAAATCTTTAAAAAAAAAAAAAAGGTAATTAACAGTTTACAAAGTGCTCCCAAGGCTTTATTTCGTTTAATCTATACAACTCCATTTAAAAAAAATTTTTTTAAGGATACTGCATGTAAATTTATTTGTCTTCACGATGCTTAAGGCTTAATTTGTTGTAAGCCTTAGAGATAAAAAATAGATGAATAATTGTAGAATACTTTTGATAGGTTACACATATGGCACACTCAAAAATTAGTATATGACTTTTGCTCAATCCTATGCAACTCAATACGGATTGTGAAAATAAACATATTTTTAAAAAATATTTTATTTGGGGCACCTGGGTGGCTCAGTGGGTTAAGCTGCTGCCTTCGGCTCAGGTCATGATCCCAGGGTCCTGGGATTGAGCCCCGCATCGCATCGGGCTCTCTGCTCAGCAGGGAGCCTGCTTCCCTTCCTCTCTCTCTGCCTGCCTCTCTGCCTACTTGTCATCTCTGTCTGTCAAATAAATTAATAAAATATATATATATATATTTTTTTAAAGATTTTATTTATTTATTTGACAGACAGAGATCACAAATAGGCAGAGAGGCAGGCAGAGAATGAGAGGGGGAAGCAAGCTCCCTGCTGAGCAGAGAGCTGGATGCCGGTAGATCTCAGGACCCTCAGACATGACCTGAGCTGAAGGCAGAGGCTTAACCAACTGAGCCACCCGGGTGCCCCCAAATAAACCTATTTTTGATGTGATGAGCACTGGGTGTTACACCCAACTAATGAATCATTGAACACTTCATCAAAAACTAATGATGTACTATAAGTTGGCTAATTGAATTTATTTATTTTTTAAATTTAATTTATTTTTTCAGGGTTCCAAGATTCATTGTTTACGCACCACCCCAGTGCTCCATGCAGTCCATGCCCTCCTTAATACCCACCACCAGGCTCACCCATCCCCCCAACGCCCTCCCCTCCAAAACCCTCAGTTTGTTTCTCAGAGTCCACAGTCTCTCATGGTTCGTCTCCCCCTCTGATTTCCCCCAATTCACTTATCCATTCCTTCTCCTAATGTCCTCCGTGTTATTTCTTATGCTCCACAAGTAAGTGAAACCATATGATAATTGACTCTCTCTCCCTGAGTTATTTCACTCAGCATAATCTCCTCCAGTCCCGTCCATGTTGGTACAAAAGTTGGGTGTTCATCTGTTCTGATGGAGGCACCAGCTTCCTTTCAAGCAAAGAGACGTGATTTGGGGAGTCAACAGGCAGCAGGTGCCTGAGATCTGGCCTATAACTGGGGTAAACCTGACCCTCTCCCTTTCCTCAGGCCTCCTAGGCCAGAGGTCACCGAGGTTGGGCACACACCTGGAGCAGCCAGAGGTGTCCAGCCCAAGAAACCACGACTAGTCCTCTCCTTCATGGCTCAGCTCAAGTGCTCCTCTCCTAGGAGGCTTCTCAAAACCTTCTAGCCTTTTCCTTCTAGCTCCCCTCTCTCCCTCCCCCGAGACCCCTGTTACTCCATCCCTCTCCTTGGAAAACCATGCCTTTCTCTCTTATGTTGGAGATTAAAGGTACAGGCTTCAGGGTCAGAGAGATCTGGGTTCTAATCCTCGCTGTGTGACCCAAGACAAGACACATTAACCTCTCTGTGCCTCAGTTTCTCTTTAGTAACTTGGGAGCCATGTGTGTTGACAGTATGGTGTTTAGCACAACACCCACCACAAAAGGATGCCCCTTTTTTTATGATCACAGAGGTCTCCCTCTAAGAGTCTTGAGTTGGGGAGTTTTCTTGCAAAAAGCTCCTCACACAAAGTAAATAACAGGTAATCATGTCACTATTTTCAGAACAGCTGAGAGAGTGGGCGTGGGGCTCTCTCTCCCAGAATGGTGCCAACCCTCTTTGGTCTTCCTCACTCCATGCAAATTTCTCTTCAGCTCCAGATAATGACAGCCTGGAGTTTCCAGAGGCCGTGGAATGTCCAGCCACTGCCTTGCATAACCGCAGAACCCGGGAACACTGGACAAGGAAGGGCCCTCCCAGACCGTTCACCCGAACAGCACCCCCATTGTAAGACAGGCAAACCAAGACCCCACAGTGAGTCAGCACCCACAGGAAGGACGGTAAAGAATTCTAAAAATAGCCTCACCCCTTCCATTCACTTTCTCCTTGGTTTGTTTTATTTATTTATTTTTGTCATGACACTTTCCTCCCCTGACATCATGTCTTTATCCTTTTCCTCGTGTATCGTCTGTTTCCCCACCAGATGTAAGCTCCATGAGAGCGGGAACATGGTCTTGTGCATGGAGGGATCCCTAGCATCTTGCCCAAGATCTGGCCCAAGTCAGTGTCCAGTAAATGTTTGTTGTATAGATAAATGAATTGGTTGTTTGTCCTTAGAGATTCAGACACAAGCATTCACTCATTTGCTCATCTATCCAACCTCTAATGAACACCTTCTGTGTGAGAGGTTTGTCTGAAAAATCCTGGTGAATGAGACACTGCCCTTGCTCTCCAGCAGGTTCCTGATTAGGGAAGAGTAACCACCAGTGGCTAAGGACCTATTATATCCCAAGCTCTGGGCTGGCAGCGTTATGTGCATTTTCTCTGTATGTGCAGCTACAGCAACAGCTGACTGATACAGGATTTAAATCAGGTTTCTCTGATTCAGTCTCACTAGGTTGTCCCACTGAGTTGATAGCTCTGATTCCTGTTTTCCCCACAAAAAAAATTTTTTTAAATTAAATTCAGTTAATTAACATATAATATATTATTTGTTTCAGGGGTACAGGTCTGTGATACATCAGTCTTATCTAATACCCAGTCCTCATTACAACACATACCCTCCCCAGTGTCCATCACCCAGTTACCCCATTCCCCTCACTCACTCTCCCCTCCAGCAACCTCATTTTGTTTCCTGAGATTAAGAGTCTCTTATGGTTTGTCTCCCTCTGGTTTCGTCTTTCCCTCCCTTCCCCTATGGTCCTCTTTCTTGTTTCTCAAATTCCTCATATCAGTGAGATCATATGATAATTGTCTTTCTCTGATTGATTTATTTCGCTTAACATAATACCCTCTAGTTCCATCCACATCATTGCAAATGGCAAGATTTCGGGTTTTTTTTTTTCTGATGGCTGCATAATATTCCATTGTATGTATACACCACATCTTCCTTATACATTCATCTGTTGGTGGACATCTAGGTTCTTTCCATAGTTTGGCTATTGTGGACATTGCTGCTATAAACATTGAGGGGCACATGCCCCTTCGGACCACTACATTTGTATCTTTAGGGTAAATACCCAGTAGTGCCATTGCTGGGTCACAGGGTAGCTTTATTTTCAACTTTTTGAGGAACCTCCATACTGCTTTCCCGAGTAGCTGCATCAGCTTTCATTCCCACCATGAGTGTAGGAGGGTTCCTCTTTCTCAGCATCTTCGCCAACATCTGTCATTTCCTGACTTGTTAATTTCAGCCATTCTGACTAGTGTGAGGTGGTATCTCATTGTCCCCACAAAAACGTTTTGAGGTGTTCGTCCCCGGGAGCAGAGAGGAAGATGCTGGGAAAGAGATTGAGAGATGTGTCCCTGAGAACCTCCTGCATACTAAACTTGAGCTTCTCCTGCAGTCCCCGACTCTGGCAGCTAGAGAAAAGCACAAATAATAAAAATCCCAACCATTCACAGAGTCCTAGACAGTTCTTCAAAGGGATTTTGTGTAAGTTATTGCATTTACATGCCTCAAACTGTCCAAGAGGGTAGTCAGGGCTGGCATTATTACAACCAATTTAGAGCTGAGGAAATAAAGCTCAGAGAGGTGAAGTGAGACGTCCCAGTTACAAAGCTTCATCTAAACGCGGATCCCTTGGTTTCTAGCTCTGAGCTCCTTCCAGACACCCTATTTCTTCTGTGTCCTTGACAGAGACCATCATCTGAGCGCTTCCCTGTGGGAGGCATAGCATCATGGGACACGCATGCCGCAGCCCAGAGGCTGGAGCGTGGGAAGCAGAGCAGGATGCTTTGAACCCCATTTTATCAACATCCAGCTGAGTTTTCCCATTCCTCTCAACTTTCCCTGACCCCCTCCCTCGAGGTCTTTTCTTCCGGCCTTCATCCAACATCCAGTCAAGGTGGAGATAATGCAACTATTTTCTAGATGCCACAGAGATCAGAATCTGCTCTTTGCAAACAGCAAAAGCTGTTGGTGCAGCAGAAATGGGGCAATGAGGTAAAGGTTTTCAGCTAAAGCCTCCTCAGCCATTTGACTTATGACATTGGGCAGTCCACCCACACCACTGTTTCCTCTTACAATAAATGAGAATCCTCCCATGACGGCGGGGCTGTGACCAACACCTCTCCTTCCCCCGCACATCTTTGCCCCTACTAACTCCACTCATCTTCACGGTCTACTACTTTTACCACTTCCTCAGAAAAACCTTCCCCTGAGGCCAAATTGTCTTCCTGCCCAACTTCTTTGACATCGTTTCCTTCCCAGCATTCACTACAACTTCTATTTCTACCATTACCATTCTGTTTTCTGGTTTTGTTTTCTAGCAGGGGGCCTGCTACATAGTAAGTACTCGGTATATATTTGTTGGATGAGTGAATGAATTAATCTGCTTTCCTCCTCTCATCCCTCCTGCCTCCTCCCCCCCCCCCACCCCACACAGTTCCCAGGGGTGGGGTAAGGCAATGATGAACTATAAGCTGAGAATTCTTGGGCAAGGGTGGATGGCTGTGACCTCCGCTGCCCTATCCCTGCCACACTGGTCTTGCTATTCGGAGAACATGCCAATCTCATTCCTGCCTGAGGGCTTTGCATTTGCAAGCCCTCTCTCTGGTATGTTCTTTCCAGACACAAGTTGGCTTCATCCTTCATTTCCATCACATCTCTGCTCACATGCTGCCTCTTCAGGGAGGTCTTTGCTGATTGCTATTTCTGAAGTAATCCTTCTCAGTCTCCCTCATCCATTGTTCTCACACCTTTACCCCCATCTTCATAGCTCTTCTCACGACTGGATGGTAAGTTTCACATTGTTGGTTGACTTATTTATTGTCTTTCTCCTACGCGAGAATATACACTCTATGGGGTCAGAGTTTTTCTTTACTTTATTCAGTTCTGGCACACAGTAAATGCTCAATGAATATTTAGCAAATGATTGATTGATTGATTGATGAAAAGGGAGGTGAAAAAAACAGCTTTTCTTTTTAAAATAAAGCCCTGAATTCTTCACGTCAGATCAAGGAATAATTTCTAGGAAGGAGCAGAGAATATAGTACATGGTAGGGTCAGGAAGCCTGGGGAGTGGAGCAACTGTTTTCAGAAAATCTCACTTCTCTTTCTCCAGGAGTGTCTTAGACCTGGTAACTGATCCCTGAAAAAGAGTTCTTTTTTTTTTTTTTTAAGATTTTTAAAAATTTATTTATTTGACAGACAGAGATCACAAGTAGGCAGAGAGGCAGGCAGGGAAAAAGAGAGAGAAGAGGAAGCAGGTTGCCTGCTGAGCAGAGAGCCCGATGTGGGGCTTGATCCCATGACCCTGAGATCATGACCTGAGTTGAAGGCAGAGTCTTTAACTCACTGAACCACCCAGCCGCCCCTGAAAAAGAGTTCTTTATTTTAGAGAAACAATACTGGGGTGCCTGGGTGGCTCAGCCAGTTAAGCATCTCTCTTTGGCTCAGGTCATGATCCTGGAGTCCCGGGATGGAGTCCCAGCATTGGGTGCCTGCTTCTCCCTCTCCCCCTGCTTGGGCTCTCTGTTTCTCTCTCTCTCTCTGTCAAATGAATACAGAAAATCTTTTAGGGGCACCTGGGTCGCTCAATGGGTTAAAGTCTCTGCCTTCAGCTCAGGTCATGATCCCAGGGTCCTGGGCTCGATCGAGCCCTGCATCGGGCTCTCTACTTGGCGCGGAGCCTGCTTCCTCCTCTCTCTCTGCCTGCCTCTCTGCCTACTGGTGATCTCTGTCTGTCAAAGAAATGAATAAAATCTTTAAAAAAAGAAAAAGAAAAAAGAAAATCTTTTAAAAAGAGAAAGCGAGAGAAGCAACGTCCCCGGAGACCCAGCCACCTGCCTGTATCCCTGGCAGTATCCACCCTTCACAGAGAAATGATTTGCAGAAAAGCACTGACCCTTGAGCTTCCTCCTCTGAGCTTCAGGTTCCTCATCTGTGAAATGGGGAAAATGTACATACCTACCTCCCCAGAGTGTTGGGATGACAAGAAGATCACGTAGGTGAAAGCCCTGTGTGAACTGTACTGTCCAGTGCACTTCCTACTATGCCTCGGGAAGAGGGAGCATGTGGAGTCAGGTTGGCCTGGGGTGGTGTTCCCGCTCTACCACTCGCTGGCCATGTGGCCTTGGGTAAGTGGTGTCCTTTCTCTGAGCCTTGGCTTCCTTATCTGTTAAGTGGGACCATGACTTGTACCTACAATTTCCAAGCTTGTTTTGGAAGTTCAGTAAGAATCAAGTGAGATTATGTAAGTGTCTGGCTCCCAGTGGGTAACTCAGCAAATGTTCCTCAGAGGCACACACAGCCCTTAACCTACCCCGGGGTGGCTCAGTCATCTAAGTGTTCGATTCTTGATACCGGCGCAGGTCATGATCTCAGGGTCATGAGATCAAGCCCTGCATCAGGCTGTGCATTGGGCATGAAGCCTGGTTAAGATTCTGTCTCTCTCTCCCCCTCCCCTCTTTGCCCCTCCTCCACTCTCCGCTCCCACTCTCTCTCTAAAAAAAAAATACTCTGGGTAACAAAGTGTTCTTAGTCTGAGAGAGAAAGCAGACAACGATGATTTCTTTCTCTCCAGTTTCTCTTCGGAGAGAGGTAATCCCTGGCAAGAACCCATGCAGAGGACAGGGAGCCAAATGCAACCTCCCACATGGAGTTTCCGAAAAGTGTGAGCGCAGAGTTGCATAACCTGTCCCTGAGAGTATCTCTCCTAAAGTGTTTTCGTTAAACATTCCCTGAAAGGGATCACATGGTGGCCTAGGGAAGGAGTGGGCAGCCCAGGGAAGGAGGAAAGGAGAAGAGAGAGGGAGTTGGAGAACCCTGCAGGTGGGGTGGGATTAGGAAAGGAAGGTACCACATTTACTGAACTCCTACGGTATGCCAGGCACTGGGCTCACGCTATCTGACACCCACTTAGATCTTCCCCATAAATCTGAGAGATCAGATGTTACCACTCCTGCATTCCAAGGGAAGAAATAATAATTAATATTGCTAATGTTTACCTAATGCTGACTGCCTATCAGATAGTAGTAGCGTGAGCACATATTTGATCCTCAGGACAAACCAAATCATGGGTACTATTCTTATCATCATTTTAATAGAGAAGGAGACTGAGAGTCAGAAATGAAGTAGCTTCCCCAAGGTCACCTAGCAAGATAGTAGTGGGGCTAGGATTCGAATATAAGTGGGACTCAAAGCCCACAGACCTGTATGAGGACATCCCCCAAGGGATTTATGCGGAACGTGATCCCAACAAGAATTGGCCTTATAAACCCACAGTGGGAGTTCGGTGTGGAAATGACATAAGTGACCAAGTAACCAGAGGCACTCTTCTTCTCTGCACCCGGAGGACAGTTTGTCCCAGCTTGTGGCTGTTTGTCATTCAGTCTCTGACCTGAAGTTTAAAATTTCATTCATAAGTTTGGAACCACAAACCCAGCAGTGTGGGAAGGGCCCTTGGAGATCAGCTATTCTAGTCCAACGCCCTCAGATTACAGATGGGAAAAAACCCTGAGGCCTCAAGAGAGCCGTGGACATGGCAAGGTCACAGAGCAATTTTCTGTTAGAAGAGGATTTCGTTTGAGGTCAATTACAGATCATCTTGTTCTGTAATTACCAAATGTTGGCTCTACCTCTGAATCACTTGGGGAGCGCTTTATACATCCAGATTTCTGCGTTCTGCTTCTGGTGATTCAGATTTTGGTTTGCAACAAGGCCTGGGAATCGGACAATATAATATGTTCCTCGGCTGATTCAGATAGCACAAGGCCAGGGACTGCATTTGGAAGTTGGAGTCCAGTTCTCCTCCATCATTTTATACTTTGGCATACTAAGACGGGTCTTGCCCAAGGTCTTATGACAGGTCACTGGGGCCCTAGTTCAGGCTTTGTGATCATTCTTCTTCTCTAGGCTTCCTGTGGTCAGATTCTCAAAATGGGCCAAGGAGTTTGGCTAAGGGAGTTACTGTGGTTTTCCCCAGCTCTTGGTTTCCTTGTTGTAACCCAGATTAAGACAGGGAATGGTGCTCCATTTCCCAAGCTTGGAAAGATGGAATTCAAGAGCTGAAATCCTACAGGTAAAAGGAAACTGCAACAGGCTGTCCTGCAGGCCCACGGGGCTTTCCCAAGGCAAGCTCTAGGCTCCAGGAATGACGTCAGACCCCAGCTATTCAGTGCCCTAACACCTCAGGCTACCTGCATTTTCCATTGCCAGAGAATGGCTAGGGAGGGCTTTCCGTCTGTGGGAGGTGATGGGTGGAGAGGGCCCAGCTGTGATGCGAGGCGGAGCCTGACTCAGGAGGAGCCAAACATTCCCAAACCTGAAAGACCAAGCTGCTTGCGGGAACTGAGTCAAACCTCTCAAGCACTTTTTCTCCTTACTCCACCACTTATTTTGCACCCCCCCCCCCCCCCTTTGGGGATGGTTATTTGGGTTTTGGAGTGTGGTGTCTTGGGTTCAAATCCCTGCTCAATTTCTTAGGAGCTGCCTTACCTACGTAGAGTCACACTTCCTTTCTAGGTCTCTGTTTCTTCACCTTTAAAAAAGATGGGTAATACCCACTTTCTCGGATTGTGAGGATTAAACAAGATCACGTATGTATTTGATAAACAGAAGATGTTTTCTCAGAAAATGGGTCATCAGTGGACTAAAGGGATTTGAATATATTTTTGTTGATCCAAATTGAGGCGCCTTAAAGAATGGTTGAGCTGGAAAGCACCTCAAATCTTTGGGTCTTAAGGACTTCCAAACTGGAATTCAAGTGAACTGTTTATGGTATTTCTAAACGATAAGGGAAACCACATACTTACTCTTGATATAGTCTCACTTTTCTTTACTTTTGTCTGGAATAGTATCAACTCAAGGTGATAAATATGATTATCACATGATGTTCAGAGTTCTGATTGGCAGTTACATGTATCTTTGATAAGTTTTTTAATGGGGAACTAATTAGTAGAGGGTAGACTGAATGTTGGCAAACGTTAATGCTGTCTAACTCCTCATTTCGTAATCAGGGAAGCTGGGGTTTAAGAAGGAAGTGGCTTGCTAGTCACGCAGCTCATAGAGCTGGCTCTAAAACCCACATTCTTTCCCCGGAATCAGTTACTTCCCTTCTTTCCATTCTGGAGAAGGGGGATCTAGGCTCAATGAAGTTGAGGGGTTTGGGTCGGCTGGGACAGGAATAAAGTGATTCATCAATTTGCTGTTACTCTTTCTGTTTTGACTCATTCAGCAAATATTTACTGACTGCGTACACTCTGTGAACTCAGAGGAGAAGGTGGAGAGAAAACAGTTACGGTGGCAGGCAGGGTCAGAATGTGCTTCCAGGTATGACTTCAGAACCTGTCCTTTTTTCTATTTTGAATATATATGTATATATAAATATAAATGGATACCTATGTTATAAAGCACCCACTACATTGCCTCCTAATAATCAGGTTGTGTCAGAGGGCAGGGATTGTCCCAGTCATACGTGTCCAAACCTTCCTGGCACCCAGCAGCAGGTTCATTTAAAGTTATCCCGGACTCTTACTAGGAGAAAGAAAATAGAACCTATATTTAGAGACTCATTAATTCCTAAACTTCTTTACCTGGCTCTTGCCTATCCTCTCCCTACTACTCTCCAGGTTGCCCCGCTTTTCTTCAAGATTCCCCTATAGGGGGCACGCAAGCTCTACCTCTCTTGTGCCTCACTTCCGTCCGCCTTCACCCTTCATTTTGCGCATGTGCAAACTTCCCTTCCCGGCGGCCGTACACCGGTGTAGTTGGCTGGGCCAAAGATTGCACCCACTACGCCTGCGCACTCTAGCTCCGCCCCCTCCACCGCCGTCCCCGGAAACGCTTCCTTCCTACGCCGTCGCCGCTGCTGCCGCCGTCGTCGTTGGACCTTTGCCTCTCTAGGCCGGTAGGGCTTCTCCTCCATGGTCCTGTCTGTCAGCGCTGTTTGGGGAACCAGCCGGTGAGGCTGGGCCGCGCTCGGACACTTCGACCCTCGAGTCGGTCACCGGTGAGTGAGCCCCGAAGGAGCCTGCGGAAGGGCGGGCCCGAGCAGCTGGAATGGGCAGGATTTTCCCTCACTCTGGGAATGGGTCTGTCCGCCCCGCCCTTACCCCCCCTCCCGGAATGGGCTCGCCCCTTCAGTCCCTGTCCCTCCTCCCGGGCGGGGCGGTGTTGCTATGGTGACGGCCTGCTGGCTGAGGCCCGGCGTGTGTCCTCGCAGGTGCCAGGGCGGCCCTGGGCCCATGGCGCGGCAGCGCTGACCCAGGCCCCGGGTGGCGGCCGGGCCCCGAGGGCCGGCATGGCAGGCCAGTTCCGTAGCTACGTGTGGGACCCGTTGTTGATCCTGTCGCAGATCGTCCTCATGCAGACCGTCTATTACGGCTCGCTGGGCCTGTGGCTGGCGCTGGTGGATGGGCTGGTGCGCAGCAGCCCCTCGCTGGACCAGATGTTCGACGCCGAGGTAGGGTCACCAGGACGGCGCGGTCTGAGTCTCGGCCTCTTGGGGTGTGCTTTGTGGGTCCGACACCGCTCCCCCCCCCGACCCCGGGATCTAGACGTGGCTGGACCACCATCTCACTCTGTGACCCAGGGAAAGGGACCTCTTCTTTCTGAGCCTCAGGTGCCCCATCCAGGAAAATGAAAGCACTGAGAACAAAGGCAGATTATTAGTACAGAGGAAAGGGCCTGGATATCCTAAGGAACAGTCCTACATTCCAGGCAACGTGATGCATCTCCTTTCTGACACTCTGAGAAAGTGACTTCACTTCCCTGGCTGCAGATTCTCAGGTGCCAAATTGAAGAGAGGGAGGATGAAAGAGCATTCATGGAGGTATTATGGAAACAGCCTAGACTTTGGAATCGGGCCTCAGTTTAAATAACTCTTACTACCTGTGTGATGTGGGGCAAGTGCTGTCCCCTCTGAACCGACGTGTTCCTGTCTGCAAAAGCATGGCAGAGCTCATGGATTGCAATACAAAGAGCCTGTACTTTGGATTCAGAAAGGTTCAGCATCCCATCTAGTCTAAATATACCAACCATGGGGATTTGGGCAAATTGCTTCACCTTTCTGAGCCTGTTTTCTTTCCCGGAAACTGGGTGGAATAATTCTCAGCGCAATGTTATGAGGCCCAGAGACCCCGGAGGTATCTAGGAAGGTGAAAGTGCTTTATCAAGTAATGGAGGGCTAGGAAATGGTTGCATTTGAGAGGCAGCTGTGGTGTATGGTAATGAGCACAGCTCTCGGGGCCAGGAGATTGGGAGATCGGGAATGCAATCTTTGCTCCTGCTGCTGTTCTCTGTGTGGCGCTTGGGCAAGGTATTATCCGAAAAGGGGTAACAGTAATGTTAACGATAGCTTTGCGAGGCTGTTGTGAGGATAACGGGAGATTATCGAAGTCTGAGGTCTTTGTAAGCTTACGGTGATGGGCAGATGTTTGGTATTCAGTAGTATTGTCTTGAGAGTGGTGGAAGTTGCACACACACTGGGTGCCCAGTAGTAGCCTATTAGAAGCCTCTGTCCTCCTGGGAATGGCCTTTGGGAGTCCTGGGCGTTGTTGAAGAGCCATCTCATGCACACAACCTGGATTCTAGAGCAGGGGTTGGTGGACCTTGAAGGACAAGATAGTAAAGGTTTTAGGTCACAACTACTGGACCCCCCCACTGCAGTGCAAAAGTAGCCAGAGACAGTACTAAGCAAATAGGTGTGGTAGCGTTTCTGTAACACCGTTTTTACAAAACTACGTGTCTGACTGGTGGGGCCTCAGTTTGCCAAACCCCGTCTTAGTCCTTACTCTTGCCGTTTACTTACTGAATCACTTTGGGCAAATTACTTAACATCTCTGAACTTTTGCTTTTCCTTTGTAAGTCTCTTCTTGGCTGCTGTTTGGGGTCAAACGAGATACCAAAGTGGGTGTCTGTGAAAGCACCTTGTTGGAAATAGACTGCCATACAGATGCAGGGCCCTGTTGTCTTCTGTGATGTGGGAAGAATGCATTTTCCCTAGGAGGTCCTGGAGCCTGGAGCTCTGCCAAGCCAAGTCACTTTTCCAGCATATTTCCATTTGTGATTCCCCCTCAGATCCTGGGCTTTTCCACCCCTCCAGGCCGGCTCTCCATGATGTCCTTCATCCTCAACGCCCTCACCTGGTGAGTATCACCAGTTTTGCTTTCCAGCTTTTGGGGTCCTAGCACTGGAACTAACTTCCTAAATTCGGACATGAGACAGGCTGGCACTTGTTCCTGGGGAGTGGTGGACTAAATTGGGTGGCAAAGGCCAGTTCTGGGACTGGCTTCATTATAGGGCTCCTTCCATTATGATTTTGCTTTAGCTGGAAAGCTCTTACATCGCTCTGCATGCTGCCTGTGGGATAGCTTCCATCTCAGATCACTTCCCTGTTGTGGAACGAGGTGAGGAAGGGATTGGACCGGTAGTCAGGAGAAGTCAGTTCTGTTCTTGGTCCGTGTGCCATTGGCCAAATTACTTCCCTCCTCTCTAGGCCTCGGGCTCCTCGTCAGTACACCTGAGAGCTTTGACTGGGTAACATTGAAGGCCACTTGTGACCATTGCCTGCCCCTTGAGAGGCAGTGTGGCATAGCGATTAAGATCTCAGCTTCTGAAGGTGGACTCACTTGGCTTTGAATCTCAGCTTTCCCACTAGTCCCCAATTTCCTCATCAGTAAAATGAGGCAAATGATATTACCCGTCTCATAGTTGTAAGGGTTGAATGAATTCATTCATGGGAAGTACTTGGAACAGTACCTTGCACATTACTGTTCTTGGCCTTACACTGGGGATTGAAAATGGGTGGGCTGACTATGACCTGGATTTGGCTCCTGGATATGTTCTGTTTGGCATCCCACAAATAGTGTTTAAAATATTTTTCCATTTAGTTGAAAGTCAGGATGTTTTATATATAAAATCCAGATTTCTGGCTTCTTTTGAAAAATGGGAAGATCATTTGATTCCAGGCCAACCTTCCAACATGAGGATTTGTCCAGCTGCAAGTAGCTTGTTGTCCCCACTTGCAGTGGCCCCTGTACGCTTCAGGGTGCCACAGTCCCCACAGTCCCTAGGATTCCCCTGAGGGACAGTTACTATTTCTCATGAAGCTTCTACTTCTGTTTTTCTTCTACCCAGCCTGGTTTCCCTCCTGGCATTACCTGCCAGCCCCTCTAGGCGTCTAACAATGTAACCCTTGCTTCGCACTTCTCTTGCTTCCCTCTGACCACTAGGCTGTTATCTTGGTTGTCTCTACTCCCCAGATGATCTAAGGCCAGGACAACCCAGTGGTAACTCACTGCTGTCCTCTCCCCACAGTGCCCTGGGCTTGCTGTACTTCATCCGGCGAGGGAAGCAGTGTCTGGATTTCACTGTCACTGTCCATTTCTTTCACCTCCTGGGCTGCTGGTTCTACAGCTCCCGTTTCCCCTCGGCGCTGACCTGGTGGCTGGTCCAAGCCGTGTGCATTGCACTCATGGCTGTCATCGGGGAGTACCTGTGCATGCGGACGGAGCTCAAGGAGATCCCCCTCAACTCAGCCCCTAAATCCAATGTCTAGAATTGGGTCCTTTGGACACCTGGCTGGGCACTTGGCCCCACCCTCCCACCCCACCTCCCCCAACACCTTGGGCTGCTCAGATCCTCCAGACGAGGTCCAGCCCATGTCTGAGGAGAACCCTGGAAATGTGAAGTCTCTGTTGGTGTGGGAGAGATAGTGAGGCCCCGTCAAGAAGGCAGGTAGCAGTCAGGACCACAGCTGCAAGAATGGCCTCTGTCTGCTGAAGCCTGGCTGTCTGGGAGGTCAGCAAGGGGACCTCTGTCAGGGTAATAACAGAATTGGAACCATGTCATTCTTGAGCCACCATACCTGTCACCAGCCTGTTATTTTAAAAAAAGAACCAAATCAAGGATATCTGATTGGAGCAAACCACTCTTCTAGTCATCTGTCTTACCTTCCCGGGACAGCTGTTAACCTTTGCCATGTTGCTGAACTGCAGCTATTCTGTTCGGAGAAACATTCGGTTTCTGGATCCATAGCCACAGAAAGAGACAGAGGTACAAAGTATTAGGCTGCGGTCGGGGAGAGGACAGCAGATGGAGGCATCAAGCACAAGGAAAATGCACAACTTGTGTCCTGCTATACGCATGTGTGCACACATCTATGAACCCATGACTAACTTTCTTCCAGTTCTCTCTACCGGGTCCCCACCTGCTGCCAGCTTTGGACAGAGCAGGCCACAGGACCCAGAGAAGAGGCCCAGCATCGCTCCTGGTCCACCCTTCATGACAGAGTCACTGCCTCTTCTCTAGGAATGACTAGGCACCCCAGCTCCCACCGGACCTCACTTCTGGCAATAGTTCCTTTTTCCTGCCTTCCTGGGAATTCTGAAGTGGGAAGGGTATGATGCGTGCCCAGAGACAGGAAGCCCAGCCTTCCAACTTGGGTTGTGCTGATAGTGCTGAGGTAAATAGGAGTTTGCTGCTAAGATTTCTGTTTAGGGTGGCATGTCCTCTGTGAGGGGCTTGCAGCTGTCCCTCCTGTGTACATAAATACAGTATTTTCCATGGTTCTGCCTGTGCTTACTTTGTACTGCTGTGGCTGGGCCGGTGAGATACCTGCACAGCCAGACAGGGTAGCTATAAAGAATGATTAGGCCACCTCCTCCTCTTCTAGACCCCAGATTGTTCTTCCATTTGGTTAAAATACGAAGTGTGGGGAATTCCTGTCCTACCCCTCCATCTACGGCCACCTCTGCTCTGCCTTGGGTGAGCTGCCATGACTGAGTTTCCTTTTTCTAGCCAGTGATTTCTCAGTGTGTCCAGTGGAACACACTTGGTCTAGACCCACTTCTGTACTGAAACCATCAGTGTTCCTCTTCGGGTCGTCTGGAGTCTGCCAAGAGCGTGGTCAGCTTTCAGCTTTGCAGTGTTAAGACTTCACAGATGAGTTTTGCTCTCTGCCCACGAAGCCATTCTAGCTTCCTGGCTTCCAGCACTGCAGAGTAGGGAGGTGAGGCTGACAGGGTGAAGGTTAATGAGTGAACATGTTTGTGGGAGACAGGGAGGGTGCTAGGTTGAGGCACTACAGTAACTCAGTGCTCTGGCCAAGCTGGAAGGAAGCAGCTTGTTAATGGGGCTTGAATCCTGGCTGCACAGTCTAGCAGATAAGGCCAACTGAGGTGACTTCCCCTGGGTTGGTGGATTTCCCCTAGACACCACAAACCATAAAGGCATGTGGCTAACGTTTTTTGGGGAAGGTCACCAGAGCACAGGTCATGTGGCTGTTGTCTCCCTTAGTCAGCTGGGGGCTGGTTGCTCCAGCTGTGTTGGCACACATCTTTGGGAGTTTCCTTCAGAGACTTGTGCCTGTTCTGCATATCTTCTGTAATGACAAACTTTGCCCCTTGAGTGGTAATTTGGTTTTTAGAAACTGCCAGAAGTCAGGGGAGCCAACTTTTCCCCTCCAACAATAGAGTGACAGAGCCGGGTGACAGTTAGGAGTGAAAAATGTGTGACCTTAATGAAATTATTTTTTTAAAAAATTTTATCTATTTGAGAGAGGGAGAGAGCATAAGCCAGGTGGAGAGGCAGAGGGAGCAGCAGATTCCTCACTGAGCAGGGAACCCAATGTGGCGCTCAATCCCAGAACCCCGGGATCATGACCTGAGCTGAAGGCAGACATTTAACTGACTGAGCCACCCAGCTGGCCCAAAATTGTTGTGATTTTCTAAAATAACAATAAAAGCAGTGTCTAGAGGCAAGTTCCAGAGAGAACTGGACAGTGGCAGGGACATGTTTGTCATTTTATTTATTTTATTTTTTAATGTATATACTATTAAAGTATTTATTTATTTTAGGGAGAGAGAATTCCAAGCAGACTCTGCTGAGCAGGGAACCCGATGTGGGGCTCGATCTCATGACCCTGAGATCACAACCGAAGCTGAAAGCAAGAGTCTGATGCCCAACTGGCAGCACCACCCAAGGGCCCCTGTTTGTCATTTTTAGTAATAAATAGCTGTGCTTAATAGATGTCCAGCAGCGGGCCAAGTGTGTTACGTGCTGTTTTCTTCATCCTCACAGCAACCCTCAGAAGTAAGAAATGTCATCTGTATCTTACAGATGTGGAAACGAAGGCATTTGCCCCAGGTTATGTGTTAGGAACTGTCAGACCCAGGATTTGGGTTCTGGTTCTAACAAACTCATTCTGAAAACATTAAAGGATGTGCAAGTTCTACAGTTTTAGTCTTTCACCTTTCACCTCTGCCTTCCACTGTATTTATTTTTTTTAAATACAAAGGATATGTAGTGCTTTGTAAATACTTGAGTTTTCCAAGAAGAACTAATAACTATATTAAATATGGCCACAGAGTCCCAAGTGAACAGATAAATGTAGGAAATGGTTTTATTTCCAAAGGATAAAGGAACGTTAGCTCTACCCCGCCACTGAGTTGGTGTATCTCTTGACTTTCTAGGGTATCTGAAGCGTGGACTTCCTTTCATTCCCCACCCCCTAGCCCCCACTACCTCAGGTTCCATTTGGAGAGAGAGGGGGAGACTAGTGCATAGCTGGTGCTCAGAATAGTTTATGACCCGGAGGGAAGATGGGAAAGGAGAAAGGGATGTCTAGCTCAGAGGGTGCCCCTAGCTCCCAGTTCTAGGCAGTCCTGTCTGGATCAGAGCCAAATGGGGGCTGGGATCGCAGCCAGCCGATGCCAGGGGGTGGGGTGGGAAGGCCCGCATGAATCCTGTCGGGTGCACAGTTCAAACATGCTCCCCTGGAAGCACTTCGGCTGCTCAGTGACTTCCCAGATCAGAGTAGCTTCCTCTAGCGGGTCCGGGGGGCAGTCCGTGCACAGACATGGATCTCCTCCCTGTATCTGTAGCCCAAGGAGCACAGAGCTTCAGGGGCAGGTGCAGTATGGGCAGACTGAGGGCACAAGAGAGGCCCTCTGTGTAGAGGGAATTAAAGCCTTGCTTGAGGATATTTTGTAGGAAAGTAGCAAGTGGTGGTGAAAACAACGTTGAGATAGGAATGGGTAGGGGTTGCTGAGAGTTTGGATCCCTGTCCTGCTACTCTATGGCCAACAAAGAATTGTAGGGGGCGTGGAGAACTTGAGTGACTTGGCCGGTTAAGTGTCCAACTCTTGATCTCTGCTCAGGTCTCGATCTCAGGGTCATGAGTTCAAGCCCTGTTTGGGCTCCATCCTGGATGTGGTGCCTACTTTAAAAAAAAAAATAAATGAGTTGCTGGGCCCAGAGACTATAGGACTTGAGAGAGCTGCAAGGGAGTGCAGGGTTAAATCCTGGGTCCCATTACTAGCTGTGAGGATTTAGATAAGCTGCTTGACAAGGAAACCTTGGTTTCCTTGTTTGTAAAATGGGGATAAACTAGCAGTTCCCTGTGTTGTGAAGATTCAGTGAGATACTAAGAGTAAAGCACTTAGCATGGTGCATGGCGTGTAGGAAGTGATCCAGAAATCTTGGCAGTTCTAGTTACTGGACCCCTGCCCCATCTCTCCTCGTTTTACAGAGACACTTTTCTCCCCAACCTCAGTGTTCTCAGCTGTCAGACGGGGGACAGGTTTGCCCACGATCGGGATGCAGCTACCCAGTACTGCGTGCGCTCCTAAGTGCCTTCCACTGCAGAGTGACTTCTGTGTGCTCGCACTTAATCTAGTGGGATAGACACCATTATTTTCCCATTTTGTCCACAAAGAAACTGAAGACTAGGAGTAAACAACTTGCCCTAACATCACACAGCTGATGAGAAGCTAGGCCTGTCTGCCTCAACAGCCTCATCCTTGCACGTTCCAATCATGTTTCGTGGTAGGTGATCCGGAATAGGAGAGGGACAGTCTCTGGAATCCAGATGTCATTATAACAAAAGGCTGTAAATGTGAACATAAGACTGGCTTTTTAACAAGCAGCTAATTCCCGTAAAGGTGAGCAGTTAGGCGGGTGCTCATGAGTGAGAAACAAGGGGCTTTATCAGGGCATAGCGCCGGGAGAAGGCAAGAGAAAAAGTACAGACATTTCTTGAACGTCGCACAAACTGGCTTAACCTACATCAAACCTGATTTGCTCGAAGCCCTGTGGAATGGATATTAGTATCCCTATTTTATAAACTGATGAAGTAGGCTCAGAGAGCGCATACGACTTCTAAAAGTCACTCTGAATCAAACACTTAAATTTCCCCCCGTTAACTGGTAGGGAGCCGTTTCTGCAGGTGGTGTCCTCTGAAGGCTGAGATCTGTTGCAAACTCCTGCCCAAAGCAGGATCTAACTGAGCCCAGAAGAGGAGCCTCACTTTGAAGTAGTCAAGCACAGGGAAGGTGGTAACGGGAGGACCTCAGCTGTGGGACTGTGGGAGACAGGTTGAGGCCCAAGCGCCAGCTCAGGTTGGGGTAAGTCTAGAAAGAGTGCACTGCTGGGAGTCATTCACACCGCTGCCTTCATCCTTGTCCCTCCCCGCAGCGGTACCCGGGATCCCAGCCTCACCAGCCTCAGCACACAGGCAGGGCCCATCCAACTGCTGTCCTTGGGCCCAACTCTGGCTCCCTTTGCGGCAAAGTGGAAGCTGCCAATCTTACCCACGCCTTTCAGGTCCTCACTTGGGGCTCCCCGGGCGGGCTCCCCGGGCGGGCTCCCAGGAAGACTAGTGCAGGGGGTCGCCAGCCCGGTGTGTTTTGGTTGGCGCGCGCTGCCCTGATTGCGCGCAGACTGACGTTCGCGCAGAGGTTGATGGAATGGTGGGTGCTGGGGGTGAAAGAGCGAGTGGGGCGATTTCCGAAGACGGGTGGGAATGATGATGGCCAGCAAGGAAACCGAAACGGCAACTACCCAGGAGGTGGCCCGGGGTGCCAGCCGAGCCGCAAGACAGCTCCGGGTAGAGGTTGCGGGGAGGCGGTGGCGCGGGGGAGGTGCGCGGAGGCGCACCGGAGCGGAGTGGGGCTGGGCGGCAGCGAGCGGCCCCGCGCAGGCAGGGTCAGGGTGGCAGCGCCGCCCAGGGCTAACGCGGTGCGTTTCCGGCCCCGCCAGCCCGGGAGGCGCAGTCTCAGAGCTGAGAGCTCCGGGGAGGAAAAGGGTGCAGGCGGGCTGGTTCGGGGAAACCCCTGCCATCTTCCTCCCTCCGGCACCAGGCATCTGCTCCACCGCCTGGGGTCTTCGCGGGAGGGCTCTGCGCCCCTTGGTTGCTGCGTTGCTTTCTTGAGGGCGCCACTCCGCGCACCTGTCTTCAGGGGAAGATCCCCAGATAGCCCGGGTTCCCTGGGCTTTCCCTCTTCCCAACTGCACGTTCAGGGCTATGTCTCCTGCCGACTGAGGGCGACCCCGACTGAATGGGGTCGACCGGGCCTTGGGATTGGGGAGCTGGGTGTGTCGTGTCCCACGGGAGCTGTAGAGCCCAAGTCCTGACACTAGGCCTGACATTTCGAGGCCCAGCTGACACCCATTTGTTGACACCCGACGCTGTAGTAACCGGGGTACAATGCACGTGAATGATGGGCTGGATGGGTGCGCTCTTGTGCCGTTTTCCTTTCTTCGGAAAATGGAATGGGGAGCAGCCCGCAGTTCTAGATTGGAGTTCTGGCGCCGTCACGTCACTTCCTCGTCGTGTGGGCCAAGTCCCCTTCTGCCTCCGCGGCGCCACGGGCTGTCATCTCGTTGGCTTGCAGGGCCATTGTGAAGCATCTGGCACCCAGAAAGTACCTGACCAATGACCCAGAAAGTCCCTTCTGTGACCGCATAGAGTGCACTCGTCGGCAGGCCAGCTTGCAGGGGTGGGGAGTGGTGCAGCTTGCTCGTTTCTGTGTGCCACGTTCTAGGCTGACCTGAGGGGCCTGGGAATGGGGTGGAAGAAACCTAAAATCGTGATGCACTTTCCCTCCCCACCTCGGTCGAGGGCCTCTTTCCTCCATCCTTTCCAGTCCCAAACAGGCAGAGGCGGCGGTAGTATTTCTCAGTTCCCAATGGGAGATTTTATTTGTAGACTCGTGAATTTGCCCGCCCATCCCTCCCGCTCGGATGAGTGCGCCAACTCCACCTTCGCCTCACACGTCTGGCTCCCGTCCCAGGTCGCGCCACCTGTGAACAGAGACCTCGGTGTTAGGAGCAAAGAAGGCCGCCAGGGGGCGCTGCCGTCTGGGGAGAGGGCTCAGGGACCAGGGCCTGCTGAGGTCAAGCGTGTTGGAGATCTGGGTTTTGTGAAGGGGAAACCTCCCTTTCAGCTGGACCCCCCAAGCCCTCCATCCCTTCCTCTCTTGGGACCTCGGTTCTCTCATGGGAGGGTGGAGTAATTTGTTTTCTTTCTTATTCTATTTCTTCCCCCCTAAAGAACTTTTTGTTCAGAGTAAATCTTTGAAACATAAATAAATGAAACAAATGTGGGGTGGTGATTTGGTCTAAGAGGGGATGGGATATGGCAGAGCTCTACTTGACTGCCTTCCCCTGAATTTGGAAATCCCTGAATTCCTTTACTCAGACTCATGACTGAGATTCTGAGCCTTAGCAATTATGGACCCTCCTGAGGCCTCCAGACAGGGAGACACCCCACCTCAGAACCAAATTATAATCCTTGCCTCCCTGCCCCTGTCCCTTATCCCACTTATCTCCATGTCTGTTATGAGAAGAGGTCAGCAGGGCTCAAAAAAAAAAAAAAAAAAACAAAACCCAGAACCCCTATTTGGGTCTTGAGAGGCCCCAGCCTAGCTACCACTCTGCTGTGCGGCCTCCATCCATGGTTTCCCCCTCTGTGGGCATGGAGGGGAGTCCCCTTAGCACTGCTAGATAGCCATAGCCCGCAGAAGTCTGGATCCTGGGCCTCTGACTCTGGGGCCCAGCTCCACATCTGGCTCGGGGGCCCGTGTCTCACCCTGGCCGGGCCGTGGTATTGTCACACTCTGTATAGATGGCACATGGGTAGCTCAAGTGATGCAGAGCAGAAGCGGGTACAGCAGCGCTTGACCCAGCGCAGGGCAGACGGTCTGCACATCACCCGGGGCCCTGGGAGGTGGATTCGCGTGGGCAACCCCTCAAACCAGATCCACTGGTCAGCTGCTTCCAGCTGCTGCTTGTCCCCCGAGGGAGTTCTATGCTGGTAGGTCTTCAGGAAGACGATGGGAGGGTCCCCAGTGGGTGATTGCCTCCCCTGAGCTCCAGGGCAAGTGGTCAGGCCATCATCCTTCGATGTCCTGGGGAGCTCGGGCTCCACCTGCGCCTTGCTCTGGCACGCTGCTGTGGGTGACTGCTGGGCTTTGTTCTTCTCCCCCAGCCCCACCTTGGGCTCCCCTGTGGACTCTGATTTCTTGGATTCCAGTATGTTCTTGGGGCACCCAGCATCTTGGAGCTCTTCGTTACCTTGTTCCACTCTATCGCAGACATTGCTGCTCCTGGCACAGGGAAGGAAGGCAGTCAGCAGAGCAGGATGAAGGCCCTGGTCCTCCAGCCTCTCCCTGAGACTGTTGCTATGCGACCAGCTCAGGGGAGAAAGCTAGAGAGGGCCAGAAAGGAAACTTCACCACCAGAAGCCTTGTACCTGGAGGCAGGGGAGGTTTTAAGGCCTGGAGAAAGGCCAGAAGAGGCTGGGGAGGTGAGAGACAGTAACCCCTGGTTAGGACACCCAGGACTAGATGTCGTCTGTGTGGGCTGCTGGCCAGGGTTCTGCCTCTCTGGATTGCAGCTGATGGGGTGAACTAGTCCAGTGTTTTCAAACTGTGCTCCAAGAAACCTTGCGTTTCGGAAGAGACCTCTCAAATGCCCTCCCCACCCTGGGGAAGGGCAGGGGGAGGGTAGAATCCTTTTCTGCCCAACACAATTGAGGCCTGAGGAAAGATACTCCAAGAGAGGGTCTGCTGCTTTAAATAGTTTGGAAAACTATGGGACGAGAGAGGCCTGACCCGTCCAGCCCAGTGTTAACTGACTGCCTGCGCCTAGGAGGCCAGCTCAGAGAGAGGAGCTCTGAGAGGGGGCGTTAGCCTTCCAGTGCTAGGAGACTTGCCCCAAGGGTGTGTGTAATAGACTAAGTCCTCTATAAAGTGGCAGCATTGTCCTAGCTGAGTGTGTGAAGACTCAGGCTCAACATAATGGCAGTACCGATGTTAATTGCTACCACTGAATGTCTGCAGTGCATCTGGCCTGGGACCCTCATACCAGCCCCACAAAGTAGCAGGCAGTGAAGGGGCAGAGTGGCTTGGTGAGCCCAAGCTTTCAAGACCGACAGCCCGGGGTTCAAATTTGCCTATGCCTCTCACCGCCTGTCTGATCTGGGGCAAGAAATTTCACTTCTCAAAGCTTTAGTTTGTTTCCTCATCTGTCAGACTGGGATATCTCTGTTCACCTAATAGGACTGCTATGAAGAATTAACTAGACAGGAAATGCTTGTGAGGTACTTAGCAGGTGCATAATAAATATCAACTTTCTTAATATTCTGACATATTTTATGAGGAAGTGGAGCCTTAGCAAGATGGCTGGTCTGCAGGTGAATCTCTGGGTTGTGTGCATTTGAGGGTGGGGAGGAGGAGGAGGAGTGGCCCCTCTTGCTTGGGTGGTGCCCAGTTAGTGGTTAGTCCCATAATTGGATGATTGTGACGATGGTTAGGATCACAGCTCTGATACCACACAGGAGTGGCTTCAAATCCTAGCTCTGCCACTTACCGGTTTAGTTAGCTGGGACAAGTCACTGCCTCTATTGAGTCTCAGCTCCCCGTCAGTGAGCTGGGGCTAATAGATCCTTTATCATAGATCCCTGGTCAAAGTCAGGTTTTCTAAATTTGTCAGCATAGACAATGCCTGTTCCCAGTGAAGATAGCCATTGGGTCCATGTTGGGGGCCAGGGGTGTGCCGAGCTCACCCAGTGGAGATCCCAAGGATCTTTGGAACTCTGAGCAGTGAATTCCAACACCTTTTGGCCAGGTTATGCAGTTCTTGGATCCGGGGGTTCGAGCTCTTGAGCAGCTTCAAGAGTGACAAGTTTTTTAATACCTGTCGGGGTTGAGAAACCAGGAAAACAGAAGCTTCAGCTTTCTTGGGGTGGCCTCCCACACCCCACCTAGACTTTGGCTCAACTCAGTTCCGTGCTGGGCCTGGTGACTCCTGGGTCACTACAAGCCTAGCAATCCCAGACCAAAATGGGGCACCTCACCATCTTAAGTCGGTTCCGGCCGATTACTTTGCTGACAGGTTGTGGTATCTTGTCCTGTGGTTCTTCATCTTGTATCTGAGAGACAGAGGGAGAGAGTGCGCGAACGTAGGAGAAATCCCCCCCACCCCAAACGCCTCTACTGTGCTTCTCCATTTGGCTGAGCATGGATTGACCAACCTTTGGGAGTTTTGTCACCTTGGTTTGGGGGCAGAAATGGGGAGACCATTCTAACTCTCCTGACCTCCCTTCACCCTTCAGCTCTTCCTTCCTCTCCCCCCACCCCAGGCTGGATAGCCCCTGCTCTGCGTGTGGTCTAGCCCCCTCTGTGTCCACTCCTAAGTCCAACCTTGGAAACCATTCTATTCTTGGGCCTCTTCTTTGCTGATGGACTCATACTGGGGCTGTGAGACCTCAAAGACAGATGGAGCAAGACTGGTACCAGGCACCACCTGCTCCCTGCCCCTCTAAGTTGGGCCAGCACTCAGGCTGGCCGTCAGGGTGGCTCTGCTGGAGCCTCCAGCTAGGGGAGCTGTGACATCACTGAAATTTGTGACAGCAGCAGGGCTGGGTCTCCAAGGAGTACGTGTGTGGCAGGGGTGGAGGGTGAGGAGGAAACTCCCATCTGTGGAAAAACCTAGTAGGTACCAGACAGAGGCATACACTATCAACACCTCCCTGTGAGGTAGGAGAATTATCTCCTCTTTTTAAATAAACAAGCCAAGGTTCAAAGAGTTTAAATAATTTACTCAAGGCCACATAGGGAGCTGGAAATTTAAGGTCTGGCCGTCAACACATGAAACCAGGCATTCCCAACTATGCTCATCTGTTCACTCATGTCATATGTTGACCGTGCACCTGCTACATTTGTTATTCTAAGCACTGAAATAAAAGACAGTTCTTACCTTCAAGGAACGTACATTCTAGTGGGGGAAAAAAAATAGTGGGTGTGCTTGTGACTGTTTTACATTTGGCTCTCTGAAACAAAATGTGTGTGTGTGTGTGTGTGTGTGTGTGTGTGTTTATTATGAATTTTACTGATAGAAATCTAAAATAATAAAATTCTACAACACTCTTTGTTATAAATTCCAAAGAACCAGTTCATTCATTTTTTTTTAAGATTTTATTTATTTATTTGACAGAAAGATCACAAGTAGGCAGAGCAGAAAGCAGAGAGAGAGGTGAAGAAGGCTCTCCGTCGAGCTGAGAGCCCGATGTGGGGTTCGATCCCAGGACCTTGAGATCATGACCTGAGCGGAAGGCAGAGGATTAACTCACTGAGCCACCCAGGCACTCCAGTTCATTCTTAAAGTATGCTTTTCTTGGATTTTGCCTAACTCCCATCCATAACCGACCTATGGCTGCAGAGCATGAACAAGTGGAGTTCCAACATAAATGCTGACATTTTCACTTACACTAAACAGGAAGAAGAAGGTACAAAAGTGAAAGAATAAAAATGGTCGAATTTCACTCATTCATCGGTGACATATTGACTCATCTGCTGTATTGGATCAGAGTTTTCAAATACCGAAAGTGTATTTTCTCAGATTTTTTTCACGGTGCGCTGTTTATAGTGGACTAGCTACAGATGGGACATACGTGTTTACACTTAATTGCATTATTAATGTCTCCTCCGTTGTTTCTTAAGGCTAGACCAGGGGTCAGCAAATTTCTTCTGTAAAGGGCAAGATCATAAGTATGTCAGGCTTCGCAGACCATATCATTACAGCTGCTCCCCTCTGCTACTGGAGTGTGAAAGCCGCCACGGATGCTAGCAAATGAGTAGGCATGGCTGTGTTGCAATAAAACTTTATTTACAAGAATAGTTGGAGTGGATTTGGCCCATGATCAACCCCTGGTGTAGACAATCAATAATATAATAAAACCTGATTTATAGCAAGTACCTGTGTCTCTGGGGTTAGAAACTCCTACCAGGGCTGATTTCAGGCTACCAGTGTGATGTCACTGAATGCACAGTTGAATGGAAATGCACAGTAGCCTACCATTCTATCCACTGTCGTCCTACAGATGGGAAGATTCTCAAGAACACAGACAGTAGCAAAAGGTAGCAAGCATCACTGGAAAGTGATGAGTTTGGGCATTTTTCACCTTTGTTTTTAACATCATTAATTTAATTAAGTTTGCATAATTTAATTCTTAATGATCTCTATGCTTAATGACTGGTCAGCGGAGTTCGTGGAAGCATAATAGGCTTTTACAAGCCCTTATGAGTCAGTTCCAGCACACCACTGTCATGGCAGAGGGAAATAAGTGTGGGGAGAAACATAAACAGGGCAGAGGGCCGAGGGAGAGCAAAGTAAAAGGTTTGCTATTATTAAAAAGGGTGGAATGGGCAGCATTCGCCAACCAGATGAGATTTGAGCAGGGACCTGAAGGCAGACTGGAAGCAGCAGGACATGAGGGTGGGGAGAGGGGGTTGTGGTGAAGGGCTGGGGCAGAGGAGGGCTGCTCTGAAGGACCTGCCTAGCTGGCCGCATGGGTAACCAGAAGAGCCTGTGGAAAACAGCTTCCCAGCCCCCAGTCGTTCAGCCAGTCCGATACCCAGCGGAGCGAGAACTACTCTCCACCACACTGCCTCTAGGGCAGGGGGGTGTGCAGGCATAGGGGCTGCTTAGCCCTGGCTTTTAGGGGTGACAGACCAACCCTAGGCTACAGAACATCTTTGTCCATGTCAGTGTCCTTTATTATTAGGGTGAACAGGGGAGGTTAACGTTCTGTGACCCAGGGGAGAAACCTGGAGGTGACTCAAGAGTGGGGGACACTCCCTCTCTCCTTCTCCCTTCTGTCCAACCCACTACTCCTGGCTCCTCTTCTTGCCGGCACGAGTTCAGCCCTTACCACGTGGACTCTGGTGGGCTGCCTCCAGGCCCTCTACAACGGCCACTCAGTGCCCAGGTGTCAACGTCCTGGGGTCCCACTGTGTGCTACACACTCGGGAGAGCAACATTGCAGGCAGAGCATGCTTCCTCTCAGGAAGTTCATGGGCCCGGGGGGAGGTACCGCTAGAATATGGGCTTTCCAGTGACAGTTTTGTCTGTTCTATTCGTTGATAAACCCCCAGAGCCTGGTAGGTCCCAATAAGGATTTTTTGAAAAAGTGAAGTAAACAGCATTACCAATGACAAAGGTAATCCCAGGGGCTGGTGGACTCCAGAAGACCAGCCTACGGAGGTTGGACAAGTCTTCGTAGACACGGTAACGAGGAATGAAGGAGTGGAAGTTGGCCGGACAAAGGGATGTGAGCTAGGCTGCATGTTCTCAAAAGAGGGAATTTTGAAAACATAGGTGTGGAAAAGGATTATGAACAGTTATATGTTGCTAGAGTAGAAAGAAGGGACCCAGAGTGCCGTGGCTGACTGTTTGGGGCTTTCCCACCAGGGGACTTGGAGTTTGTCCTGAGGCTCCAGAGACCCCCCTGGAAGGGCTCTGGCAGCCAAGGCAAAGTGGCTAGATTTGGTGCTGGGGGCCTGGCCTGCTGGCCCTGCCACTCTGTTCTAGTCCGCGCTTTCCCCTCACGTGCTCACCTCCCTCAGAATCGGTGTCTGTCTGAGCATTTCACCCCCTGGGCAGGGAGTTCTCCATGCCCAGACTCTACTCCGGCAGAGACTCCCACAGCCATTTTCCATGTTCCATCTTGTCTGGTCCTTCCATTTACACAGGAAACCCACTGGTGGGGAGGGAGCCTTATCCAGTGACACACAGCCTTGTGGACCAACTCCAAGGCTCTTGAGTGGAAAACCACCACTCTTTCTCTCCTTAGTTGTGGTGAAATACACATAACTTAAAATTTACCGACTTAACCATTTTCAAGTGTACAATTCGGTAGAGTTAAGCACAGTCTCTTTGTTGCGCAACCATCACCACCATCCATCTCCAGAACTCATTTTCGTCTTGCAAAACTGAAGCTCAATACCCATGAAACATTGACTCCCTATCTCCTGGCCCTGGAAGTCAGCTTTCTGCTTTCTGTCTCTAGGAATGTGACTGCTCTAAGTACCCTTGTAAGTGGAATCGTACAATAGTTGTCTGTTTGTGTCTGGCTTATTTCACTTAGCACAGTGTCCTCGAGGTCCATCCATGTCATAGCCTGTGTCAGAATTTTCTTCCCTTTTTAAGGCAGAATAATATTCTACTGTATACCACATTTTGTTTATTCATCTATCCATGGGCACTTGGATTATGTCTACCTTTTTTGGCTATTGTGAATAATGCTACCAGGAACATGGGTATATGAATATCTCTTTAAGACCCTGCTTTAAATTATTTTGGGTATATACCCACAACTAACTGGATGATATGATGATTCTATTTTTAATTTTTTGAGGAATTGCCATGCTGTTTTCTGTAGCGGCTGCACCATTGTACATTTCCGCCAACAGAACACAAGGGTTCCAGTTTCTCCACATCTTCACCAACACTTATTTTCTTCCTCCACTTCCTCTTTTCTTTCTTCTCCTCCTCCTCCTCCTTCTTCTTGCTCTCCTTCCTCTTCCTCCTCCTTCTTCTTCCTCAGATAGCAGCCATCCACAGGGTGTGAGGTCCCGCTCTTGTTTCCTCTCATAGTTTGTGCTTTGGAAACTTTGAAGTCAGGTTTATTGGGATATCTTCTAATTCAGTAAAATTAGTCCTTTTTAGTGAACAGTTCCATGAGTTTTGACAAGTGCAAACCATCACAATCAATATACAGAATGTTTTATAATCCCCTCAAGTTCCCTCCCACCCCGTGCAATCTCTTTGCAATTAACCCCTTCCCCTTTCCTGGCGCTGGAAACAGCTGATGCATTTTCAGGCCCTACAGCTTTGCCTTTTCCAGACCATCATATAAATGGACTCCTGCAGTGCAGAGCCTTTTTTTTTTTTAAGGCTTTTATTTATTTATTCAACAGAGATCACAAGTAGGCAGAGAAGCAGGCAGAGAGAGAAGAAAGGAAGCAGGCTCCCTGCTGAGCAGAGAGCCTGATGCAGGGCTCCATCCCACCACCCTGGGATCATGACCTGAGCCAAAGGCAGAGGCTTTAACCCACTGAGCCACCCAGGCACCCCTGCAAAGCCTTTTGAATCTGGAATTCCTTCCCTTCACACAACGCATCTCAGATAAGCACATCTCAGCAGGCGGTAGTTTGTTTTCATTGCTGAGTAATATTTCACTACTGAAATGAGTACGCTACTGTGTGTTTCCTAATCATGGAATTGCATCTGGACTGTGTTTTACAGTTTTGAATAAGGTTACCAAAAGCACTTGTGTGCAGGTTTATGTGGGAATATAAGTTTTATTTCGCTTGAGTAAGTACCTAGGAGTGGGACTACTGGATCAGATGGTAATTGTATGTTTAACTTAATAAGAAATTGCCAAACAGCTTTCCAAAGTAGTCATTCTTTTTTTTTTTTTTTTTTTTTTTTTATTCCTGCCGGCAGTGTGGGACAGGTCTACTTGCTGCACATCCTGGGCAGAACTTGGTATTGTTGGGTTGTGTTTTTTAAATTAATTAACTTATTTGAGAGAGACAGCATGAGGGGGAAAGAGAGAGAGAGAATCTGAAGCAGACTGTGCACTGAGTGTAGAGCCCGACACAGGGCTTGATTTCTCCACCGTGAGATCGTGACCTGAGCTGAAACCAAGAATCAGGTGCTCAACTGACTGAGCCACCCAGGTGCCCCAGGTTGTGTTTTTAAAAAAGCCATTCTAGGGGCACCTGGGTGGCTCAGTGGGTTAAGCCTCTGCCTTTGGTTCGGGTCCATGATCCTGGGGTCCTGGGATCGAGCCCCGCATCGGGCTCTCTGCTCAGCAGGGAGCCTGCTCCCCCCTCTCTCTCTACCTACCTCTCTGCCTACTTGTGATCTCTGTCTGTCAAATAAATAAATAACACCTTTTAAAAAAATAAATAAATAAAAATAAAAAAGCCGTTCTAATGGTATATAGTGGTACCTTACAGTAGTGTTAATTGACGTTTCCCTAACAACTAATAATCTTGAGCATCTTTTCATGTGCTAATCTGCCATCTATTTATCTCCTCTGGTGAAGTGTTTGTTCAGGTCTTTGGCCCATTTTTTAAAAATTGGGTTGTTTTTGATGTGCCTGGGTGGTTCAGTCATTTGGGTGTCTACCTCTGGATCTTGGCTGGGGTGTTGATCTTGGAGTCGTGGGTTTGAGCCCCAAGTTGGTATCCACTCTGGGTGTGGAGCCTACTTTTAAAAATAATAAAAATTGGTTTTTTTGGGTACTATTATGTTTGAGAGTTCTTTGTAAATTCTGGATCCCTTTGTCAGACATATGATTTACAAGTATTTTCTGCAGTTTCTGGTTTATCTTTTCATTTTCTTAACTGGCCTGTGAAGAGCAAATTCTTAATTTTGATGAAGTCCAATTTATCAGTTTTTTTAATGGATTATGCTTTTGGTGTCATGTCGAAGAAATATTTGTTTAGCCCCAAATCACCAAGTAAGTAATCACTTATTCCTGTGTTTTCTCCTCAACACTTTATAGTTTCAGGTTTTTATATTTAGGTCAATGACTCATTTGCATTAATTTTTGAAAAGATTTTATTTATTTATTTGACAGACAGAGAGACTACAAGTAGGGGGAGCAGCAGGCAGAGGGAGAAGGAGACTCCCTACTGAGCAAGACGCCAGATGCGGGACTTAATCCCAGGACCCTGGAATCATGACGTGAGCAGAAGGCAGACGCCTAACCAACTGAACTGCCTAGGCATCCCTTGGATATTTATTTTGCATTAATTTTTATATATAGTGTAAGGTATGAATCAAGCTTCTTCTATAGGGATATCTAGTTATGCCTACACAATTTGTTGAAAAGACCGTCATCTTTCCTTTGAATTCCTTTGCACTCTTCTTAACAGTCAGTTGACCATATACGTATGGATCTACTTCTAGATTCTGTTTCTTTGATTTATACATCTATCCTTTTGCTAATATCATACTGTCTGGATTCCTTTACAGTAAGTCTTATACTCTGTCTTGATTACTATAGCACTTTATAGTAACGCTCAAAATTACATAGTGAGTTCTCCAACTTTCCTGTTCTTTTTTTTTTTCCCAAGTTTATTTATTTAAGTAATCTCTACGCCCAACAAGAGTGGCATGCTCTTCTGACTGAGCCTGCCAGGCACCCCTTCTGTTCTTCTCGAAATTGTTTTGGCTATCATGCTTCATTTGTCTTTCCTTATGAATTTTAAAATCAGCTTGTTGATTTCTACACAAAATCCTACTAAGATTTTGACGCTGTTCCTTGGACTTTTTGTTCTGAGTTATCCTTTCTTTTTTGGGCACATTTACAGTTGAGTCATTTTTCTCAACATGCTTCCTGCCAATAAAATTTTGAGGTTCAAAGGCCTCTTTTAATTTTTCTCAATTATTTTTGTAAATTCTGAAATGATTATAGATCTGTAGGGAGTTGCGAAAGTAGTACAGTTTCTTCCAAGGGTGGAACCTTACAACATATACAGTACGAAAACCAGGAAACTGACATTGTACAATCCACAGGCCTAATTCAGATTTTAGCAGTTTTACATGCATTCACTTGTGTGTGTATGTTCTATCACCACTAAGATCTCCCTTGTGCTATCCGCCCCTCTCCCTGCCATCCATCCCTAATCCTTAGAAACCACTAATTTGTTTTCCTTCTCTATAATTTTGTCATTTCAGGAATGTTATGTGAATAGAATCATAGAGCATGTGACCTGTTGAGAGGGGCTTTTTTCACTCAGCGTAATGCTCTTGAGATCCACCCATGTTGTTGCTGTATCAATAGTTCCTTATAAACTTAGAAAATAACTGTAGATTCACAGAAAATTCCAAGAAGATATATGCATGGAGGTCCTATGACCTTTCACTCATTCCCCCCCCAATGGTAACATCTTACACAACTACATTATAATATCAAAACCACTTGTTGATCCATGTAACCACCACCACAATCAAGATGCAGAGCTGTGGTATCCTCCCAAGGGTTCTTCACGCTCTATACCCACCCCACTTTCCTCCCACCCTACCCCCTGGCAACCCCTCTTCCTTTCTATAATTTTGTTATTTCAAGAATGTTATATAAATGGAATCTTACAGTATGTAACATTACAAGTTTGGCTTTTTTTCACTCAGAATAATGCCCTCAATATCCACCCAGTTGTTGCATGTATCAATAATTTGTCCCCCCCCCCTTTTTTTTGATGAGTTTTATTCCACAGTATGGAATGTACCACAATTTGTTTCACTATTCACTCATTGAACAACATTTGAGTCTTTGCTAACTTAGAGTTATTATAAAAGCTGCTGTGAACACTTATGTATAGGCTCTTGTATGGACATAGTTTTCATTTCTCTGTAGTAAGTGCCGAGGAATGCAATCACTAGATCATGCAGTGTCTGCTTAGCTTTCTAGGAAGACACAAACTCTTTTCCATAGTGACTATATTATTTTACATTCCCACAAGCAACATATGTATGATCTGTTTTCTCTGCACCCTGACCTGCTTTTGGTATGGTCACTATTTTTTAAAACTATTCTAGTAAGTGTGTAGTGATATCTACACTTGTAGTGTAGTGTAGTGTGGTGTAGATACACCATGGTTTTAATTTGCATTTCCCTAATGGCTATTGATATTGAACACATTTTAATGTGTTGTTTGCCACCACTCTATCCTCTTTGATGAAATAACGGTCTTTTGCCCATTTTCTAATTGGATTATTTGTTTGCTGTTGAATTTTGAGAGTTCTTTATGTATTTTAGATTTGAGTCCTTTGTAATATACGTGCTTTGAAATATTTTCCCCATCTATATGCCTTTAATTTCCTCTTTTGGTCTTATTTTGCTGAGTAGGACTTCCAGTATCATGTTGCATAAAGATGATGAGAACAGTCATCCTTGGCTTGATCTTATCTTTCATCAGTAAATATGATGTCAGCTGTAGGTTTTCTGTAGATGCTCTTTATCAAGTTCAAAGTTACCCTCTATTCCTAGTTTGTTGAGAGTTTTTATAATAATGGACATTGGATTTTGCCTAATGTTTTTCTACATCAGTTGATATGGTCATGTGAATTTTTCTTCTTGAGTTCATTACTATGGTAGATTATATTAATTGATATTTGAATGTTGAACTATGCCTGCATGCCTGAATAAATCCCACTGGTTTTTTTTTTTTTTAATTTTTATTTATGAGAGAGAGAGCATGAACAGGGGGAGAGGCAGATGGGGAGGGAGAAGCAGGCTCCCTGCTGAGAAGGGAGCCAGACTCGGAGCTCAATCCCAGAACCCTGGGTTCATGACCTGAGCCGAAGGTAGATGCTTAACCATCTGAGCCACTCAGGCGCCCCAAATCCCACTTGGTTTTGGTGTTTAATTCTTTTTGTTTATTTTTGGATTGAATTTTTGCTAATATTTTGTTGAAGATTTTTGTGTCTGTTTTTGTAAGGCCTCTGGGTCCTTTATACAGTACCTACTACCCTTGAACTGGTATAGTGTTACTTGAGAGTAGACTTAAAATAGTTGTAAATATATATTATAGACTGTAGGGAAATGACTGAATTTTTTTAATAAAAGAAGTGTAATTGATAGGCTAAGAAAGGCGAGAAAATTAGAATCACATAAAATGCTCAAAACAAAATAAAGCAGAAAAACAGGGGAAGAAAGAAAAGGAAATATGGTGCCTGGGTGGCTCAGTCATTGGGTGTCTACCTTTGGCTCAGGTTATGATCCCAGGCTCCTGGGATCAAGCCCCACGTCAGGCTCCCTGCTCAGTGGGGAGCCTGCTTTTCCCACTCACCCTGCTTGTGTTCCCAATCTCTCTCTCTCTCTCTGTCAAATGATTAAATAAAGTCTTTTAAAAAATAAAGAATAAGTACAACAAATAGTTATAAACATGATCAGTGTTATGGCAGTTCTATCAATAATCACTTTAAGTGTGAAAGGCATGAATATATTCTAATTAAGAGACTGGAACTGTCAGAGTGGACAAAAAAACCAAGACCTAATTATATGTTGTCTAAAAGAACCCCACTTTAAATATAAAGCCAAAGATAGTTTAAAAATAAAGGGATAGAAAAAGACATACCATCCTAACACTAATCAAAGGAAAGTTGGAGTACCTGTATCAATTTCAGGTAAAGCAGACTTGAGAACAAGAAACTTTATCAGGGATAAAAAGGATCATTAAATAATAATAAAGGAGTCCATAATCCAAGAAGACACAATAATCTTTAATATGTATGCCCCTAACAATAGAGTGTCAAAATATGTGAGGCAAAAACTGGTAGAACTCCAAGGAGAAATAGACAAATGCACCATTATAGTTGGAGACTTCAACACCTTTCTTTCAATATATATAAATCAAATGTGCAGAAAATCTGTAAGTGTAGAGTTGAACATCATCGGCAGTGAACTTGATCTAACTGGCATTTATAGAATACTTCATCCATTAAACAGCAGAATACACATTCTTCTCAATCTCTTATGGAACATTCATGATAGACCACATTCTGGGCCCTAAAGCACATCTGAACGGATCTAAAAGAATAGAAATCATACAAAGTATGTTCTCAAACCACAGTGGCATTAAATTAGAGACCAATAATCATAGCTAGAAAAGTCCAAGATATTTGGAGATTAGACAGTACACTACTAAATAACACATGAATCACAGAAGAAATTAAAAAAAAAAAACCTCAAATATATTTTGAACTAGGGGCATCTGGGTGGCTCAGCCAGGTAAGTGTCCAGCTCTTGATATCAGCTCAGTCATGATCTTGGGGTCATGAGATCAAGCCCCATGGAGGGCTCTACTGTCAGCAGGGGTCTGCTTGAGATTCTCTCTCTCCCTCTCCCACCACCCCCCAACCCCCTCTGCGTGCTCTCTCTCTCTCTGAAAATAAGTAAATAAAATCTTTAAAATTTTTTGAACTAAATGAAAGTGAAAATACAACTTATCTGAAGTGTTGGGTCAATGAAAACAGTGCTTAGAAAGGGAAATTTATAGCACTAGTGCCTATATTGGAAAAGAGGAAAGATCAGAGATTAATTTAAGCTTTCACTTTATAAAACTAGAGAAAGAAGGGCAGTTTAAGTCTAAAGCAAGCAAATGAAGAATAATAAAAATTAGAGCAGAAATCAGTGAAATTGAAAACAAACACAGTAGAGAAAATCAATGAACCCCCACAAGTTGTTTTTTGAAAAAATAAATAAAATCAACAGAACTCTAGCCAACCTAACCAAGGAAAAAAGAAAAGAAGACACAAATTAACAATGTCAGAAATTTAAAAGAGGCCACCACTACTGATCCTAGGGACATCAAAAGGATAATAAAGGAATATCATGAACAACTCCATGCCCTCCAATTTGATAACTTAGATGAAATGTGTCTGTTGTGTTGTGTTTTGTTTTATTTTGGTACTGTCTTTGTCTGGGTTTGGTAATACTAACCTCTTGAAATTACACTGAGAAGTGTTCCTTCCTATACTATTTTCTGAAAGAGATTGTGTAGAATTGGTATTAATTCTTCTAATATTGGGTGGATTTCTCCAGTGAAACTATCTGGTGCTGGGTATTTCTTTTTCAAGAGGTGTGTGTGTGTGTGTGTTTTGCATTGACTACAAATTCAATGTAATAATTATAGGGCTATTTTTATGATCTATTTAATGTTGGGTGAGTTTTGGCAGTTTGTACTTTTTGAGAATTTGGTCCTTTTCATCTAAATTGCCAAATTTGTGTGTGTAGAATTGTTCTTAGTAGACCCTTATTATCTCTTTAATGTCTGGGAGCCCATAGGGATATCCTCTGTTGCACTCATGATATTGATAGTTTAGGTCTTCTCCTTTTTTTTCTGTTGTTCAATTTTGTTAGAGGTTTGTCCATTTTATAGATCTTTCCAAAGTTTGTCCATTTTATAGATCTTTCCAGCTTTTTGTTCCTTTGATTTTCTCTATTGTTTTTCTATTTTCAATTCTTTGGGATTTTTGCTCTGATTCTAGTTTAAGGCAAGAACTTAAATTATTAATTAGAGGTCTTTCTTCTTCTGAAAGTAAACGTTTAGTGCTGTAAATTTCTCTTTCAGCATCACTTTAGCTGTGCCCCACATATTTTAATACTTTGCATTCAGCTAAATTTTAAAAAGTGTTGTTGAGATCAACACTTTGACCCACAGATTTTTTAGAAGTATGTTGTTTAATTTCCATGTGTTTGGATTTTCCTGTCGCCTTTCTGTTACTAATTTGGATCTGTTTGATTCCATTGTGGTCAAGGGAACACACACTGCATAATTTTGATTGTTTTAAGTCTCTTGAGGTTGTCTTTGGACTTCGGATATTGTCTGTTGGGGTCAATATTCCATGGGTACTTGAAAATAATGTGTATCTCAGTGTTGTTGGGTGGAGTGTTCTCTAAATGTCAGTAAGATCCTTTTGGATGATGGTTTTGTTAAGTTCTTACGTATTCTGCTGCTTTTCTGCTTAGTATTTCTATCAGTATTTTATTTTATTTTTTAAAAAAGATTTTATCTATCTTATTTATTTATTTATTTATTTATTTATTTATTGACAGAGAGAGAGAGAGAGAGAGAGAGAAAGAGAGAGAGAGAGGGAGAGCACAAGCAGGGGAGCAGCAGAGGGAGAGGGAGAAGCAGGCTCTCTGTTGAGCAGGGAGCCCGATGCATGGCTCGATCCCAGGACTCATGACCTGAGCCGAAGACAGACGCTTAACTGACTGAGCCACCCAGTTGCCCCTCTAATAGTATTTTAGAGATGTGTTGAAGTCTCCAACTCTGGTAGTGGATTTGTCTGTTTCTCCTTTCTGTTCTATCAGTTTGGTGCCTATACATTTAGGATTGCTTTGTCTTCCTCATGGTTTGACTCTGTTATCATTATGTAATGTAACCTCTTTTCCTGGTGATTTCCTTTTATCTGATTTTAAGATGGCAGATTCTGCTGTCTTTTGATTACTGTTTGTATGGCATATCTTTTTCAATCCTTTTATTTTCAACCTACGTATGTCATTATACTTGAAGTGAATTTCTTGTTGATAGCTTTTATTTGTGTCATTTTTTCATATGTTATTTTGCAGGTCTCTCTCATTTTTAAATGATATATTTAGGCCATTTCCTGTTCATATAATTATTTGTGTCTTAGTGCTTCCATTTGCCATTTTATTGTTTGTTTCCTCTGCTTTTCATTCCTCTGCTCCATTTTTCCATCCTTCCTGTGTTACTCAAACATTTTTTAGGATTCCGTTTTTTATTTAATCTATGGTGTTTTCTTTCTTTCTTTAATATTTTGTTCTTTATATTTTTTTTAAAGATTTTATTTATGTGACAGACAGAGATCACAAGTAGGCAGAGAGAGAGAGGAGGAAGCAGGCTCCCTGCTGAGCAGAGAGCCCAATTCCGGGCTTGATCCCAGGACCCTGAGATCATGACCTGAGCCGAAGGCAGAGGCTCAACCCACTCAGCCACCCAGGTGCCCCAAGATTTTGTACTTTAAAGTAATCTAAACTCACAACCCTGAAATCAAGAGCTGCATGCTCCATGGATTGAGCCAGCCAGGGGCCCTCTTTGGTCATTCTTTTAGGGTAGGTCTTCAGACAGCAAATTCTCTTAGTATTACTTTATTTGAGAATGCCTTGATTTCTCATTCCTCAAAGGTCTTCTCACTGGGTATAGCATGTCAGAGATAAACAAATTATTTAAAGTAGGAAGGACAGGGATGCCTGGGTGGCTCAGTGGGTTAAAGCCTCTTCGGCTCAGGTCATGATCCCAGGCTCTCTCCTCAGCAGGGAGCCTGCTTCCCGCCCCCCCTGCCTGCTCTCTGCCTATTTGTGATCTCTGTCTGTCAAATAATAAAAATCTTAAGAAAAAAAATACACTGTTGTAATAGGAAAAAGAACCCAGTGTGAACTGAAGTCAACTTTGATTTGTACAGAGATGACTCAGCATCTTAAGGAATTTGGGAATAGGGAGGGGTTGAGGGGGGTGCTGTAGAGTTAAGGAAGTGAAAATTTACAGAAAGCAGAAAGGGGATATTGGTCCATGTGAAACCCATCTAGGTTTGCAAACTGGCACTACTGATATTAGGCTCCTACCCTCCCACGGAAGATGTGTATCTTGCTGTTGGCAGACAGGGGTCCTATCTTCAGGGGTTAGCGGGAACAAACAGTAAATTCATTTGGTAGTCTTGCATTTTCTCAGGCAGTCACTTTAAGGGGTCTGGGGTCATCCTAGGGATTAAGTCTTGAACTGTTAAAAACTATGTTAGTGTTTGTTTAAATCTTTATAGACCAAGGTTAAGGCCTGGTCAAAAAGAGGGCTCAGAGGAGCCCGGGTAGAGCTTGGTCAAGGAGAGAGTCTTTGTCAAGCACTCTGGATTGACTGTGCTTTCCCTCACTGCTTCAAACTGTTGTGCTACTTTTGTTCTGGCCTCCATGGATCGTGAGAACCTGCTGCAACTGAACTGTAGTTCTCCTCTCCGTAAGACAGCATTTCTCTATCTCCGTAAGCTAGCATTTGACTTGGGTTTTCACAAGTTTGATTATGGTATGTGTCATCATGGATTCATTTGGGTTTATGTTAGAGATTCAGTCAGCTTTTTGAACCTGTAGGTTCAGGTCTTTGTTGAATTTGGGAAATTTTCAGTCATTATTTTCTTGAATGTTTTTTCAGCTTCACTTCCTTTTCCCTTCCACCTGGGACTCCAGTGACAGAAATGTTCAATCTTTTGTTACTGTCTTCCAGGTTCCTTAGGCTCTGTTTGTTCGTTCTTTCTTTCTTAATATAATTTTCTCTCTTTTTCAGATTGTATATTTCTACTGTTCTCTTTTCAAATTCACCAATCCTTTCATACTTTATCTCCATTCTTCTACTGAGCCTCTCCAGTAAGGTTTTTGTTGTTTTGTTGTTGTTTTTAAATTTGATTTCTGTATTAATTTCCTAGACCTGCCTGCTGTAACAACTGGCTTGATGGCTTAAAACTATAGAAGTTTATTTTACACAGTACTGGAAATGAAGAGTCCAAAAATCAAGGTGTTAATTCCATCTGTAGGCTCTAAGGGAGACTCTGCTCCAGGGCTAGCTAGCTTCTGGTGATTGCCAGCAATCCCTGGTGTTCCTTGGCTTATAGACCTATCATCCTGGTATTTGCCTCCATCTCATATGTTGGTCTCCTTTGGGCATCTTTCTGTGTTTTCACATAGTCTTCCTACAAAGGAGACTAGTTATTGGATTTAGTGCCCACACTAATCCAGCATGACCTCATTTTACCTAATTATTTCTGCAAAGACTCTGTTTCCAAATAAGGTTATGTTCTGTAGTACTGAATAGACATGAATTTTTAGAGAACGCTATTCAACCCAGCACAGTAATTTTTTCTTCAGTTCTAAGATTTCTATTTTCTTTATGTCTTCTATTTTTTTCCTGATTTTTTTTTTTAATTTTTAATTTATTTCAGGCATGTTTGTTGAAGCATTTTTATAGTGGCTGTCTTAAAATCAGAGTCAGATAAAGCCAGCAACGCTGTGATCTGTTGGCATCTATTGTTTGTCTTTTCTTACCCAAATTGAGATTTTCCTGGTTCAAGGTATGATGCATTATTTCAGTTATTACCTAGACATTTTGGAAGTTATGTTATGAGACTCTGGGATCTCATTTAAATCTTCTGTTTTAGCAGGCTCAGATGACCTGGGCCAGTGAGACAGGGGGCACCAACTCTTTATCATCAGGTGAGAGTGAAAATTGAGGCTAGGTGCATGACCCCATTCATACCACCCAGTAGGGCAAGGGCAGGGTTATTTCATTATGGCCGGGCAGAGATTGACATCTAGGGTCTACACTTGGCCTCCTTTATACTGGGGGAAGGGAGTGTTGCCTCATTATTGCTGGATGGGGATGGCAGCCTGGTTCTGCACATGGTCTCCTCTGACACCATGGAAATGGGGACGGATTTTTGGGGAGGGGTACTTGTTACTATTGGGCAGTAATGAAGCCGAGTGTCCCACCTGGTCTCGGAGCTCTCACACCACTCAGAGGTGAAGTGGGGGAGTTGCCCTGTTACCTTTGTTACAGGACAAATACTGAAGTCTGGCTTTCCCCTGTTTTGTTAGTCGAGGCTGGGAATGGTTTTTCCTCTAGTATTGCTGAAGTAGGACATTTAACGTGAGAAGATTTCTGTCTTGCTAGGGTGCCCCTTTCTCAGTCGTTTGACAAGAGAAAACGGGCTTTTCATGGGGACAGTTTTTACCTGTGCCTGTTTGGCATTTCCAGGTTGCAGTCTTCTCCAGACCCCAGCAAAAAGGAAACCTACTAGATTTCCTGATAGATCTGCCTTCTTATGTTTGTTTGAGGTATAATGACCAGCATTTTAAGCTGTACTTAGTGGGAGGGATAGAGAGGAATGCATCTACTCCATTTCGTTCATGACCAAAAATCCCGTTTTTATTTTATACTCTCTTTATCCCTGTATGTCCAAGCTGGAGATGTTTCTTGATCTATAATCCTTTTAAGAACTTGTAGGTCACTCTGAATCTTATTCAGGGCACTCTAATAGACAAAAGCCATGCCCACAAACCCTTCTCTGCATTAGGCTTCTGCTGAAATGGCTAAGGACAACTCCCCCAAGCTTTCTAGAACCCCTGTTGTTTGAGTCAAAGGATTAGTGAGGCACACCTATAATTTCTTTAGAGATCTTTTATCTGACTGAATAGTACTCTGAGGCATTGCCTTTAACCTCCCTGAGATATAAACTTAAGATTTTGTAGCCATAGTCTCAGTTTCATTTTTTTTTTTTAAGATTTATTTATTTGAGAGGAAGAGTGAGAGAGAAAACACAAGGGAAGGGAGGGGCAGAGGGAAAGGGAGAAGCAGATTCCCCTGATGAGCAGGGAGCCTAACGAGGGTCTCCATCCCAGGACCCCGGGATCATGCTCTAAGCCGAAGGTTAAGCTTAGGTGCTTAAGGTTAAGCTTAGATGCTTAACAGACTGAGCCACCCAGGCGCCCCCTCAGTTTCATTTTTGGACCATGTTGTTTTGGATGTTTTCAATGCCCTGGATTTGAGGTTTGCTAGGAAACCACTTAATGTTAGGATCATTTGCCATTTGGAGTGGCTGAGAATTTCGTAGCATGAAGTCCCAATTCCCTCAAATTTAACAATGCTTCCTTTTAGCTCTGGGTTTCTCTGCCTTGGCACTGCGGACACTGAGGGCAGGATGAGTGTGTTGGAGGGCAGTGGTGAGAGGGGCCTGTCTTGTGCACTAGAGGATATTTAAGAGTATCTCTGGCATCTACAGACTAGATGCCAATAGCAACCTCTCCATTCTGACAACCAAAAGCGTCTCCAGACATTGCCAATGTCCCCCCGGGAGGTGGCCTCGCTGTCACTTGGGAACTGCTGCTTTATTCCTTTCTCCCTGCTAGCATTTTACTGTCAGCAGCAAGAAGAAACTAGGTGGCACCTTGACCACCTTGCTGGGCAATGCCCGCAGCTCGATCACCCAGTTCATTCAGCGCACACCCTGCTCTCCTCTTTACTGCCGGCGCGGGTCTGCTAGGCTCAGGTCTGTTAACCTCTGGGTCCTGACATAATGAGCTTCCTCTTCCCACGGTTTCCAGGAGCCTTTACCCACTTTCCTGTCTGTCCTGGCTGTGGCCTTATTAAAGGCCTGAGGCTTCTATCAGCAGCTTTTCCAAAGCCCTTTGACAGCACTCTTCTCCGTTTGTGGCCAGTTCTAATGCCACTGCCACGCTCTGGAGCTGACACAGCAGCACTCTACCCCAGTACCAAAGTCTCTGCACCATACCTATTGCCCTATTGCCGCATGGCATTACACCTTAGCAGTTTGATGCAAGTATTCGGTATCGCAAAGGCTTTGGGCAGCAGGAATCCAGGAATGCTCTCGCTGAAATGGTTCTGCCTCAGTCTCAGTCTCTCACGAGGTTGCAGGCAAGCTGCTGGCCAGGACTGCGGTCCTCCCAAGGCACTACCAGGGCTGGTGGATCTGTTTCCCTGCTCACTCATGCCGTTTGCTGGCAGGCCTCTGCTCTTCCTGGCTGTTGGCTGGAATCTTCTCTTGCTTGCCACGTGGGCCTCTCTGCGTGGCTGTTGACAACATTGCAGCTGGCTTCCCCCAGGGTGAGGGATCCAAGCAAAGAGGACACACACCCAAGATGGAAGCCGTGGTCTTTTGTTTTTTTTAATCCTAATTTTGGACAGGATCCACCATCATTTCTTACTGGTCACGCGGAGTAACCTTGATTCAGTGTAGCAGAAGACTAAACAAAGCTATGACTAACAAAAGGCACCGAGTACTGGGGGCTAGTTGGGTGGCTGCTGCATTTCAATTTCATTCAATTCAGGATATTTTTCTAATTTCCTTTTGGACTTCATTTTTTTTAAAGATTTTATTTATTTATTTGACAGAGATCACAAGTAGGCAGAGAAGCAGGCAGAGAGAGAGGAGGAAGCAGGCTCCATGCTAAGCAGAGAGCCCGATGTGGGGCTCGATCCCAGGACTCTGAGATCATGACCCGAGTTGAAGGCAGAGGCTTTAACCCACTGAGCCACCCAGGTGCTCCTGGACTTCATTTTTGACTCATGAGTTATTGTGAAGTGTTGCATTTTATTTCCAAGTATTGGGGGTGTTTCCCAGGTATCTTTATTAGTTATATAGTTATATTTCAATTCTTGTATAGTCATATCAACGTTTTATATGATTTAAACTCTTTTAAATGTGTTGAGGTTTGTTTTGTAGCCTAAACCATGATGGATCTTGGTGAATGTTTTATGTGCAGTTGAAAAGAATGTTTACTGTTGTTGGTAAAGTGTTCTAAAAGTGTCGGTTGGAACAAGTCAGTTGATAGTGTTCAGGCTTCCTATTATGCTCCCTTCTTTGTCCTGCCTACTTGTTTTATTGATTACTGAGAGAGCAGTATTGAATTCTCTAACTGAAATATAGATTTTTCTCTTTCTATTTTAGGTCTATTGGTTTTTACTTCATCTATTTTTGAAACTCTGTTATTAGATGTAGTCACATTTATAATAGTGGAGTCTTCTTGGTGAATTGAACCTTTTATTGTTATGAATATCCCTCTTCATCATTGGTAATAGTCTTTTTGAAGTTTACATTTGTCTGGTATTAATATTGCCACTCCAATTTACTTTGATTACTGTTGGTATGGTATATATCATTCCACTCATTTACTTTTTTAAAAATTAATTTATTTATTTGACAGAGATCACAAGTAGGCAGAGAGGCAGGCAGAGAGAGAGAGGGAAGCAGGCTCCCCGCTGAGCAGAGAGCCCAATGTGGGGCTCCATCCCAGGACCCTGAGATCATGATCTGAGCTGAAAGCAGAGGCTTTAGCCCACTGAGCCACCCAGGCACCCCTCCATTCATTTACTTTTATCCCATATATTTCTATATAGTTAAATTGGGTTTCTTGTAGACAGTACATTATTGCCTTTTGCTTTACTTCCCACTCTACTAGTCTGTCTTTTAACTGGTTGTCTTTCATTAACAGTTGGATTAAAAACATATATCCTGTTATTTGTTTTATAGTTAACATCTTTTTTTTTCCCTCACTTTTTCTCTTTTTCTTCCTTACTTTGGAATAATTACATTTTTTCAGGGAAAAACATCCATCTGTTGGGTACCAAAAATAGATAATAAGACTTATTGCATTTGATTGAAACAGTTGATTACTCATAGCACACCAAGTAACATGAACAGGGCACAGTTGTGTGTTCATTGGTTCCTTTGGCCCCAAGTCCGACAACTGATATGGTGGTCCCAGATGCACAAGACAGACACAGTGGGTTTACACTCTGGCTGAGGAGCCAGACCCAGAACTTTTATAACGAGCAGTAAGCAAGCCTGCCTTGATTTGAGAAAGACATGATCTGATCTCTCAAGCTCTATAAACAATCAGCTTCCTGGGCAAGGGCCCAGGTGAAAGAGAAGTCAGATCCCTGCAATCTTGACATAGTCAGCAAGACACATTGAATACAAAAAGGCTCAGGGAGGGGCGCCTGGGTGGCTCAGTGGGTTAAAGCCTCTGCCTTTGGCTCAGGTCATGATCCCAGGGTCCTGGGATTGAGCCCCGTATCAGGCTCCCTGCTCAGCGAGGAGCCTGCTTCCCTCTCTCTCTCTCTGCCTGCCCCTCTGCCTACTAATGATCTCTGTCTGTCAAATAAATAAACAAAATCTTAAAAAAAAAAAGGCTCAGGGAGAATGCCTCCCCATATTTTTATTATCCCACTTTGCCTCCATATTGGCCTGTTATTTATACTTCTTTAAAAAAATTTTTAGTGGTTGCCCTCACATTTACTATATATCTTCAATTAATCAAAGTCAATATTCAAATAATGTTATTACCACTTCTTACAGAGCAGAGGACCTTTCAACAGTCTATTTCCAGTTACTTATCCCATCATTTTTATTGTTATTGTTATACATTTTACTTTAGTGTGTGCTATCTACAACCTATTGCTACTTTTTAAAATTGAAGGGTAGTGATATACAATTTTATATTAGTTTCAGATGTACAACATAGTCATTTGACAATTAAATACATTACAAAATGCTCACCACAATAAAAGTACTTACCATCTGTCACCACACAAAGTTATTGACTATATTCCCAGTGCTGCACTTTCCATCCCCGTGACTTCTAACGCAAAAGAGTAGTGGGTGGCCACTCTTTTGCTTTAGACAGTCAGTTGTCTTACAACGTGATTAAAAACAGAAAACTGTCTCTTCTGTTTACCTTTATTCCGTTCATTTCCAGAGATCTTTACTTCTTTATGTAGATCTTTCTGGAGGCAGAAAAAATGTGATACCAGAGAGAAACCTGGATGTACATAAGGAAATGAACTTTTCTTACCCTTCTGCACCGAGGCCCCGTCTTCCTCCCACCTCACAAGTGTGCCAGTGCCTGTGTCCCATTTCTTCTTGGAGGCTCCTGTCCTTCTTTGGAATTCAGGTTAATTGGTTGCTCTGCAGCCTCAGCTCTCTGATGGGTTTGACGAAAGTTGTAATTCTATAGACTACCTAACAATTTTTAAAAATTGTGATTAGTGTGGCAATGATGCTCTTCCCAGCTTTCTGCATCCTGGATGGAAGCCAGAAGTCTCAGCCATCTACTTTTCCATGGCTCCCTCCACTTCCTTTGCCATCTGCTCCCGAGGCTGCTACCTGGGTCTTTCTCTTGCCTGATGCCCTTCCAGCTTAGCCCCCTGAATTATCTCTAGCTTGGATGCTTTTCCCTTTCTACCCCTTCATGTGGCAACTATCGGACAAAGAGAAGGGATGGAGGTTCCAAATCTGTCACCATCTTGAAGACAGGTCAAAACAATCCTTGGAGTTCTGTTCCTAGGGATAAGCCCGGAACGGGGAGAGGAAGTGGCTTTGGGAGCTGAGCTCTCACCCACCATACTACTGAGCTGGCCTCATTCTTCTGTGCTAGGAAGTGGGACCAAGAATCTACTTCATCCATTAATGAGGAATAAGAATCCAACTGACTAAAACATTTCTTGGGAGATGAAAACTGCAACAGGACAGAAGGGGAACAGGCGGGGAGCAGTGGTTACAAGCACAGCCTCTGGAAGCAGCCTATGTGAATTTGAATTCCATCACTTATTTGCTGTATGGCCTTGGACAAGTCCCTTCACCTCTCCGTCTGTCAGTTTCTGGATCTGTCAAATGGAGATCGTAATAGTATTTACCTCACAAGACTGTTAAGATGATTAAAAGAGTTAATATATGCAAAGCACTTATAATAGCAAAAGATATTCAACAAACTCTGTAGAAGTACTATTAGGGTGTACTTCCTATAATTTCAGAAATTCACGGAAGAAAACACTTTCCTCCCTTTCTCAGAACCCATTACAATTGAAACACCTAATGTTTATTGAGCATCTCCAAAGTACCCACATCCTGTACTAAGCATTTTATATGAATTATCTCATAAGTGGTAGGGGTTAATTATTCCTACCTAATAAGTAAGGAAATCAAGGAACAGAGAAATTAAGTGTTTACACAGCTGGCTAGATGCAGAGCTAGGTTTGCAACCTTGGAGGGTCAGACTACCACGCCCGTGCTCTTAACCACTTGCCTCCCACAAACTAAACTTTTTGCTTGTAAAATAGTGGGAACGCTGCTTGCTGTATTTCTCTCACAGGGTTGTTTTGAGATCCACTAACAATAGAAGAAGCAGTTTGTACAGGGCTGGTCCCCTGACAGGGAAACTGGCATGTGTCATGGCTCCATCCCTTTGCACATTCCCATCCCCCCCCCCGCCCTTCTCTGCTTGTTGAACTCATTTCTTGAAGACTCGGCTCAGATATCAGCACTTAGATTTTTATTCTAACAATGGAGGGATTTAAGCAGGGGGTGGCGTTTTGAACGCAGACTTGGTTTTGAAATGGTGACTGACTGCTGTGTGTTGCGGGGAGGAGAGGGGAGGGGAGAGGGATGGAATGTAGCAGGGCCAGAGCGAGTACGGGAAACCCAGATCTAAGGCTACCGGAGGAGCCAAGGGAGAGAGGGTAGTGGAAGCGGCGAGGAATGGTGGATTGAAAAGTTATTTAGGGCAGAGAATCGACAAGGAATGGAGGAGTATTTAGCACAGGACAGAGAGGTGCTTAGGAGGAATTCTGGCTCACTCGCGGATGCTTGTTGAGTGAATGAACGAATGACCCCATGGAAGAAGTATTCCCGACAGAAACCCCCGACCCCGTCCTGTTCCCGCGGCTTCTGGAGCTGTGAGCACAAGTGGATGGGTGGGAGGGGGGAAGAGAAGAATGGGTACAGAATCTCAGTGCAGTAGCTGCCAGATTAGACACTTCTGGCCCTGGTTTGAGCAGGAGGCGCGGAGAGGCGGGCAAGAGTTTCCTCTGTCTGCCCGCAGTCAGCACCTCGCCCCTCCACCACCGCCGCCCTGGACGCGCTGCGCCCCTGTTCGCGCCCTGGAGGACTTGGCTCCACGCCGGCGTCTCGGGGTGCGGCGCAGCGGCCCACCCCTGCAGCCCTGACCCGCCCCGTCCCGGCGCCCACCCCGCCCAGCGCGCTGGAAGGCTGGTCGGCGGTTCTGTGCGGTCCGGGAGCCAGAACCCGGGGCTGCCGGGTGAGTCCCAGGGTCAGGCGGGCCCTCTGCCGCGGCGCACCTGCCCTGATGGGCGGCACCGGGTCAGTGCCCTCCCCGCTCCAGCGGGTCCCCTTCCCCGCCGCGCCTTCTCGCCCAGGGTGCGGGTGCGGGTGCGGGTGCCGGTGCGGGTGCTTTGTCGCGGGGTTGCCCGGGAGTAGCGAGCAGCAAGTGCGCGTGGGTCGAGAACCCGCGCGTATCCCCGCGGCGGGGCTGCGTGGCTGAGCGCGGTGCAGCAAGTGGATCTGAGCGTGCGGAGCCGAGCGCCCCGGCGGCGGGCGGAGTGCGGACGCGCGCGGCCAGCTGCTGGGCAACGATGCGCGCCGGGAACTTTTCGCCCGGCCTGGAAGTGCGAGCGGCCGCGCCCGAGGGGGCTCCCCGAGGCCGCCGGGAGGGAGGCGAGCGCGGGTGCCCGCCGCCGCCCCTCCCCCACTTCCGCCGCCCGCCGCTTCCTCGTTCCCGGCTCCCAGGGCCCGGCTGTCCCGCGGGAGCCCCGGCGGCGCAGCCCCACCCCGGCCGGCGCGGCTCGCTCCCACGCCCCCGCCGCCGTCTCGCCGGAGCCGAGCGACCGAGGCAGCGGGGGCGCGGGGCGCTGCAGGTAGGGGCTCGGCGGCAGGGGCGCAGAGGCGGCGGGCGGACCAGGGCCGGGGGCCGGCCGCACTAGCCGAACGCCCAGGAGCCCTCGGCTGCCTCCTCCCCCGGCCGCGGGCGCGCCCCGGCCCTTTTTAGGGAATTTTCTCGCTTCCGTGGACTCCAGGGCGGGTGGGGCGGAGACTGGCAGGGCGCTCTGCATTTGTGGGGCTCCCCGGGCTCCCTAGACCTCGTCTCCCTTCTTCCTGCGCCTTTCGTCGCGTAAACAACTCCCTTCCTCTCCCCGGCCCTGGCTCTGCTACCTCCTGGGGACAGCCCCTCAGGTCTCAGGAGATGGATGGGGTTAGGGGGAGGGGGAGAGGGGGCGTCCTGGCACCCCCGGCCCGTGGGTGCCCCCACCCTCGTCCTCTCCCTCCCCCGCCGGGCCGCTGGAGCAGACGGCCCCAGGGGCCCCGGGTATTTTTAGCGCTGTGACCTGGGCGGCAGCTCGGAGAGCCTTTCCCAGGAATCGGCGTCAGCGCCTCCCGCCCCCGCGCTGCCAGCCGGCGGCCACCCGGTCTCAGCACACTGCCTTTGGCCCTGGCTGGCCCAGTTGGGTTTGAATCCCTCGCCGTCCGCAGCAGCGCCTTGTGGCACGGGCCGGGGTCTCCGACACTGAGTCCCAGGAATCGAGGGAGGCAGGCTAAAGAGGATGACGAGCTGGTCCTCAAGCCAGATGCTCCCTTGCCTCCGGTGATGGGCTTAAAGCGCGCCGCCGGAAGGAGATGGAGTGAATGCGAGTGAATGTATAGGGCCTGGGCTGGCCCAGAGCTCTGGTGTTCTGGAAAGCTCTCCGCAATGGGGACCCCGGGGGCCTGGTCTAAATTGGACCCAGGACCCGCCCTTCCAATTGCTACTCACTGACTAATGGGGATAGAAGCCTGAGATGTGTTAGGGGAGAGAGGTGCTCAAATAAAGGGCTGGTGAGTAGGGAGAAGAAAGAGATGGGGGTGGGGGGCCGGCTCGGAAGAGCACAGTGTCCGGGCTTTACATTTTACAGAGCACCTGCTCCAGCAACTGCTGGGTTGTGTTTGAGGCAGGTAGGACTATTAAGTCATTTTCGGATGGGAAGACTGAGGCTGGAAAGATGATTTCCTTAGGGGCAGAGCTGAGTCTGGAAGTCAGGTCTGTGACTTCAGAGCAGAGTTTGGAGGGGATGGTGGTGATGGGGTGTGGGTGGGAGAGGGGCTGCTTTAGTCTTTGGGTTTGGAAGGCTGGGCATGAACCAGAGTTGCAACACTTGAGCACCCTGAGATACCCATCTGACTGTCTTCCATGGCCTTCTGAGGGGAGGCTGGGTCTATTGGAAGTGCCTCCCTCTTTGAGGCTGGACCAATTCCTCCAACCCCTCTCACAAGGCCGTGATCGTGAGACTTGGCTGTTGGCCCGTTTCCTGAATACAGAGGAGCTTCTTCTGCCGTGCCTGGAACCAGCATCCCCTTTGTGGGGCCAGGCTCAGCCCTGCCTCTCTCTGAGACTCGAAGTTTGTAGTAACAGACTTTCTTTTAAGGGAGGGAAGGAGGTGGCCAAGTGCGGTGGCATCCAGGCTGCCACAACGGGATGCTGGCTGCAGAGGGGTTCCCCAAGCCCAGGATCCCGTTGTATTCCCGCTCAACTTCATAGCTGTACGTGCTCTTCCACCTTCCAGGAGCTGACATGGACCCAAATCCTCGGGCAGCCCTGGAGCGCCAGCAGCTCCGCCTTTGGGAGCGGCAGAAATTCTTTGAGGAAATTTTACAGCCAGAGACAGAGTTTGTCTTCCCCCTGTCCCACCTGCATCTCGAGTCGCAGAGACGTAAGCTCTGAGTCCTGGGGAGAGGGACTGGGGTAGAGTGGGGGGATAGGTCTCATAGGTCCTGAATCCTGGGAACCTCTTCCCTTTGTTTTTTCGGACCTCGAGACTCCTGTCTCTGGACTTGACATATATCTTTGACCATCCGAGGGTTCTGGCCTGCCTCCTCCTGACTTGTCCCCTTCTTGATCTACAGCCCCCATAGGTAGTATCTCCTCCATGGAAGTGAACGTGGATGCCCTGGAGCAGGTAGAATTTATTGACCTTGGAGACCAGGATGGAGCAGATGTGTTCTTGCCTTGTGAGGACCCTCCACCAGCCTCCCAGACATCTGGTATGGCCCTTGGCTTTGAGGACTTGGGCTCCAGTTAGCCAGAACCGGGTGGCAGGCTCTGGAGTGAGGCTGCAAGGCAGGGCTGGGGAAGTGTACTCGTAGGGGCTGGAAATGTGTTTTTCTTTCTTTCTTATTTTTTTTTAAGATTTTATTTATTTATTTGATAGACAGAGATCACAAGTAGGCAGAGAGGCAGGGAGAGAGAGAGGAAGGTAAGCAGGTTCCCTGCTGAACAGAGAGCCGGATGCGGGGCTCGATCCCGGGACCCTGGGATCATGACCTGAGCCGAAGGCAGAGGCTTTAACCCAGTGAGCCACCCAGGTGCCCCGAAATGTGTGTTTCTACCAGTGAAACAGCTGTCTATTCTGATTTTAGGGAAGTTGATCTCAAGGGGAACTGGGTGACAGATTTCCAATCTAAAATTTCTGGGAATGCCCCAGCCCCATTTAGGCTTTGTTAATTTTGCATTTGTGAAATTAATCTGATTAATTCATGTAATTAAAATAATATAAAATATAAATATTTATATTATATTTATATTATAAATATATAAAATATATAAATATAAAACATATAATATAAATATATATAAAATATATAAATATAAAATATAAATATATATTATATTTATATTATATAATATAAATATTTATAAAATATAAATATTTATATTAGATAACTTAAGCCATTTTAGTCATCTTTTATGAGTATTTACTGAGCACTTTTTTTTTTTTTTTTTAGGTTGCTAATACAGTGGTCTATTAGCTCAATCCTTACAATGTCCTATTAGGTGGTATTACCCCGATTTTATAAAAGAGGAAATTAGACTCAGACGTTGTCACACAGCCAGAAAGTGGAAAAGCTGGGTTCAGACCGTGGCTGTGTCAGTCCGAAGCCCATCTGTTGAGCCTGTAAGATAGATATTCTCTTATTTAAACTGCTGCTCTTTATAGATGGCCTATTGCATGCCAGATAGTCTATACTCATTCTTCGATTTTATCCTCAAAACTCTTCTGGAATATAGGTGCATATCACATTCTTAGAGAAGATTTGGTCTTTGAGGGGGAGAATGACTTGCTCATAGCCCCTGGGTAGCAAGTAGGTGACATAGGTAGAGCTTGAACTCCGATTGATCGACCTGACTCTAGGGCCCAGACATGGTGTAGTGAAGTAGAAGGAACTGGGAGTCCAGGGACCTGGCTCTTTGTGGACTGGCTCAGTGGCTGGTCACTCCCCTGCCCTTCTCTGGGCTTCAGCCTCTCCTGGCCAGACCATCTCCGAGAGTGCCCTGAAGCCCCATTTGTGGCCCTGACCAACTCTTCTTTCTGGGCAGGGCTGGATGAGCACCCAGAGGAGTTGAGCCTTCCAATGCCGACGCCAGACAGGACTGCATCCCGCACGTCCTCGTCATCTTCTGACGACTCCACCAACCTGCACAGCCCAAATCCCAGTGATGGCGGGGCAGACACGCCCTTGGCACAGTCTGATGAGGAAGAGGATGGGGCTGATGGAGGGGCAGAGCCTGGAGCTTGCAGCTAGCGGTGGGCCTCCATGTACAGACTGACCGAGCCGGCTCTTCTCCACAGGAGACCATAGGCCCAGCCAGAGCCCTTCAGAGAAGACCAGACTCTTTACTTGCAGTAGGCACCAGGGGGAGGCAAGGACAGTGGGATAATGCACTCTCTGGGAATTAACCGTCCTGCTTTACTGCTAACCTTTCCTGCTACAACCCTCCCACCAGTTTTTGGCTTCCCCCTGAGGTAGGGCTTACAGGCGAGGAGATGGGAGATGAGGCAGGACAAGATGCTACTGCTTTCCCTCACACCCCTCCCTCCCCCACACTATCCTGCCATCTTCTGATAGTGTCTCCTAAACCAGTGTCTCTAAGTGGACGTGAGCTCCTTAGCACGCCCTGAGTAGTGGTACTCCAGCTGTCCTGCTCCCCCACATCCTGTTTGGGAAAAGGGCACAGTATAAATAATAAAAAATAATCCACCAACCACTCCCCTTCATGTGTCACGTTGCAGAGATCTCAGACCCACTCTGTCTAACCAACACCATCCCTCCATCTCTTCAGGAAATAGTTCTTGAATACGTGTGCCGGGCATTTGGAAAATAGTTCTTTTTTTTTTTTTTTTTAAGATTTTATTCATTTATTCGACAGAGAGAGAGATCACAAGTAGGCATAGGCAGGTGGAGAGATCGGTGGTGGGGGGGAGGCAGGCTCCCTGCTGAGCAGAGAGCCTGACATGAGGCTGGATCCTAGGACCCTGGGGTCATGACCTGAGCTGAAGGCAGGGGCTTTAACCCACGGAGCCACCCAGGCGCCCCGGAAAACAGTTCTGAACAAGACAATCTGCACCCCTGCCTTCAGTACTTGATTCTCTCTCTGGCGGAGAAAACCAAGTAAACGCCACGGTTCACGGGCTAATCAGTAGCATGATGAAGAACAACTCTGGTATCAGAAAATAGCTCATCTGGCCACCGAAGAGCTGATTTTTAAGCTGAGATCCAGAGACTGAGTAGGAGTTTGCCAAGTGGGGGCTGTAATCCCAGCAGAAAGAGCAGCCTGGGCAGACGGTAAAGGGAGAGAAATAGCTCTGAGGAACTGAGAGACGTTCAGCGGGGCTGCACTGTTGCAACTGGGGACGAGAGGTAGGTGAGAGAGGGGACACTGACCAAGGTTACTCCTGAAATACTTGGAAGCCTATATCAAGTTTCAATTTGGCTGCTAGTAAAAGGTCAGAGGCTTAATTTATTTCCTCATATTAAAGAAGTCTAAAGTTCAGGGCTACATGGCTGCTCTGAGGTCCTTTTTGGCTCTTTTTGCTCAGCCGTCCCAGCCACAGGGCTCGAATTCCCATTGACGGCTCCTGTCTGAGATGGCTGTTGAAGCTTTGCCCATCATGTCCTTGAAACCGGAAGAAAGTGGGAAAGAAACTGGGGACGGGCAAAGCACAGCCTGCTGTCGATGTCCGCTTCAGGACGTGTCCTTGGAAGTTCTAACCAGTGGCGTACACTTTCATCCCACTGACCAGAGCTTGCTAACGTGAGCAACGTCTCACAGATGTTTTATAGACATAGGGACACAACATTACCTGGAAGAAAGAAAATTCTGGCCTTTGGAAAGACAATAAGCTTTTTGAGTCAGTGCATCTGATTTCTGACTTTTCAAACCTCTCAGAAGCACCGTGGCTACTGGAGAGGTCGGGATGGGCCTTTAGTAAAGCATGCTGCTGTCTTGATAAAAATCAGGGTTATGTTTCTAAGGAACAAGAGGACAATAGTCTTTGGATAGGTAACTGGCAGTTTACATGTTAGAGGCCACGTTAATGAATCTGAACTTTATGGGAACTCATGAAGGACTACAGGTGGTTGCATTTGCTTGTTAAGAAGGTAATTCTGGCCACAGTGTAGGGAATACGCTGGAGGAGGACAGGCTCAGGACAGACACCTAACACAATACTCCCATGCGAGAGTTAATGGTAATGATCAGCTTGACTGGGTTGAGGCAGGCTATAAAAAATAAATGACATTCATTCTATAAATATTTATTAAATTAAATGTCAGTGTTAAACATCTGTAAGACACAGAGTGAGGAATGTAGAGTGGAAAAAAAAGTGCCGCCTTTATGGGAGTCGAGTCTAGTGGGGGTCCAAGTGCAAAACTGCATCTCTGACCAGTGCGAGGAAGGAATTAATAACCTATTAAGAGGAGTCATGGGGCATTTCCCTTGAGAAAATAGCATCTGAGCTGAGCCCTGAAGGATAAGAAGGAGTCAAGGAAGGGGAGTGAGGGAGGCAGAGGGGAGGGGGGAGGCTCCTCATGGAGTGCTGACTGGAGAGCAGCAGCCTGGATGCCTGGGAACCAGGAGTGGATGGCAGCCAGCTACATAGCGGGATAATGGACTTGCACGGAGGTGGACGGGTTGTAGAAAGGTGGAAGGAATGAAGAGAGAGGTTTAGGGGACAGGTTCCAAAAGATTTGACAGGTAGGTGAGAGGAAGAGGACAGGGTGCCACCATTTTTTCTCCCTTGTGCAACAGGATGATGTGGAGAGTCGTTCTCCCAGATGGGGAGTGCAGGGCAGAGCCAGGTCTTGGAAGAAGGTCGCAAATTTGGTTTTGGCCTTGGTGAGCTTGAGGTGCTTCTGAGACCTGCAGGAAGACACGTTGGGCGGGCACTTGGAGTGTTGGATTTAGAGAGGATTAGGCTGAGAAAATAAATAGATGGGAGCAACCAGTGTGTAGGTGGTAAGTGAGAGAGTGTGCGTGCCCAGGGAGGGAGGGGGAGTGGAAGGAGAAAGGAGGGTTCTAGGACTCAGCCTGTAAGGGCATCTAGTCATTTCTCACATCAGAAGAAAGAAACCATTCCACCTCCCTTTGTACATCAAACACAACCCATGGGATCAGTGGCCTTCAGCCTAAATCCCAAAGTTCTTTGTGCCACCCAGGCTGAGTGAGTGACGGGCCTGCAGTCTTCCCATAGTCCCAGCCTGCTTCCACCCCTGTAGGAGGCCATTGTAAGTGACAGCTCTGAAGTGCTTTTCCTAGCGCTGGTGAGAAACTTGTGGGAGTTTTGTGCTCCTTTTGTCTAAAAGCCTCTGTGTCCAAGTTGAGATCATCTACTAAACTGGGCCGGGGCTCAGTCTCGTGTGAAATTTTGCAGTTTTTCTGAGTTGCTTATGATTTTGCTGCACATAAAAGACATGGCCCTGTCCTTGTGCCTTCTCCCTGCCTTTGGAGTAGCAAAGCTCAACCACCTGTCTGACTGTGGCTGAGCCTTCTCTGGGTTGCAGCCTGTGAAGTCCGTGACTCTGCTCTACGGGGCTTCTCGGCTCCCAGGATCACCCTGTTCCCCTCCAAGGCAAATGACGGGAAGCTGGACTAGCTTGGTTGCTGTCAATATGTCGACAAATCTCTTAGTATTCCAGGCACGTGTTGCTAAGATCTGTGAGGTTTGGGGCAGGGTGCCTGCCTGGGGACAGGGATCTCCAGTTGTCTGGAGAAGCAGAATTGTGTGTGAGCCTCTGGGGAGCTTCCAGGTCAGCTGCCATGAGCCCCAGCCCTGCCTGGAAAAGTCTAGGGTCAGCGGAGACCCCAGGACCACTTCCTGCTTGGACAATGATCTCTTCTTCTGCAAAACCACAGGGGCTTGGCCAGCCTTCAGAGCCAGCAGCTCCAGCTGACTGTTTCTTGAGGCCACGCAGTGCCCCTGGAGAGGAGAGGATGATCTGGAACCAGCTCCGAGGCAAGCAGCCCAACTTTCAGCCTCCAAGCCGCAGTGTGGCTATTGCGGGCTTGTCACAGACTCTGGGGAGGAGGGAAGAAGACAGACTCATCCCTTAGAATCCTATCTGTGGAGGAAATATGAGGGACCACAGCTTGGGAGAAGATTCCCTGGAAGGTGCACGCTGTAGTCCCTAAAGAATGCACAGAACCTGACATTGGGAACAGCATGGCAGTGTGGGGACAGTATGAACTGTGCTGTGACTTGTTCATCCACACATTGTTGAGCACCTGGTCTGTGCTGGCTTCCTTGCTTAGGCAACAGGAATACAAAGGTGACCAGGGGCTCTCCCAGGAGTAGATGTGGCCACAGATAACGGAAAGAGAACACGGGCTGTAGCAGAAGTGCACAGAAAACTGCAAAACAGTACAAAGGGAGAAGCTAAGTCTGGAGGCGACTGGGTCTTCAATGATGGGGACAGGCAATTTCAAAAGAAGACAAAGCATAGAAATATAAAATAATCATAATGATGGCAGCTCCTCTTTTATTTTTATTTTATTTTATTTATTTATTTTTTTTTGAGGTCAATGGAATAAACTCTAGTCCTGGCTTCATGACGGACTGTGATCTTAGGCAACATCTGAGTTTCTGTACCTGTTTTCCTATCTGCAAAATGGCGATCACAGACCCTACCTCCAAGAACTGTTTGAGTCAATGATGCTCAATATTATTAAGTACTTACTACAATCTAGGTCCTACATATACATAATTTCTAGTCCTCACAACAACGCTGAAAGGAGGTTCATCCATTTTACAGAAGAAAAGTGATCCTCAGATTGCTCATTGCTTCTGTGGATTAGAAGCTGGCCTGGGGGGTTTTCTGACATCTAAGCTCATGGCCTTTATTCCATGTCGAGTGGGAGAAGAACACTAGTTGGAAGTAGAATGAGGGCATAATGACAGGAAGACATCTTTTTGACACTTCCTCTTTGGTTGGTTGGGGTATATCTCGGCAGACCTGTCCAAAACCAAATTTGACTCTTTGTAGAAGTATGGTTGTGAGTTTTGCCAAGAGACGAGGAGTGAAATCCTTCATGAATGTGTTCCTCGTAGGGCAGCTGGAAAAACCAAAGCAGGAATTTAACATCGGAACTCCACCAACTCAGTAACAAGGCAAACAAGCCAATAGAAATCGTGGGGGATACAAAAAGATTTCAACCCTTCGCAAGAGAAAATATATGTATGGCCAATAAGCATATGAAAAGATGCACAACATCATTAGGTACCAGGGAAATGCAAAATAAAACCACAGTAAGATACCACTACATATACCATATGGCTCAAGCTAAAAAGTACTCTCAAATTGAAAACAAGAGTTGAGCAGGATGTGGACCAACCAAAACTCTGATATATGGTGGGTGCAAGTATAAAATGATACATTTGGAGAAAAGATCTGGCAGTTACTTAAAAAGTTAAACATTATCTATGACCTTTAACCATTCCTAACTATTTACACAACGGACAATAAGGTATACAGCAACCGACTTCAAAATAAAGACTTGAAAGAATTCAGGTGTTGATCATCAGAATGGATAAACTAAGGTATATTCTTACAATGTGAAACCACATAGCAATAAAGAGAAACGGCTGATACAAGCGAGAACACGGATGATTCTCAGAAACATTACTCCTGTGAAAGAACTCTTAAACAAGAAAATACACGTTCTATATGATGGTTTCACTCACATGAACCTCTAGAACAGATTTTTTTTTTTTAAAGATTTTATTTATTTGACAGATCACAAGCAGGCAGAGGCAGGCAGAGAGAGAGGGGGAAGCAGGCTCCCCGCTAAGCAGAAAGCCCAACGCGGGCCGATCCCAGGACTCTGGGATCATGACCGGAGCGGAAGGCAGAGGCTTTAACCCACTGAGCCACCCAGGCGCCCCTAGAACAGATTATTTTGTGCAGAAAAATCGATAGTGATCGCCTCTGGAAGGTAGGAGGGGCCAGGGATCGGCTGACAATGGGCATTAACCAACTTTCTGGGGTTTTAGGAATGTTCTAAATCTTGATAGGAGTTTGGTTTACACAGGTGTATGCTTTTGTCAGACTCCGTGAACGTGCACTTTAGAGTTGCGCATTTCATTGTGTGTAAATTTTACACCAAAATGTAAACAAACATTAAGCTTTATTTAGTAACATGCATGCCGAAATATTTAGGGGAGAAGTGTAATTATGTCTGCAATTTACCTTATGTTCTGATACCTTTATGTATCAGAACATAAGAGGAATTGAGGGACTTACAGACCATGTGATAAAGCCAGTATAGTAAAATGTTAATGGAGGAGTCTATGTGATGGGGAAATAGGTGTTCATTATAACAGGTGTTCATTCTTCCAACTTTGCTGATGTTTGACATATTTCATGCTAAAGGGGCCAGTTACTTGGGGGTTTTACAGCAAAGCTCTGCACCCCATTTAGGACTGGGCAAATGGACACGCCTAGAAGCTGAGGAAGCCGCATACAGGAGCCCTGCCATGTGACCCTCCCGAAAGACTTTTTCAGTCTGTTTCCTCAGCTATCACATAGGCACAGCGGCGGCGCTCTGTATTATTAAGCACATTATAATGGACACGAATAGCCCAAAGTCGGGAGGGGGGTCCTCAATCCAGCTCCCAGTCATGCCAGACGTCCCCCACCCTTCGTGCCCCCTCAAACCCACCCGCCCTGAAGGACCCAGCCCAGCCGCCTCTCTGGTAACCTGGCCCCGGTTTCCGGGATAGCACCGGAAGTCATTTCTCTTACGTTCTTCCTATTGGAGACCGGCCTTCGTGGGGGCGGGCACCGCTGGGAGGCAGAAGCAGTGGTAGACATGGCGGCGGCCTTGCCGCTGGCCGTGCTCGTGCTGCTGCTTCTGGGGTCGGGGGGCAGGGGCCATGCAGAGCCCCCACGCGACACCCTGCGGGAGGAGCTTGTTATCACCCCGCTGCCGTCTGGGGATGTAGCCGCCACGTTCCAGTTTCGCACACGGTGGGATTCCGATTTGCAGCGGGAAGAAGGTGAGAGATGAGACTGGAGAAAGACAGCTGTGGCACCTGCTGGGAAGGGGCGTGGAGGCGGGATCCCGGGGGCGGAGCCTGGTCCCTGGGCGGGGGGAGTTCTGGCCCCTGAGCGTGGGGCTGGATAAACTAGCTCTTTGGGGAAGATGGGATAGTTATTGAAGAACCCCATTGTACTGGTGGTGAAACTAAGGCCCGGAGAGGGGCACGGACTCCTCCAGACTGCTAGACCAGGTGCTCTTCCTCAGGTCTGGGCTGCCACTCCCATCCTTTAGTTAGAGCCCTTTGTCAACAACTCGGATGATGATGCTGTTGGCTTTTGCCATTTAGCCTGGGAGCTAGGCACAGAGCTAAGTTCTGTAAGAGGTTGTGAGGAAGAAGTTGGAGATGTAGACAGATAAAGGCACTTGGTCAAGATCACATCGCTAGTGAGTGGCAGTTTCGTCCTGCATTCAGATCTCTCCAGCCTCAGAGTTCGGGGTCTATTGCTGCGTTAGGGTGGCTGAGAACCCGCCCTCCAGGGTCATCACTCACCTACTCCCCTTTTCCAGTGTCTCATTATAGGCTGTTTCCCAAAGCCCTGGGGCAGTTGATCTCCAAGTATTCTCTTCGAGAGCTGCACTTGTCATTCACACAAGGCTTCTGGAGGACTCGGTACTGGGGGCCACCTTTCCTGCAGGCCCCATCAGGTGCAGAACTCTGGGTCTGGTTCCAGGACACCGTCACTGAGTGAGTGCCCACCCTGAGTCCTGTTGCAGGCAATGGAGGGAATGTGGCAGTGGCCGGTGTTGTCATCCTGCCACTGCTCTTGGGGGACAGCAGTTCCAGCAGGCAGCAGTTCCTTGGGGGGTAAAGGTGGCATCGGAAATAAGAAACGATATTACCATATTACTGAGTGGCATTCTTTACTTTAGTGTTTTTCACTTCCCTGACACTTCCAGACCTGAGGTAGCACATGGATGTATCTACAGAGACAGGTGACAGATGATTTGAAGCTTACTTGGATGTAAGGCAGTAGAAGTCTGTGGCAAACTGGATAACCTTTTTTTTTTTTAAAGATTTTATTTATTTATTTGACAGACAGAGATCACAAGTAGGCAGAGAGGCAGGCAGAGAGAGAGGGGGAAGCAGGCTCCCTGCTGAGCAGAGAGCCCGATGCGGGGCTCGATCCTAGGACTCTGGGATTATGACCTGAGCCGAAGGCAGAGGCTTAGCCCTCTGAGCCACCCAGGTGCCCACTGGATAACCTTTTAAAAGACATTCACATAATGATGATGATGATAATGATGATGGTACCATGAGGGCCAAACAAAACATCTGTGGGCTAGAATTGACCTACAGGATCCCAGATCTCGGCACTGGAGGACTAGCTTTTGTTTGGGAGAGGGACAGGTTTAGGTACCACTGCTGTACCACAATTTGCTCTTAATCCCACTATGAGAAATCTGTAGGACAAACATGATTTTAAAAGGGGGACATAATAGGGAGTGGTGGGGACTGTGGCAGGCTAGAGAGCTTGAGAGGACAGCTGTCACTCACCCCCAGTGGATTGTGGCCATCTGGGAATAGAGGCCTACTGTCATCAGGTAATCTCATTTTCAAGAGATGCCAGAAATCTGGATCTTAGTGTGAAAATTGGCAAACTTAAATATCAGTCAGTAATTTCAAAATGTAAGAAAAGCGGCTTGGGTCAGTGTTGTCCTCACCACGGGAAACACAATTACAGCTTGTATAGAGCTTTCAAGCTTCAACTCTGCAGTCTTTACATGAGGCTTAGCTATTGGAGCAATTGAAAGCTCTGAGCAGAGGGTTATCAAAAAACCCCAGGACAATGCTAAGATGATATCAAATGAGGTGCAAGCTGTGACTTCTAGATTTGCTGAGTCTTTCTTTTTTGCCTGAACTCTAACTCCTTTGTCCCCCTCCCCCCCAATGCTCCCCTCTGCCTGGCTATCACTGTCTCCCCTCAGCTCATAATTTCCTATAACATGGAGCTGGTGTTTAGAATTTTGATTTTATACTTTCTGTTCTTAATATGGAGAGAAAATCTGTTGTGATATTTTTCTTTCTTATTTGAGATTTTTTTAGGGTACTAGAATGGTTGTTTTCCCTTGTTCAGTGAGCCTTTATGGATGTAGGACTTCCCTCTCTGAGGGTAGAGGCAAGACTTACTTTCATGGCCAGGGTGTGTGTCTTTTTTGCCTAGCTGGCCACACCTCAGAGTGGATCAGCGGGCTGATCTAAGCCTCTGAAGATGTGGGCACTTTACGTGGTGTTGTGGGATATACATAAGTGACCCAGACTTGTTCCCCATCCCCAGGTTGCTCATAGCCTAGTTGAGGAGAAGAGATGCTTAGAACAAGAGGCTGCTGCTCCCTCGACATGTCCCAGGAGGGACCTCAGGAGAGGCTCAGATAGTCAGATGGCAGCACAGGAGGAGGCTGTGGGTGTGGAAGGCTGGAAAGTCTTTCTAGAGGAGGGAGCCTCTTTGACTGTGGGTGGAGAGGGGTGAGTACCACATTGCCAGGCAGGAGGAAGAATCGCCTGAGCAGAGACCTTTGGGGATGCCGGGATGTCCAGAAGAGAGTAAGGAGGAAGGGGTGGGTAGGGCGAGACCCAGGAGGCAGCTGAGCAGGACAGGGGGGGCACGGCAGCTGCATCAGCTAGCCAGTCTGTCAAGTGCAGGCTTGGAGGGAGGGAGCCCAGTGCCAGTGAGTGGGTTTGTGTCTCCATCCAGCGTGGATAAATCTTGGAAGGAGCTCAGTAATGTCCTCTCGGGGATCTTCTGCGCCTCTCTGAACTTCATCGATTCTACCAACACGGTCACTCCCACTGCCTCCTTCAAACCTCTGGGGCTGGCCAATGGTGAGATAGCCCTGTGGCCCTTTCCTTCTCCCTCTTGCCCGAACGTTTGCCTCCTTTTATCTTCAGCTTCCTCCTCCTTCAGCTGAGCCGGATCCTAAATCCCCTGGGTGCGCAGACCCCAGAGGAAGGCTTTCTGAGACCATGCTGTCTCTAACTTGCCTTCTCCCAAGGAGGGGAGGGGTGGAGGGGTCCCACCCCCAGCCAGCACCATTAGGGTGGTGGTATGGGAGAGCTGCATGGCGAGCAGGAGGGGGTCCTCCCCCACTGTCTTAGGAGTGTGGGTCCTGAATTATTGGGCCACAGAGTCCACCCCAGACAGACTCGTGTCTCCCTCAGGCACTGATCATTCCTTCCTGCGCTACGCTGTGCTGCCGCGGGAGGTCGTCTGCACGGAGAACCTCACCCCCTGGAAGAAGCTCTTGCCCTGTAGCTCCAAGGTGAGGCCAGAGTGCTCTGAGCACCCACCGCTTCCCTGCCTGACCTCCAGGCCCTTGCGCAAGTGTCCCACGGTGAGGGGCCCTGACTCTTCCTCTCTTCCTGCTTCCTCCAGGCAGGCCTGTCTGTGCTGCTGAAGGCTGACCGTTTGTTCCATACCAGCTACCACTCCCAGGCGGTGCACATCCGTCCTGTGTGCAGAGTAAGTCACAGGTGCCCTCAGACGGCTCTGAGGGAACATGCCGATGAAGCCCGTAGCCTGGTGTGTTTTGCGGGCCGCGCCAGTAGCGTTAGCTGGGATCCCGATTATTTGGGGCGTTGGCACACACCGTGGAAATGGAGTGGCTGCCTGGCAAGCGTTCAGTAAATCCGTGTCATGGGGCATCGTGGTGGAGGACAAAGCTGTGCGTGCAGCGGCCAGCCCAGTCACTCCGTGGGCATGACCTCGAGCACATCGTTTCATTTCCCTGAGCCTGATTTCGACATCTGTCAAGTGAGAATAACAGGAGTGCCAGTGCCTGTGGGTGGCGGTGGCAGTTTCTCCGGCTGGTGCACATCCCGCTGCTGGCACAGGGCCGCATGCTCAGTAGTGAACGGAAGCAAGTGGATGGGTGGGAGGGGACATGACAGACAAGGGACAAGACCAGGTAGGAGTCCCTGCAGCGGTGCGAGGGGCGCGGGGATGGGTGCGTCCCGACTGCTGCTGTCTGGCCCCTGTGGTAGAACGCGCGCTGTACCAGCATCTCCTGGGAGCTGAGGCAGACCCTTTCCGTGGTGTACGATGCCTTCGTCACAGGACAGGGGAAGAAAGGTAAGCTGCCTCGGCAACTTGCTGGCTACCCCATCACGGGTCCCACCCTGTGTCTGCAGACCAGGCCTAGTCCTCAGCCCCACTCAACCCTCCTCTCCGCTCCTCAGACTGGTCCCTCTTCCGGATGTTCTCCCGAACCCTTACAGAGCCCTGTCCGCTGGCGTCAGAGAGCCGTGTCTATGTAGACATCACCAGCCACAACCAGGTACCCGCGTCTCCAGTCGCAGTCGTCCCCCTCCATCCAAGGCCAGTCTGCACCTCTGCTCACTTCGCAGCCCTGCCCTTGTGCCCCCAGGACAATGAGACGTTGGAGGTGAACCCGCCCCCAACCACCACATACCAGGACGTCACCCTCGGGACCCGGAAGACCTACGCCATCTACGACTTGCTTGACACAACCGTGATCAACAACTCCCGTAACCTCAACCTCCAGCTCAAGTGGCGGAGCCCTCCCGAGCATGGTGGGTGCTCATGGGCCAGCAGGGCCCTGGGCTACGGGGCGTTCCATCTCAGGGGAGACTCCTACCTTGGGATGTGAGGCATGTGGTTCGACCTAGGTCCTGAGTCGATGTCTTGATTCAAACTCCACATCTTCTAAGCTCTATGACCTTGGGCAGGTTCCTAACCTCACTGCCTCATCTAGAAAATGGGGACATAGTTACCCAGCAGATTGGATGAGATTATTAACGCAAAACACAGAGTTTATTCACACATTCATTTAATTATTAGCAAATATTTTTTGAAGACTGAAGATACCCTGCATTCAGAAGACGTAATGTCTGTCGACTGAGGCAGGTCTGAAACAATTATCACATTCAGTGTTCCCGAGGCCAAGTGCAGACTATCATGAGGGCACCTGGTTTGGGTTGGAGGGGCACAGGGCTCGGCACATACAGGTACTTAGTACAGAAGAGTGATTCTGTCATCTGTGGGCGGGGGAAGACAGGAATGATTCCGGGATACACGCTTCCCAGGTCTGGTGGCCACGCTCTTCCCCGTCGCCTCCCGTTACCTCCCTGGCTGTGAGACTCTGGATGTGACCAGGGAAGCGGGGACGAGGAGTGACCTTTCCTTTAGAAGCTCTTAATCGTGGACTCGTCTTCACAGAGGCCCCTCCGGCGCCGTTCCTGCACGCCCAGCGATACGTGAGTGGCTACGGGCTGCAGAGCGGGCAGCTGAACACGCTTCTGTACAACACTCACCCGTACCGGGCCTTCCCCGTGCTGCTGCTGGACACTGTACCCTGGTACCTGCGGCTCTACGTGCACACCCTCACCATCACCTCCAAGGGCAAGGAGAACAAACCGAGTGAGAGCCAAGGCCCGCAGCCGCCACCCCTCCCCTGCCCCGTCTTGTTCTCCACCCAGGCCCCCCTTTCTCAGGGCAGTAATTCCTCACGTACCTCAAAAAACCACATAGGCAGAATTTAGAAGAGTTTGAATTGTGGGGAGGGTTAGCCCTACTGTGCCAGACCTGGAAGTAATTTATAAAGCAGAGATAATTAAGACACACAGGACTGGGAGTTCTTTTATTTTTTTATTTTTTAAAATATTTTATTTATTCATTTGACAGAGAGAGACCACAAGTAGGCAGAGCAACAGAGGGAGAGAGGAGGAAGCAGGCTCCCTGCTGAGCAGAGAGCCTGATGTGGGGCTCGATTTCAGGACCCTGGGATCATGACCTGAGCCAAAGGCAGAGGCTTAACCCATTGAGCCACCCAGGTGCCACAGGACTGGGGGTTCTTAAGAGGACTTCGTGAGAGCAGTGATTTCCTGACTTTTTTATTTCTTTGCTCCTTCTTCCTTGGTGCCCCGGGCATGTCCTTTTGTGTGGATTCGTAGGCCTGCAGTGGAGAATGGGTTAGCAGCAAGGAAAACGGTATCGGGAAACCAAAAAGATAAAGCTGGAGTAGATGGTTTTTGCCTCTTCGGGAGGGGTAAAGAGGCGTTGTTTTAAAAAATTTATTTTTATTTGCCACGTTTTTTCTGAAGAGGAGTTAGTATTTACTGCGTGCTTTCTGTCAGGTGGCAGGAATAGTGCTAAAGCCATTGTGGTTTGGAGTGGAGGGAGACCTAACCCAGAATACTTGTCAGGAAGAGGTTCTGGCACATTCCAAACACCCAGACTCGCCATCCGTGACCACCCCTCTCGCTGCCTATACTTTCCGACCTGGGCTGTTCTCCTTACCTTCAGCACCACTGTTTGCGTCCCCTTCAGAATCTTCTCGAACATTTACGCCTGTATTTTGTAGGCTTTTCTGGTTTGTTTTTTAACCTTTGGCTCTGGAAAGTGTCAAGCACACACCCACGTTGGGGAGCGTGACACATTCCCACGCGGTCGGCTTCCGTCTCTCGCTCCCCCGCTCCATGTGTCATCTCTGCCCTTGATTCGTTTTCTCGGTTTTGTTACTTTTCTGCTGGAATTTCTTTTGATCCTAGATGTCAGGTCCACCTTTCAGTGCTTCGGTCTACGTCTCTAACAGGGAGAGGGCCTCCCCAAAACCGCCCGTCCTTATCATGCCCACTCGCCCCAGTGAACAGTAACACTTGATAGTTTATTTGAGTTAGAACTAAACAGGGTCCTCGTATTGCATTTGCTTATCTTGTTAATAGACTTCATTTTCTTAGGGCGGTTTTAGGTTTAGAGATAACCGAACAGAAAGCACAGAGTTCTGTGTCCTCTTCCCTCTCCTGCCACTCAGGTTCCCCAAGAACAACATCTTGCATTGGGCTGTTTGCTTTTAAGTCTCATAATCTATAGCAGTTCCCGCTCTCTCTCTCTTTTTGAATCTATTTGTGAAGAAACTTGGTCATTTGTTGTATGGAATGGGGTGTTCTACACCCTGAATCTCTCCTTGGGCCTGTGGTTAACCGGCCCTTCTCTCCCCTGCATTTGGTGGTTAGATACAGAAACTTGATTAGATTCAGGTTCCACATTTTGGCCAGGAAATTTCCTGGTGGTTCTGTGAACTTCCCATTGCGCCACATGAGGCGCCTGATGCTGGGCACCCCAGTTTCTGTGATGGAAGGATTAACTGGGTTGAACATGCCCTTGGGACAGCTGCCCTTTCCCGAGACCCTGCTCCCCTCCCTGATCCTGCCTGGCTCCTGTGACCCAGAGCCTCAGGCCTCAAGGGGTAGGGACGAGGGTGTGTGACGGCCGCAGAAAGGGGTGGGTGACCCTTGTCTGTCCCCAGGTTACGTCCACTACCAGCCCGCGCAGGACCGGCTACAGCCACACCTCCTGGAGATGCTGATCCAGCTGCCGGCCAACTCGGCCACCAAGGTCTCCATTCAGTTTGAGCGGGCGCTGCTCAAGTGGACCGAGTACACCCCGGACCCCAACCATGGTTTCTATGTCAGGTGGGCTCCCCTCATAGTCTGCCCCCAGCCTCCCGGCCACCCGCCATGCCGCTCGCCCTGATGAGGGAGCCACACACACCGATGCCCCTCTGCCTCTCCACAGCCCGTCTGTCCTTAGTGCCCTTGTGCCCAGCATGGTGGCAGCCAAGCCCGTGGACTGGGAGGAAAGCCCCCTCTTCAGGTCCCTGTAAGTGTGACCTCTGCCGCCGGTTTCGGGGTGGGCAGCCACGTGGGTGACCAGGTCAAGGCGGGGTGTTGCCCCTTCCAGAGCAATGTGCTGAGTTAACTCAATCCCAGTAAAAATCCTAGTGGTCTATAATATTTGTCCAGACTCTGGGAAATGATTCCGAAGTGGTTCTAGAAGAAGAAAGAGGCAAGAAGAGCTGTACTTAGAGCCTGCACGTACTCATTGTTTCTCGTCACGAATATTTCACTGAGTGCTTAGCGAATTCCAGGTTCTTCAGAGAGTACTGGGTGTACAAAAGGACACAGAACAGCTTTGCCCCTCTGCTGCTCGTGGGGCTGGAGGGGAGATTTTGGTCTAGGGTAATGGAGTCAGGGGTGCTGGGAAGTAATCTAGGGCCTTATCCAGGAGGGCTTCTCTGAGGAGACAGCCTCGAGGCAGAGACCAGAGGCGAAGGAAGAAGCAGCGAGCAAAGGTAGGGCCCCGTCCCTCCCTTCATTCAGCACAAGGCGGCTCGCCTTCGATCAGGTTCCCGTGTTGTCTCCTGTTTCTGTGTTGACCTGAGAGGTCTTCTGTCAAAAAGGTTTTGAGGCTGACAAGGCTTTGCATACCCTTCCCACCGGGAATGGGCCTGGTGCAGCTTGGAGAGGCGACGGGGTGGGCTGGTGGGGGGAGCATCCTAGGCCTACCTCGCTCACCTCTCCTTCCTGACTCCCAGGTACCCGGTCTCCGACAGCTCTAGCTACTTCGTGCGCCTGTACACAGAGCCGCTGCTGGTGAACCTGCCCACGCCAGACTTCAGCATGCCCTACAACGTCATTTGCCTCACGTGCACTGTGGTGGCCGTGTGCTATGGCTCCTTCTACAATCTCCTCACCAGAACCTTCCACATCGAGGAGCCCAGCACGGGCGGCCTGGCCAAGCGGCTGGCCAACCTCATCCGGCGTGCCCGTGGTGTTCCCCCACTCTGAGATTTGCCCCCTGCGCAGTGGGGCTGCTCTTGCTCCCTGGGGAGGGCTGCTGGTGGCCCCAAGGGCTCTTTCTGCCACTTGCTCTCTCCAGAGTTGGCTTGTAAACCAAACTGGCCCTGGCTGAGGCCGGGGCATAGCTGTGCTGTCCAGTTCAGTAGCCCTGAGCCATTTGAATTTAAAGTAATTTAAAAATTCATTTCCTCTGCTATTCCAGCCATATTTCAAGTGCTCAGTAACCAAAGTGGTTCGTGGCTGCTCTCTTGGACAGTGTGGACAAACGTTTCCATCACAGCAGAAAGCTCTAGGACAGCATTGACCCAGATATGCTGTGAAGAACTTGTATCTCTGTGGTATCTGGGACTTATCAGTTGTGGAATAAAAGCGGCTTCCTTGGTTCTTTGCCTCCTGTCCTTGAGGCCCAGGAAGAGGGAGATAGGGCTCGTTTCCTGGGCACCTGCATAAGACTTCCTACACTGCCCCCCAAAACCCCAAAAGACAAAGCTCCTCTTCCTCCTGCTAAAAATTCCTTCTTCTCTCTTGCTTTCTCCTCACTGGTGATTCCCAGAGCTCCCTGGGTTTGGCTGGGAGCATTTATAGAAGTGTATCCATGACCATGACCATGAACCATCCTCCTGCCTCTCAGGAGCCCTGGGAACCAGTGCCCTATCACCAGGGGTAGAGCTGGGGAGGGGGAAGAGCTTCATGTGTTGGTTTTCTGTGTTGTGCCCTGGAATCCCCTGAGATGCTTGTGAAATAATGCAGATTTCTGGGGTCTAAAGCCTGTGAATTCAGTTGGTCTGAGTGTAGCCCAGACTTGGAATTTCTGTCAGGCTTTTCATGAGCTTGTGTTCTGGGTGGTTCCTTAGACCTCTCACAGGTGTTGAAGCCAGGTCCACTGGATCAAGGCCTGCCCCTGCCCACCTCCCCTTCTGGTTATAAAACCCTGGATTCCTGTGGTAGGTCCTTAGGCAGATGCCCCTCCCCACCCACATCTTCTGTTTCTGCCTCTGGCACACTTGGCATTAAGTGTAATAAGTATTTGCCATCTGCCCGTCCCTTTCCCAACTCTCCCATCATAACGGTTTGGCTTAGAATGCCCTGTTCCCCCAACCAGAGACTGTCCTCTACTGTCTGGTTCACTCTTAAAGCCACTCTTAGAAACCAGAGAGTTGTTTCCTCCAGGAAGTCTTCCCTGATAAACCAAGCTGCTGTAGGTGCCCCTTCCCTCTGTTCCCAGAGCTCCCTGGACTTAATCTTTACAGGTTCCTTTCATCCTCATTGTTCTTGTTCTTGAACTTCCATTGAACTCTAAGCTCCCTGGAGGCACAGGGGCTGTCTTCCGTCTGGACCAGATCCAGCTCAGGACATTATGTATGTATGACTGGGTATAGGCTATTCTGGCCTGGGATCTGGAGTTCAAGGGTAGGAATGGGAAGGGCAGGGGCACCAAGAAACCCCACGAGTACGAGGGCAGAGTCTTAAGCACGATAGTACTGGCAACGTCCTCACAGCCAGCATAAATGGGATTGGTAGGTCGCCTCTGAGGGTTTTCCAAGAGCTCCCAGGACGTACGAGGGACGTGTGTGTAGTAAGGAGGTGATGAGTTCATCTAGCCCACAGGCAAAGGCAACTTGGTCAAGATGCTTTCTCTTGAGTTTCTTCCAGGCACGAATAGGCAGGGTGTAAATGAGGAGCATGCGGTGGGCGGGTGGATATCCGAGGCTCCCGCACGGAGCGGGATGCCTGCCACGTCCGGAGAGCATGGAGTTGTGGCCTGGCTGTGCCTTATACCCCCAGCTGGGCGGGCACTGGGGCCACCTCCGCTGCCACGACGTATGTCATACATCATACGTAATCTGTGCACTGGCAACACCATGTCTCGTGCCCCTCCCTGAATTCCAGATTCATTTACCCCACTGCCTGCCTGCCAGCTGCACTGGGACATCTAATGAACGTCTAGCTTTAGTATCTCCCAAGCCAAGCGTCCGCACCCTCTCCCTTACTATCCCCAACACACGCATGGGTGGTCGGCCATCATCCCGGTCGCCCAGGCCAAAAACCCTAGAGCCATTCTTGATGCTTCGCTCACCTGTTCGCTCACCTTTGCTCACCTGGCTTGCTCTGTTGACAGCTCTGCTCTACCTTCAAAGTAAATCCAGAAGCCTGCTCCTCTCTCACCACCCCCTCCTGTGCCATCTATGGATGAGGGCTTCCTGGCCACACCTGTTTAAATCACCGCGTCCCCTACGACGAGCTCCCTCCTTTGCCCTTCTCTGTTCCTCCATGGCTCTCACCACCATCAACGTGCAACATGTCTTTCTTATCTTGTTTATTCATTATTAAGCTCCATAAGGACGAAGATTTTTGTCTTTTGTGGCTTCAGTGTCTGTAACAGAGCCTGGTGTGTCGTCTGCATTCCAGTAATTGCCGAGGGAACGAGTGCATGAGTGTACCAGTATCACGCAGTACTTTCACTGCTAAGCAAGCCAGGTCACCCAAGCATCGGGGTTCTTAAGCCCTGAACTTCTTGCTGTGCCTGCACCAGGACCATTTTCCCTAGTCCATGCACTCAGGGCCTGGGCATTTCCAGGGGGAGGGCCAGAGGTGCTGAAGGCCAGGCCAGTCAGGGCCCCTGGGCATTGTGAGGTCTGCTTTCCCCTCACACCCCTCACACGGCTGTCTGTGGAGCTGCCGTGGGCATAGCACCGGGGGTAGAAAAGGGAACTTCTGTCCTCTGAGGGCTCCCTTGGGAAAAGCAGTGAGTGAGTGAGTAGATGAAGGAGATTTGCACAAGCAAAACTGCCCAGAAGTACTGGTCTCCTTTCCCAGTTTTCCTTCAACACCAGGGACAGTTCCTTGTGACCAACTATCACTGTTACTCTCACTCAGTCACTGCACATGGATCAGGAGAGTTCTGGGACACAGCAAGGCCGGTCCTCTCGGAAGAAGGCTGGGAGACAGCTGGCTTGGGGGTCAGGCAGGCTTTGGCAACAGCTGCCCGGAGAGGTTTACTGCCTGCCTGCCTGGTGCGTTCAGAGGGCTCAGGGAGGAGCAGTGGGGCACCCAGGTCCAAACCCCCTTCCTCATCCCCCGTGACCAGGATCTGGAGAGGTGGCAGGGAGGCCTCAGCCTTGTGGACCCACAGTGGGACAGGCATGTTGTTCACACACTGAGAACTGGGTTGAGAGATGGAGCCCCCATCCTGAGCTAGGGGTACTGGGAAGCGGGAGAAGAAGGCAAAGTCAATCAGCCTTGCATTTTCTGGCTTCCCTGCCTCAGCGCCTGCTCTTCCCTTTCGTGCCCCCCTGCCTCTGTCCCTGACCTCGAGCTCCTTCCATGAATGCTTTTGTGACCATTCTCACTTCCTCACTGAGGCTGTATGCTCATTCGTTCATTCATTCACTCACTCACCTAACCTCTGACCTGTCTGTCTGGCACTTCTATTATCCATCTGTCTACTCATTCAGCAAATACGTGTCAGGTATCTGTCCTGTGCCCAGTACTCCTCTAGGCACTAGTGAACAAGAAAGGAAATCCCTGCCTTGTGGTGCTTACAGTTTAGCTAGGGAGACAGACAAAAGCTTGGCTGCACTAAAAGGTATATAGTGTAATCCCACGATGTCCTCGTAGCACTATGGCCCCGAAGAAAAGGAAAGCAGTGGGAACAGGAAATGGATGGTCAAGACCTCTAAGAAGGTGAAGAATGATCAGGGATCCAAGCAGAGTGAAGGGGAAAATCACATGAAATCCAGTGAAAGAGCAAGAGCAACCACCATGTGGCAAGAGCTCACTGAGTGTGTCTGCAAAACAAGGAAGTCCCAGTAGCTGGAGCTGGGGATGGGGTGGGGTTGGGGTGAGTTTGCACAGGTTAGCCAGGGCAGGAGGAAGAGAGCCCTGGAGGCGAGGACACTATCAGATTTGCATTTGCTTATTTGCTTATGTACTTTTCTGGCCTTCTGATGCATGTTAGGTTAATAATTCTTGCTTCATCATTCTCTCATCATTGGTCCGCGTGTGGCCTGTTTTGTGTGTTACTTACCTGCTCATGCATATATTTCGGTGCTGTAAGGACCCAGGAACCTACCCTCCAACAGGAAAACTAGCACGTGGTAGCAAAGGTTTTGCTGTTTAAAGGATCACTCTGGCTGCTGTGAAGAGAACAGACTGTGGGAGGTAAGAACAGACACTGAGAGGCCAGCAAGGAGGTGAGTATCAGGAAGAGCAGCCTGGACTGATCCCAGCAGAAGGGGAGAAGGTGGTTGAGTCTGGGACAGACCGTTGGATTGGGTGTGGCTTCATGTGGTTTCTACGAACCCATGCAGTCAAGAATGAAGTCGCAAATTATTGATTCATTCAGTGCTTGCTGGTTAACTGCTTACTATATGTTAAGTTCTTTACAAAACATGCATTCCACACGGTCCCTGCGCTGCTCACGGCCCAGAGGCAGAGATTAAAAAACACACTTAAAACACTTTGGAATAAGTGCTGAGATCCAGGAAACCCAGGGAAAGGAGAGAAAAACATGGTTAATATGACTTGCACAAAGGTGCTCAGTTACTGTCCCATCTCATGACGATCTGAGCAACTGATTAAATTCTTGAGTCGCGTATGTATTTATATTTTTTACTTTAAAATTATTTGTAATAATCGTATTTTTTAAATGTCTACATTTTGGAGCATAGACACAACTTCAAATACCAGTCAAAGGCTGTCCTCAATTAGTCTTCCAGACCTCAATCTCTCAGATAGTTAAGAACATGAAAGAGAATGGGGAAATTAAAGGGGAAACATACCTTTTCTCTCAAATAGATATATTTTTGGGACAGGCACACCGAGGACACAAATGACATCACTAAAGACAGGGGTCTAGTCTGGGAATCCCAGGTTCTGGATTTTAGTATTGCTGTTTGGTCCTGGGCAGCAGTGTCTCTTTCAAGGAAGGGGACGTGGCTGGACTACACGTAGGGCAGCAGGAGAAGGTTGTGGGGGAGGTGGCAGCGATGGTCAGGGCAGAAGCCATCCAGCATTCCAAAAATTATGTAACAACAGAATATTCTTTTTTTTCTAGAATATTTTGGAAATCCTGACAGAGGCTGCCACAGGGATGAACCTTGAAAATATTACACTGACTGGAATAAGCCAGGCACCAAAGGACAACTACTGTATAGTTCCTCTCATATGAGGTACCTGGAGTAGTCAGTTAATTGACACAGAAGGTAGAATGGCCATGGCATGGGCCTGGAGAAGGGGATGGGGAAGGGGAGTTAGTTCTAATGGGCACAAAGTTTCAGTTTAGGAAGCTGAAAATGTTCTGGAACTGGATGGTCACGATGCTTGCACCAAAATGTGAGTATACTTAAGACCACTCATATACTTAGAAAGGGGCAAAATGGTGCTTTTTTGTTTGTTTGTTTTTGAATATTTTATTTATTTATTTGACAAAGAGAGACACGGCAAGAGAGGGAACACAAGCAGGGGGAGCAGGAGAGAGAGAAGCAGGCTTCCCTCCGAGCAGGGAGCCCAATGCAGGCCTCGATCCCAGAACCCTGGGATCATGACCTGAGCCAAAGGCAGACACTTAATGACTGAGGTACTCAGCTGCCCTGAAATGGTGCATTTTATGTTGTATATATTTTACCACAATTAAAAGAATATATAAAATCCTCATTTTTCTGAGATCCCTCTGCATGGAGGGAAATTCCCACCTGGGTGACCAAGATTCCCTGACTTTCTAGCCCTTTCCACCCTCTAGGATATATCTCCTGCTGGACAGGAAGAGTAGAAGTAGACCTATTAGCAGAGCCCTAGGCAGCAAGGAACAAGTGGCCGGGCTTTGGATACAGATGTGCAAGGTCCCCAAATTTGCATTCAATCTGGCTTCCATGCCTCCCTGGTGTTAGGAAACTTGTGTCCTTTGTCCTCAACCACCTCCCCCTTCTTCTTCCCCCTCTTCTTCTTCCTCTTCTTCTCGTTCTCCTCCTCCTCCTTCTTCTAATATTATTAAAATTTATTTTATTGAGAAAGAGAGAGCACACAGAAACAGGGAAGGAGCAGAGGGAGAGGGAGTTAATCTCAGCTGACTTCACGCTGAGCACAGAGCCCAATGCAGGGCTCGATCTCCCTGAACTCATGACCTGAGCCGAAACCAAGAGTTGGGCACTTAACCAATTGAGCCACCCAGCCACCCCGGTCCTTAGTCTTCTTCTGAGAGCACAGGACAATGAGGGCCTAAGGGGGTAGGGGTGGGGGTGAGGCAGGTTTGGTCACCCTTGAGAGCTGAGGTGGTTGTGAGCAATTCATGAGGACAGGCCCAGGACCCTCATAGGAAAGTTTCAGGCCACACCAACTTTGAATGTTTTATTGATCCAGGCCTGGAGGATAACAGGATGGGTTCCAAGCAGGAACCAAGCCCAGGAAGGGAGGCCCCGTAGCTTTCAGACAAGGCTGGGAGGATGCAGACATGGTCTTCAGCTGTCCTTTACCTCGTCTCTGTAATGGAGATGGCAGTCAGTTTCTTTCTTGGCCGGCATATTGGTGACCTAGAGCCAGAGCCATCAGCTGGACTCTTTAGCCAGCGCCTTCAACAAACACCATCCCGGGAGCCTCCTCAGCTCTCTCACCTCCCACCTTGATCACCGCCACCAACACCATCATTTCCGTCAACACCATCATCCCCTTGAAGTTTACACAACTATCTTCCTCGTGGCCAACACCACCACTTACATGAAAAGCCTCACTCCTCACCGAAACTACTTTCATCTTCACCCTCCAAACCACCATCAACCACATCCTTGCTGTCTCCTCCCCAGCAGCCCCATTGCCAAACAGGCAGGCGCCTCTCGGTGATGCATCTGATTATTTCCGTCCCCATCACCTCGCACAGTACCATCATCAGGACATCACCACCATCCTCCACCACGCCGTCTCCCTTCCTGCGAGCACCCCCTGCCCCAGTCACCAGCGTTGCTTCTCCTGTTTCTACAAGAGGACTCACCAGGGGGCTTACAGATCCTCACGCAGATCTCCGTGGTCTCAAAATTGTTGGCATTGCCCTGACAACCACTGTAGGTAAAACGCTCACCCTCACTGGATGTGTCATTGTAGAAGTACCGGTAGAAGAGGCCTCTGCAGGGACCCCTAGTGAGGGGAGCTGGCACAGGGCAGGCAGAATTTGGGACAGCTCCCAGGGAGCCCCTTTCTTGAGATGGGCTACAGGGGTGAGGAAGGACATGTATTGTCACTTAGGTGTCCTTTGAAGGAACTGACACAGGCTGTTAGTTTTTTTTGTTTAGAAGCACACCTTCTATACCAAGCACTGTGCTAGTGCTTGCCATTTTTTTTTGCATGCTTTAAATGACTTTCTGGAGTGGACATTACTGTCCCTCCCCCACAAATGAAGAAACAGTTTCAGAGAGGTTTGGTCATCTTCCAAAACTCCTAAAACCAATCATTGAGGCCTCGGGTTTAAACCCAGTTCTGATTTCATGTCCCAGACTCTGCCTGCTACAGTTTCTTATAACCCAACTCAAGATAGTTGAGGTAGCTTTGTTTATGATCGCAAAAAAGCATATAATTTGGAAAAGATATTGACGTTCATCAACGGGGAATTGATAGGTTACATATAGTCATTGATACGCATAGTGCTGATCAAATGGAGGGAGGTTCATAATTTTGTGGAACAAAAATCAAATTTCAAAAGACAGGATCTAGAATCTAGGTCCTGTTGATGTAAAATAAATCTATAAACCCATGTAGTGATGACTAGAAGGTGGTTCACCTCTATATTTGTAGTAATTTTCCTGGGTGGTATAATTTCAAATGATTTTTTTTTTAAGATTTATTTATTTATTTATTTGACAGAGAGAGAGAGATCACAAGCAGGCAGAGAAGCAGGCAGAGAGAGAGGAGGAAGCAGGCTCCCCGCTGAGCAGAGAGCCCGATGCGGGGCTCGATCCCAGGACCCTGAGATCATGACCTGAGCCGAAGGCAGCGGCTTAACCCACTGAGCCACCCAGGCATCCCCTTCAAATGATTTTTATGTTCTAATTATTTTTAGTGTCATTTAAATGTCAATGAACAAGTATCACTTTTTATAACTAGGAAAAAGATATTTACAGTAAAAAATCTTCAGTATCCATGAATAATGAAAAAATAAAGAAATGGATATATTTTACCGAAACATCTGTTATTTTAACTCCTTTCACATCTGGCTCTGGTTATCACAAGTGATTTATCCGACACGTGTACACACAGACACAGAAACACACACACACACACACATACCCTTACCTACTAATTGGCTATGGATCCCAATGTATCCTTTCATGGGGTACAATACACCCTGCCTGTGGCCCTGTGGAGCCAGCCTCCCCACCCTATACCTCCCCTACCCCAGTCACAGGCTGTGGATCTCAGGGATCCTCTACTTAACCTCTCAGCTCACCTGAGCTGGTGATGTTCACCAGGCAGAAGAGGACGCAGAAGACAAGGAGCGATCTGAACTTTATGGTGCCAGTAGCTGAGTTTTCTAGGGTCCGGCCAAAGGCTAAAGTTATACCTGCAGCTGAAGCAGAAGGGCCCTATTCCTCTGAGTTGAGAGAAGTACCTGGCCTTTCATTACCTGGAAGAGGAAGCACCTTGGGCAAGGAGTTTGGGCCCAGAGGAAGTGGGTGTCTACCTGGAGGCCTTGCAGCTTGGCTTGAAGGGCTTCTTGGAGGCTACTGGGCAAGTGCCCTAAGTCAGTGTTTTTGCAGCATCTGGAATGCCAGTCCCTAGCCTCATCTACTCCAGACTTGAGTTCCTGTGACCTTGGACTGGTGACCTCAGTAACCTAAAGTGACTTTAGGTGGCCTCAGTTTCCCTATCTGTAAAATAAGTGGGCTGGACAACACAGTCGCTAAGAAACCAACTTAGCTGTTTTCCATTCTGTTATTACTGGTTCCCATCCAGATCCTTCCAGCTAGTTGTCTCGACATCCCAGGAGAGAAAACATAGCTCTTTGTTCACTGCTTTATTTATTTAATTTAGAAACAATGAGTTTATTGTTTTATATAAATCAACGTACTTATTTTTAAAATATCAAGCTATAGTGAATAGTAAAAAGAAGCAAATCCCTCCCCAAATTCTACTATAGTCCTGTGCAACAGAAATATAATGAAATACATTCCAGTATAATTTTCTAGTATCTGCATTTAAAAAAGTAAAAAGAAGAGGTAAGACTAGTTTTTTAAAAAATCTTTATTTATTTTAGAGAGACAGAGTGTGTAGGGGGAAGGGCAGAGGGAGAGAGAGAGAATTTCAAGCAGATTCCTCACTGAGCACAGAGCCTGATGTGGGGCTTGATCTCATGACCCTGAGATCACAGCCTGAGCCAAAATCATAAGTCAGATGCTCAACCAGCTGAACCACCCAGGCACCCAAAGACTACTTTTAATAATACTTAATTTAACTTAACATATCCAAAATATTGCCATTGCAATGTATAATCGACATGTAATAAACATACTAATGCAATATTTTACTTTCCTTCATACTAAGCTTTTGAAATCTGGTGTGTATTTCACATTTGTGGCACCTCATGATTCATACTGGCCATATGTTGCATGCTTAGCAGCCATATGTGGCTAGTGACTACCATATTGGACAATGAACTTCCACCACATAAAGTAACTATTAGAGTTTGCAGGTATTATTTTCTGAGAATTTTTGCATATTGCCTTAATACTAGAAAGAAAATTTGATGGGGTAAAAAAATCCTGGGTTATGTTTTCTTTTCCCAAAACTTGGGACCTGGGCAGACCTGGCTCCACTGAATTCTGCCATGGAACATTGCTAAGACGTTGCCTGAAAGTTTTTCTCCCTTAGGGGTTACTCTTTTCCTACCTGAATGTCTAAAGACTTCTTTGATTCTCTTTGAGACCCAGTAAATTAACAATGTTATTTTGGTATCATTCTGCATCTTTTTTTTTTTTTTAAAGATTTTATTTATTTATTTATTTGTCAGAGAGAGAGAGAGAAAGTGAGCAAAAACATGGGGAGAGGAGGCAGAGGGAGAAGCAGGCTTCCTGCTGAGTAAGGAGCCTGATGTAGGACTTGATCCCAGGATGTCAGGATCATGATCTGAGCTGAAGACAGATGCTTAACCCACTGAACCACCCAGGCTTCCTTTTTTTATTTTTAATGGGACATGGAGTGCTAAAAATCTGCAAATTTTTAAAAAAGATTTTATCTATTTATTTGACAGAGAGAGATCATAGGTAGGCAGAGAGGCAGGCAGGGGGGGGGCTCCCTGCTGAGCAGAGACCGCCCCCCCAACTCGGGGCTCGATCCCAGGGCCCTGAGATCACGACCTGAGCCGAAGGCAGAGGCTTAACCCACTGAACCACCCAGGTGCCCCAAATCTACAAATTTTTAAGAGGATTTTATTTATTTGAGAAAGAGAAAGAGAGAGGAAGAGCGTGAGGTGGGGGGAGAGGCAGAGGGAGAGAGACGAGTAGACTCCACACTGGGCTTGGAGCCTGCTGTAGGCAATGAATTCACAACCCTGAGATCAAGATCTGAGCCGAAATTAAGTTGGGCACTTAAGCCACACAGGTGCCACACAGATTTTGGATGGGGCAGGGAATTTTCTTCTATTATGCTTTTAATAAATTTTCTGTCCCTACTGTTGAGTTTTCTACTTAAGAGGCATAAATTGTGTCCGATTATCTTCACTTGTCCTCTAGTACTTGTTAAAAGTATGGCCACTGGAGACAGACAAATTTAAACATCAGCATTTCCACTCACATTCTGTGCTACCTCTGCCCATCTCTTTAACCTTTCTGGACTTAAGTTTCTATTTGGAGATAGCAATGGAAATTCCCTGTGTTTGAAGTCCCCAAGACCATGTTCAGATTCAACTCATGAAAAGGACTCATGGGACTCAGAAGTTGTTATAGTTAAGTTTACAGCAAATGGATACAAATTAAAATTAACAAAGGAGAAAAGCATAGGGTGTGAAGAATGGAGGAAATCAGGCACAGGCTTCTCTCCTCCAGCCTAGTTATACAGGATGTGTTTCATTTCCCCAGCCCAACACATTTGAAGTGTTGCCTATCAGGGAAGCTCGCCGAAGACCAAGTGTCTAGGGTTTTTATTGTGGTCAGGCACATGGGCAGGACCAACTCAGCCTAGCACAGGAACCTTGGATTTACGTGGTGAGCATTCATTCTCACAGCTCTAAGGTGCTTGGCCCACGCCCACCAATTTTCCAGCTTTGGCTTCAGAGATTCCCATCTGCTATTGATCTGTTATTCCTTGCTCAAGAAGATTTCTTTAAAGTGGAAATTGCCCTAAAGGCTTTTTATGACTTGTGCCTACTTAGAATTTAATGTGCCATTGGTCAAAGCAGTCAGAACTTCTTAATTGATTAACCCAAGTGTGGTTCTGATGACCATTTCAGAGGGAAGAAACTGGAGCTGAGGACACCCTATAGCAGTGAGCCTGTAAGGAATGCAGCTTCTTCTTAACAGCCTCCCCCCAGACCTGCTGAAAGGAATCCGCATTTCAACAAGATCCCCAGGTGACTCACAGGCATGATAAAGTTTGAGAAGGCTATTTACTGAGCATTTTGTCCCCTGCAGGCAGAAGCCTGGGGAGGTGGTGAGGTTACGCAATGAACAGGACTGACCCCAGGCTCTCCCCTTCCCCTTCCCCAACCCTCTCCCTTTCCCAATCCCCTCCCTCCCCATCGGCTGTCCCCACCCCTCTGCTGGGATGTGAAAAGCTCTGTCAGACCCTAGGTTTCCATAGGAGCCCTTCCAAAGGCTTTGAAGATGATCCCCTTCTGTCTCCCTGCAGTCCTCCTCCTTCTTCTGAGCCCCCTGGTAGCCAGCACCCCCCAGGGGATGAAATCAGTACCTCTTCCCCAAGTAAGTCCTGCTCACCTGTCCTCTCGAGGCTGGGGCCTGGAAAGGAGGGCAATTCTGTGAGGGGAGCCAAACCACTCTGCATGTCTTCAGGGAAGGTAGGAAGTTTTAATGGCAGGGATTTTTCATGACTCTAAAAAGTAAATCAGCACGTTTTCAGCTTTTAAAACATTATCCTGCCTAATGCTCATGGACCAGAACCTGAGCCTCATCTCTGAGATTCCCTGTTCCTGGTTTCTGCCTCTCCCCTGAACTGCACAGTAGTATAATGAAACAAATAACTCTTAGATCTTTGTCCCGCTTACAGCCCAGACTCTAGAAACGCTTGGGAGGTACTGTCTTTTGGATGCTAATGAATGGCCACAGGAAGGAGCCCCTGGATGGCTGCTGGAGGGTCTAGGGTCCATAAAAACTGCTCAGGTTATTAGGGGGTTGGGACTTTCAGCCCCTACCCTCACCCAGCCTCTGGGGAGGAGGAGGAGGAGGCTAGAGAATTCAGTCACCAATGGCCAAAGATTTAACCAACTATGCCTATGTAATGAAACCTTGACAAAAATTCCTACATATCAGGGTTCAGAGAGCTTCTGGGTTAGTGATAAATGGAGGTGCTGTGAGGGTGACCCTCTGAGTCCTCCCCCCGCCCCTTGTCGCATACAGCCCTCCATTTGACTGTTCCTGAGTTTTATCCTTGATAATCAACTGGTAATGGTTAGTAAAGTGCTTTCCTGAGTTCTGTGAGTCGTTCTAATGAATTATGGAACCTGGGCCAGCGGTGGTGAAGGAAGCTCTGAATTTACAGCTGGCTGGGGAGAAGTATGGGTGGTCCCAGGGACTCGTGACTGGCACCCGAATAGGGGGCAGTCTTGTGGGACTGAGCGCTTAACCTGTGGGGTCTGTACTAACTCTGAAGTTTTCTCGTCAGAAGTGAATAGACTTGTAGGACGCCCAGTTGGTGTTGGAGAATTGATTGATGTTGGTAGAGACAGCACATCTTTGGTGCCAGGGAAAAAACCCAGACTCACTAATCCCTGTGCTTTGGTGGGTGGTGGAGTGTGGCTCAGGGACAGGGGAGTAATGGGTGTGGGCAATGCCCCCAAAGTCCTATTATCTGCATTTCTACTAGTTATCTGCATTTTAACAATTTCCCACAGAAGTCGGGGGTTTTGTTATAGGGGTTGGGTTGGAATAGTATCTTGTCCTGACCTTACCACTTAATAGCCATATGACTTTGGGCAAGTCACCTATGTTCAGTTTTTTTACCTTTGTATGGGGGTACCTGCCACACAGGTTCTTTGAAAGGATTACCAACCATGAATACAAAGATTTAGTAAGGCTTCATGGCCCATGATGTCCATTATCCCCTACGATGTCTTGGTCTGAAAGACTTTGTCTACCTGTCTCCTTTCCCCAAGGAAAAAATAAGTCAGGTGTCAAACAACGATTTTATTTCTCCATTGTTGAAATGAAACAGAAGGGCCTGGAGCAGCTGAACAGAGCTTCTGCTGTGCCTGAGGCAAGAGGAGACAGAGAGCAAGAAATGCAGCGCTTCGGGGAGTTTGCCCAGAGGACCAAGGCTGTGCTTCTCCCAGCCTGTTGGAAAATTAGTAATAACCCAAGGCCCTTCCCTGTGCGTCCATGTCTGATATTATTCTGTGATCCTCCGAGGATACAGAATATTAGAGCTAGCTTCCTAATTATACAGAGGTGCCCCGTGATCAAACAGATATTTTATTAACAGGAATCTCGTTATATTCGTTCTGTTCAGTGGCTGTGTGCCCGTGTGAACAGAGGATGGGAGATGAATTCATCTGACAAATATTTGTCAGGTACCTACAAGGCATTGTTCTTGGTGTGGGGACACAGCTGTAAACCAAACACAACAAAGAGCCTGCCCAGCAGGAGGGAGACAGACAATAGAGAAAGAGGGTCAGATGGCAGGCCATGGCTAGTGTTTTGCTGATAGAGAGTGACGGGGATAAAGAAGGCGATGCCAGAAGGCGATGCCAGTTCTATAGACAGGTCAAGGAAACCCTCTGTGAAAAGATGTTTGAGCAGAGCTGGGGGGAAATGAGAGCGTGCCAGGTGACCAGCTGGTGGAGTAACAGTGCAAGAAGAAGACTAGGTGGGAAGAACTTGCCTGGTGTGTTTGAGCAGCAGTGAGGAGGTCAGGGTGGCTGGAACTGAGCGGGTGGGGTGGGACAGTGGAATGTGATGAGGACAGAGGGGTCCTGTGGGCAGGTCGTGCAGAGCCTTGTAAACCTTATAAGAACTCAGACGTTGGCTCTAAGAGAGAGACAGGGTGTTACTAAGCATTTGGATGTAGGAGCAATCCAATAGTTCTAAAGTGATAACAAGATCCCTCTGACTGCAGTGGAGAGTGGAGTCTAGGGGGGCCAAGGGCAGAGACAGAGGGACCATATTGCAGGATATATTGCCATATATTGCAGACCATATATTGCAGGATACTGCAATAGTCCAGGCGAACAGTGATGGAATGTGGACATATGTGACTCCCTCGGTCTATCCAGTTCTCTTGAATAAAACGAATATCTTGCTTAGTTGGGAATGATTCTGTTCCTCAAGTGAGTAATTAAACGTCTTTCCTTTTCTGTTTTCTGATAATAAATGCAGTAATGTGTTCATTACAGAAAACTTAGAAGATAAAGAAAATCATGGAAAAAAAATAAAGATTTTCAATCAATTATAATGAGGAAGTTGAGAGGCAACATGGGAGGTTTGGGGGGTAAGAAAAGAATAAATGAAACAAGATGGGATCGGGAGGGAGACAAACCATAAGAGACTCTTAATCTCACAAAACAAACTGAGGGTTGCTGTGGGGGGTGGGGGGTGGGTAGGGAGAGGGTGGTGGGGTTATGGACATTGGGGAAGGTATGTGCTATGGTGAGTGCTGTGAAGTGTGTAAACCTGGTGATTCACAGACCTGTACCCCTGGGGCTAATAATACATTGTATGTTAATTAAAAAATAAAAAATTATGTAAAAAAAATAAAGATTTCCAAATCCTACAACCTAAAGAATCACAGATAAACCATTCTACTTTGAATTCTTAATGGATGTGATTGAATTGATTCACTCATCAAAAGGTGAAGAGGGGACGGTAGCAGTGCCAGGTAGAGCCACAAAGCAGGTAAGGCTGTCCTCTAGAACCACAACCTTCCCTTTCATTTCTCTTCTGCTGGGCAGCCCCCACAACCAAGCACCCGGTGCCACCTTCCCTCTAGGTCCCTATCAAGTCACTCTCAGAAGAATATGCAGCTCATGAAACCCACCATGAGAGAAGTTACTCTTCACCTCAGGAGCAGGACTGGGCCAGAGGTGAGTTGAGGGAGGCACTTGCCTCTCACACAGAATCTAAGAGAAGCCAAAAAGCTTAATAATCCAGATAAATTGTATTTGAATACAATGGTTTAAAAAATCAAAATTAATGCCAAAAGCCTTTTACGAAGAAAGTATCAACATTGTCAAAAAACACAAGAGCTGCCCTTGGACTTGCTTGATCCTGCCTCACCCCAGTACCCGCCCTGATCCGCTGAGAACCAAGAGTTTTACATTCAGACCTGAATAGGAGTCATTCCCGATTTCAAGTTCAGATGTTTATCAGATTTTGATTTCCAGTGTCGAAAAAAAAAATATTTCTTTTAAATAGAGAATTGTGGTCCTTTATGTGCACGGAAGCAACTTCCAAATCGATGTACATGCTTTCTCATAAATGAGAGCTTTCCCTTTGCCCTCTGGACAGGAAATTTCTCCCTATTGACTTGATAGTTTATTGAAGGGGTTAAGAAGTCTGTGGCTAAATAAACACATTGAATAATTCAGACTTAAGACTTAATATTCATCAAGATATTTTACATTTTGGGGACACCTGGGTGGCTCAGTTGGTTGGGCGACTGCCTTTGGCTCAGGTCATGATCACAGAGTCCCAGATTGAGTCTCCCATTGGGCTCTCTGCTCTACGGGGAGTCTGCTTCTCCCTCTGGCCTCTCCCCTCTCATGCTCTCTCTCTCTCAAATAAATAGATAAAATCTAAAAAAAAGATACATTTTGATAACTCAGATGTAAAATATGTGATAATTATTTTTCTGATTCCTGAATAGATAATACATTTTAAAACTTTAGCTGCATACAATATGTGTGTGGATTAAAAAAAATAAAATCTATATATAGCAATCCTTAAAAGGAAGCTATTTACTTAATCTGATGCGGAAAAAAAGAGAAGCATCCTACCATTATGCTACCATTGGAAAATCTGGCTGTGTTGGTCTCTGGGGTGGAGGGTCACTGGAGATGAGTCTATTGTGCTTTGATGGGTTGGGGTGAGGTTCAAGGGCTTTTCATGAACAATTTTGTCCTGGGTTATTTATAGCTTGAATATCAACCAGGAGCATTAAATTAGAATTTATCAAGCTCATTGAATATCTACTCAAATAACTAACACTTACTGAATATGATTCATTGTCACTTATTTCATAGACATCATCTCTAATCTTCTCAACAAATCTATGAGGTTGCTCACTTCACTGACTAAGCTACTTTGTCTCAGAGTGGTTAATTTTCTAACCTAAAATCACACAGCCAGTGAATAGAATCTCTGAGCTTAAAGAAAATGAAGTCCAGTTTGTATAAGAGGCTCCTTGAGCCTTGGGGGTACTGGGGTAAGAAGGAGTGGGAAGGTGGGGGACAGTCAGAGGGCTGAAGATGGGACTCCAGACCCCACACCCAGATACTTACCAGACAGATTTCTTTCAGTAATATTTCATTTGAGAGAAGGGATCTGCTACAAAAAAGAATTGGCATCCTCATCCTCATAGCACATATTCTGTTCTTTAAAATACCAGGATGTCGCTGGATGCAATGTTTCCTTACCCTGCAATATCCTGCAGCCATTTCCCAATGTCAATATTCTTCTACAATATTACTTATTTGTTGCAAAAATGTGGCATATTTATTTAAAATATTTCTTTATTTTTGAATTATAAAACTCATATATGCTTATTATAACTAGTGGAAGGACATAAAGATGTGTAAATAAAGTTTTAAGACTCCAACTCCAGTGTTGGGGAGGAAAAATTTTCCTCTGTCCTTCAAAGGTTCTTCTGGCTGGCCTAAGAATTAAATTGACATGAGATTAATAGGAGAAAATAAAATTTAATTTTGTATTTACAGGAACCCAACATCCATGAACAGTTCAAAGACAATAAGGCAAAACGAGGTCTGTAGGCCCTCCTGGGCTAAGGAATGGGATAGGGGCCCAGGGCTTCAAGAGGGAGGAGGGCAAGTCACAGGGCAAGATGAGGAAGGGCAGATGTTTGGTAATTAGATGTTTATCCTGTCATACAGATGAGTCAGGCAGATAATCTATCTCTGGAATTAACTCTTACTCTGTAAAAGATCCCCAATTTAGATTCTTCTAGGTGGTTAAGGGAGGTGTAAAAATTTCTTGACCCCACAGTGTCTCTGCTGCCTTGAGCTTAAAATAGACCAGATGTCAAAGTGGCACATTTTGGGAAGACTTTTTCTGAACTCCTTCACTGGTAAGAGTTTGTTTTTTCCAACACCAACAAATAATTCTCCATTTCTCAGTGAATACTGACTGGGTGTACTACCATTTAACTCAACTCTGACTCTGTCTGCCTGGTAATAGTGACAGATCCCACAGGTAAAGTCTCAGTCCTATAGAACTGCACACCTTCCTCTCTCACTTCAGATGCCGATTGCAAGTCCAGATTGTTACCTGTATTTCTTACCAGTTCTTACTTAAAGATTGGAGGTTCCCATGATCCCCTCTTTGGGTTTGATTAATTTGCTAGAGGATCGGAGAAACATTTTACTTAGTACCCTACAGGTTTATCATAAAAAAGATGTAACTCAGGAACATACAGATACAAAAGATGTATCAGGCAAGGTAACGGGAAATGGTGCAAAGTTCCCATGCTTTCTTCAAGGATGCCACTCTCCCAACCTTCATGTGTTCACCAACCCCCAAGCTCTCAGAATTCCATCCTTTTGGAGTTTTTAAAATAGAAATCTCAGCACAATAGCATGATTGATGAAATCATTTGCCAATGGTGATTAAACCAATATCCAGCCCCTTTCCCCTCCTCTAAGGCAGGGGAAGGGGCTGACATTTCCAACCCTAAATCACACGTTGGTTCCCCTCACACTGTTGCCAGGGGAATCCCTCTCTCTTGGTTAGCGAGGGGCTTTCCAAAAGTCACCTCACTGAGGTAGCAGAAGACACTTTTATGGCTCCATCGTTTATGGAATTCCGAGGATTTTAGGAGCTTTGTGCCAGGAAAAGGAGGATGATCAAATATCTATTTCTTATAAAACACAACATCACTCCCCCTTGATATCCAATTATTCCTAAACCCCTTGGGGCAGCCACAGTTAACACACTGGTACGTTTTCTTCCATGCTTTTCTTCATTACGGCATGATTCTTTTAAGACTTTTTGTTTTTTAACAGTGAAAGCTTTCAAACATTCACAGGAACAGAGAATAGTATAATAAATGCCCACATACCCATCATCCAGCTTCTGCAATTATCAACATATGGAAAACATTGCTTATGTAAGTCCTTTTTCCCCCTGGAGTTTTTTCGAAGCTCATCTCAGGCATCATGCCAATGAGTTCATAAACACCTTATTAAGGATATATAATTTTTCACATGATCACCATGTCATTGTGACATCTAACAAAATCAATAATAATGCCCTAGAAATCAGGCCACCAAGTGGAGGTTGTACATTCACCCTCCCCATCCCCTTCCACTCTCTATCTGGAGACATGCTGGCTGTTTCAGCTGTGCCCCGTGCAGACCGAGCTGTGCTGACACCTCATCACGGACCCAGAGCAGCACCCCCGCAGGCCTGTGCCCTGCCTTCTTCCTGGAGCCTCCCTACCCGGGTTGCTGCAAGGCCCTGAAGATCCAGTGGTTCTTCAGCATCACTGTCGGCCACTGCCCAGCCTTCACTCGCGGTGGCTGCAGAAGGAAGGAGAACAGCCTCCTGGATGAGCTGGGCTGCATCTGCACCTGTGGTGGTAGGAATGAGCCAGAAACAGACGAGTGAGGTGGGGTACAGGGTAGGGTGGGGAAGGGCTAGCAAGGAGGTGGAGCTCAGGGGCCCCGTGCCCCTCACTCCTTCCTGAGAAGGAAGTGGCATTGTCGTCCTGTGAAACCACAGGCTGAGCACAGCCTCCAGGGACTCAGCAGAATGTCCCCACTAGTGGTGCCTAGAGATAATCTGAACCCGCCCAACTGTGCCCCCTCTTCAGATGGGAACACTGAGGCAGCCACCCTGCAGAGCCATCTGCAGTGCTCATGAGTGGACACCACCCGGGCATGGCAAACTCATTTCCTTCTTGATGGTCATCCCAGTCATGGGTAGATGGAGGTGGCTCATTTCTGGGATGATCCAGGACCTGTTAGTGCCTGAGCTATGAGAGTCAGGGTCATCTGTGATGACAGCCAGCCTGTTCCTTGCTCCTTGCAGAGAGCCTAGCAAGTGAATTCCCCTGAGACGCTAAAGTCCAAGGACGTCCCACACAGGGCCTCCTCATCCCTACCCCTCCTCAGCAGAACCCTGCCTCTTTTTTCCGGGGGCCTGCTTGGTTTAGTTCCGTCTCACTCAGTAGACTTAAAGCACCACAAGAGCAAGAATTATGCACTTTTGTTTGTTTTTGGTTTTGTTTGTAAAGATTTATTTACTTATTCAAGAGAGAGAAAGGGCGGGGAGAGGCCAGGGGAGAGGGAAAGAGAGTCTTCTTTTTTTTTTTTTGACACAGAGAGAGATCACAAGTAGGCAGAGAGGCAGGCAGAGAGAGAGGGGAAGCAGGCTCCCCGCTGAGCAAAGAGCCCTACACGGGCTCGATCCCAGGACCCTGAGATCATGACCTGAGCTGAAGGCAGAGGCTTAACCCACTGAGCCACCCAGGCGCCTAAGAGAAAGAGAGTCTTAAGTAGACTCTGAGCAGAGCATGACCCCAGCTTGGGGTTGGATCTCACAACCCTGAGATCATGACCTGAGCTGAAACCAAGAGTTGGATGCTCAACTGACTGTGCCCACCAGGTACCCCCACCTTTGTTTTTTTCCCATCACTTTATCTCTAGCACTTAGTGTGGTTCCTGGCACAAAGGAGACAGTCCGTATATATCTGTGGAATGAATGAATGAGTGCATGAGCCCGTCTCCTCTCTAGTGGAGTAACCACAGAGTGAGAAGTTCAAAGCCAGGACTCTTCCCCAACTTCATTGTCACTGTGTCTTCACCTGCATTCCACAGAGTGACAGCAATGGGCTTTCACCCAGTTCCAAGCATTATGGTGGCAGGAGTACTTCTGCTAAAGAAGCCCCTTTTCCCCTCAGTGATATGGTACATTTTCCGGTCTGGCTTCAAACTCTCTGGTCTTCTGTTTAAATAAACTCATTTTCCAAATGAACTCACCGGAGTGGATTCTGTTGTTGGCAACTGACAACCTTAACTGCTACACTCCCTTGGAGTGGTGGTACTTTACGTTCTTCTGCCCAGCAGAGCAGTGGCATCTCCCCTTCTCCTGTCTCCAGACCCAGCCGAACTGGTAAGGGAAGCAAACCCATGACAGGGTCATTGACCTCTTAATGGCTTCCCCAAGCTACACCAAGACCTGGGTGACTTCCATGCAGCTTCAACATGAAAACTTTAGTTCTTTATTTTCTCGGGCCAGGTCAGATGTGGGGGCGGGCTGTTCTGGACTTTGAAGGAGAACGGAAGGAGCGCAGGGCTCAGTTGTCCACTTGTCCAAGGAACCCCTTCCCCGCCATGGTCTGTGTGGCAGGGGAGGGGCTCCCTGTTTCCGTTACAAGAACAACCATCCATCCAATGAGCCCTTTCCATGTAGCGGCTCCGTGCGTAGAGTGTTACATGCATTATTTGAGGCAATCATCCTAAGAACTCCATGGGGGAGGAAAGGGAGGCTTGGGGATGTCTCTTAGCTGGCAAAGTCATTTCCTGGGGCTGCTATAATGGAGTACTACAAACCAGGTGGCTTCCACAACAGCTGTTTATTCTGTCACCGTTCTGGAGGCCAGAAGCCTGAGAGCAGGATGTCTGCTGGGCCACCATCCCTCTGAAGACACTGGAGAAGGATGTGTCCTAGGCCTCTCTCCTAGTTCCTGGAAGCCCCTTGGCTTGTGGCAGCATAAATCCAGTCCTAACACACAGCATTCTCCCTGAGACCCTTTTTATAAGGACTCCAGTCATAGTGGATTAGGGTCTACCCTAATGACCTCATCTGAACTTGCTGACCTCTGTGAAGACCCTGTTTCCAAATAAGGCCCCCTTCTGAGTACTTGGGGTTAGGACTACGACATATTTTTTGGTGGGAGACACAATTCAACCCATAAGAGCAGAGGAATGACGGGATGTGGACCTATCTGCCTGACCCAAAGCCTTTGCCCCTTGGAAGGAGAAAGACTGTAGAAGTTAATGGCCCAGCCTCTCTAGAAAGGCTGCAAGGAGCCAAACACCTGGGTCTGTCTTAATTCGGGCTCCTAAGAAGCAGAGGGCAAGCAGCTCATTGGGTAAGGTGGAGATGCGTGAGAAAGGGAAGGAAAGGTAGCCAATAAACACTGAGTTATCAAAGCCACAATCTTGGCTTGGCCGGTGGCTGGCACTTAATCCCATGCAGAGGTGGGGAGAATACCTTCCCTGCAGTGACCTCCCCCCCACAAAGAAAGGGAAAGGTGTTTATACACCAACCCCCTGTTACTCATTGGTTGAGGACTTCTGGCTTGCTCTGTGCACAGGTTTCCTTTGTGTGGCTTCCAAGAAAATCCTTAGGCAAAGCGGTACAGAAACTGGCCCTTGGAAGTCTGCCAGTAGCACAGAACGTGGCAGCTCCCAGAGGTAAGGGTAGGGTATGTATCTTCTGCTACACTGTATGTGGCTTTGAACAAGTTATTTAACCGCTTTGTACCTGTCCTCTCCCTACACGGGGTCATTGTGAGGCTAAATGACTTAAAACATGCTGAGCCCTTAGACCAAAGAACCTGGCATGTAATTTGTGCAATTGAAACATTTGCTAGGATTAATATTGACTAAATTATACTGTTCTTTGCTGGAGACACCTCTTTACAACACTCTCTTCTTCTCTTTGAACCCCAAAGTGTCTCCATCACCTCAGGCCTGCCCTTCCACATTGGTCCCGAGTCTACTCCCAAGAAACTCACTGACCAAGTCTGTTGTCTTCCTCCTAAGACAATTATACAGAAACTAGGAGATGGCCATCAAGGAAGTACTCCCATCTCCCATAAAGTGTCTTTTAGGTTCTTGGGCAACATTTTGCTAAGTCCCCTCCATCAGCTTTCAGATTCTCGGGACTCACAGTAGGAGGAATCCCTCTTTTTCAGCTCCCTACAATTTATGCAGAGGCCTCTAGGATGCCCCCTTTTTATGTTGGGGGAGAGAGGTTAGTGTAAGAACAGGAGGTTGGTCTGTAAGGTAAGAGGTCCTGAACCACCCTCCTGACTTGCTACCCCCAGTTGGGCAAGAGAGGGGCAATCAGGTAATGTGAAAATAGGAACAACTGAAAGAGGATCGCTGGAGGGAGGGGGAGTAGGAGGTAAGTAATGGGCAGGATTCCAAGTTTATGAGATATTTCCCAGGATGCACCACTCTTCAGTTCATCATTACATCTTCCCAGGTACAAGGCATTGTGGGAATGACTCGTTGAGAATCCAGAGGGTCCGCAGCCAAAGGGAGACCACCCCCCCCCCCCGGGCCAAAATTCCCAGCTCTCCCAAGCAGATGCCCTTGACAAAGCTTTCACACTCTTGCTCTGGGAAGATGTGAGCTGGAGGGACCTTTGGAGAGCAGTCTAACTGCCTCACTACAGACGAGGAAATGGAGGCACAGATTGGACTCAAATAGCAGGGATCGTTAAACAAAAGAGAACATAGACACAGCTGGTTCTGTCACATGTGGCCTTGTTGTCAGGCAAATTTCTCAACCTTTCCGAGTATCACTTTATTTATTTATAAAATAAGGGTAATAAATACCTGTTAAAAACTCCAGCCAAATACCACCAGAAACACTCCTGTTTCTACCTGAATGAGTTGGATTTATTATTACTCATTGCAGCAGGGGAGAACCTATACCTTGGGGAACCACATGCTTCTCATTAAGAAGATGTTAGAAAAGACTTAGGGGATTTGGGCTTGATGGGGTGATTTGGGGACGGGTTTAAGGAAGCTGGCTTTGTTCTGGATCAGACGCTCTCTGGAAATGGGGCAATTCTCTGATTGGGTATCTTAATCTCAGCCACAAGACAGGAACCCCATGTAGGGGTTAAAGCTGTAATGGGTAAAGAGTCAGCAGCCCCTCAGATTGGCCAAGATAGGGGATGCTGGCTCATTTGTGCGGCTTGGGCGATACTCATGTTTTGTCTGGGTTCAAACAAGCTCACAGAGGGTCGCGTTTTTGTCTTGATCCACCACAAGCACAGGATGGCCTTGTCTGAAGCTGATGTTCTGTGAAATTGTTTATGTCCAGCAGGAGAACATCAAAGACCCACTGTGCGTGCCAGGTCAGCTCCCAGAAGTCCAGGGCTGCTTTTCTCTGTCTCATAGCATTACGCTGAGGATGAAAATGCTATGACATTTGTAAAATGCTTTGTTCAAGTGGCTGGCAGAGTGACTCCCTTAGCGAATGACAGATCTGAAAACAGCAATAGTAATACTCTTGATAAATATATTATTTAATTATTGATTTAGAACAATGTAATAAAAACAGATTTAGTAGTAATGAGAGACAGCTCTGGATGTTGCTCTGTGATCTGACACAAGTCGTGTTACCTCTCTGAGCCACAGTTGCTTTCTGGGTAAAATAGGGAGATGATATCTGCTTGAAGAAATTCCTAAGTGTGGGGAGTTTTGAGGACGACAGCAGTTATGGTGCTGAAGTGCTTTTAACACCAGAGACCAAAGCAACTTTTCTAAAAGCATGTAGATTTTTGTTTCCTTGGCTCCTGGGTACTTTTTAAAAACGTGCTGTCGACTGCATTAAAGAAAGGAACAAACAGCATTTTTTGGTGTGGTTGTCACCTCCGGGAAGTCCGTCCCTGGAAAGTCCCTCCACTGCCCAAGGAGTGTCACAATCTCTCTTCTAAATGGGTCCCAGTCTTCCTCAGGAGTAACTTAAAGTCCTCTTGCTTTTCTGAGAGCAAAGCCTCACTCTGGTCCATTCCCAGCCCTACCCCTCCTTGTCTCAAAAGTGTGCGCAAGAGGTGGGTGACAGGGCTGGTTTTCTTTGAGATCAAGGACCCCTCTTCCTTCAGCCAGTGGGAACCTCCCTTTTAGGAAAGCTCTGCCTGCCCCCTGGTGGCAGCAGGGGAAATGTCACCTTCCCCAGAATCCCCGCACACTCCTCCCCTATGACAAGGAAGACTTACTTCTTTCGGTATTTGCTTTTTAAAAAAACTTTTTTTTTTTTTTTGTATCAGAAGTAAGTTCACAGATCATAAAATAATAGAAACAATTAGTATAAAATACTTATTGTGCATCGGTACATAGGACAGACACAATCTCTGCTCTCATGGACTTCACCTTCTAGCAGGAAATGCCACGAGACGTTGAACAAGGGCTTAACAATGCATGTGGTGACTCTACATGAAGGGGAAGTGCAAGGTGTGATGGGAAAGTTAGCAAGGGTCCTGGCCAAGGGTGGAGGTGGTGGTGGTGGTAGATGGGAGGGATGCCCTAGGGAGGTGAATTTGCCCCTGAGACCCAAGGGGTGAACAAGTTACTCAGAGGAAGGAGGGGAGGAGTGCTGTAAGTAGGTGGGAGAGCTAGAGATGGCTTAAGGAAAAGAAGACACTCAGAATGAGTGGGAGGAGGGGGTGAGACAGTCGTGGGTGTAAAAGCAGGGACCAGACCCCAGGAGGCTTGCAAGCCAAGCTAAGAGTCTGGAGCTTTCTCTGAAGGCCAGAGGAAGGACCTGGGCATCTTAGAACCTGGTGGCTGGATGGGGACAGGGATGGGGGTAGTAAGGACTGTCGCCGGGCTCCTGACAGTTGTCTAGATGGCAGAGGAGAACAGCCTGGGGAGGAGATAGTGAGGAGGTACAAGCTTTACTGATAGATTTCTCGTGGGAGAGAGACAACCCTGGGAAGCCTTCCACACCAATTCCTGGGGTATGGCTGTGTGTGCAGGCTGCCCCCCAGGACCCGACAGGCTGCCTGAACCCGAGATGCCTGTTTATCTTCAGTTCTTTCCCCGGGTGCAGAGGGAGAGAGAAAATTGCCCTGCCCACCTCCCAGGAATGCACGGCGCATAAGGTCAGATAAACCCCGGGAAAGGATGTTGAGCGGAAGGAGAAAGGGTTTCCTTCTTCCTCTCTTTCTACTTCACAAAGTGGATGTTGCAAAGGCAAACGATCTTTGGGTGTCTTGACGTGGTGCAGAGCGCATGCCCAGAGCATCTTTGGTCCAGAAGGCGACGCTGCCTGAGCCTGAAGGGAGGTGACATCATTGGAGGCCACTGGGACGACGCAGGGCCAGGTGCATCGGGCCATAGGGCGCCCACAGGACATTATAACAACAACTAATTGTCTGCACATTGGCACTGTCTTGACAGCTTTGTGAAAAACTCTCTCTTAATCCGTGTTGTCCTTATGAGGTTAGAAGTATGATTTCACCCTGTAAATGAAGGAACTGAGGCCCCACAGGTTAAGTCAGTTGCCCAAGGTCGCAGAACTAGGAAGTGGTAGATTTGGGCTTCAAACCAGATCTTCTGGACTCCAATGGTTGACTCTTAACTACTCTGGTAGGATGGGAAGGAGGCGCCATTTGCAAATAATGAGACAACTGGCTGGGGGTATCTTCTTCACTTCTGCTGCAGAATGTTCCTGTGGGCACGTCAGTAATTGATAGAGAGCCTATTCTAATTCTACGAAGTTCACTCATGAGGCCAACAGGATTATAAAAAACCCTGCCAACTTTTCCCCCCTGCTCCAGCTAGTGTAAAATGGCAGTCACTTTACTATGCTCATGGATTCCATGGGTCAGGATTTTGGACAGGGCACAGTGAAAACAGTTTGTCTCTGTTCTATAAAGCCTCGGTTCTCAGCTGGGAAAACTCAGACAGTTGAAGGGGACTCCATCTGTGGTTGGAATCATCTAGTGGCTTCTTCAGTCTCCTGTCTGGGCTGGGATTACTCAAAGGCTGGGTTAGCTGGGACTGTGGCCCAGACTGCCTACACTGTGGCCTCTCCATGTGCCCTGGGCGTCCTTACAACATGGCAGCCACAGGCTAGTCAAACCTCACCCATGGCGGCTCAGAGCTCCAAGAGCTAGTGTTTCAGTAGAAACTTCCAGAAAAAAAGGTAGAAACTGCATGATGAGTCAGTAACCACATAGCCCCTCTCTGGGACTTTATCTTCCTTTGGGTGACAAGCCTACTAAGTCAGCCCAGTCTTCCGGATGTGATGGACGGAGCAACACCAAGTGATTCATGATCTTTTACCTAATATAAGGGACTGCTACCATTGATCCTTTACTGGGTCAGCTGCAAAAAAGTCTCCTCACTCTATCTCCAGTTTCCATGGCTGCCTTCTTACAATCCATTCTTTTAGAGCAGCTGGAGTGATTTTCCAGAATAATAAATCTGATGATTTCACGCCCCTACCTCCCTGCTGAGACTAGCCCATGACTTCCATCGCGCTGAGAAGGGAATCCCGCATTGCAGACCCTGCACGATCCTGTCCCTGCCAAGTTCTTGGATTTCGCCTCTTCCAACTCTGACTTTCATTCTGCTCCAGCTGTGCTAGTGTTTTACTATTCTTGGCAATCGTCAGGCTTGTTCCTGCCTTAGGGCCTTTGGACTTGCTTTAGGTTTTTTTTTTTTAACAATGGCATTTTATGCTGTTGAAAAACTTGAGTTTACAATCCCTTAGTAAATGATGAACAAACTCTTCGTTTTCCTATCCCATAACTCCTTAGAAAATCGTTGGTAAATAAATATCCGTGAACAAGTGAAGGGTAAGGCAGACTGGGGAGCGGTTCTGATGTTCACGTTCCCAGCGTGTGGCTCACTCCACAAGGGGGAACACAGCCCTGGTGAGAGCGAGCTGGTATGATATGAATGTTGAATTTCAGCTCTAAGCATTCAAATCCGCCCAGTATAACTCAGTTTTTGTGCATTACAGACAGTCAACGATATATATTTTACTGAAGGAATACTTTGAGAGAGTCCTGAAGTTATATCGTGCATCACAACTATAAAAATGGCTTGAATCGTTCCATTTAACCATCATTTATAAAGTACAATGATATAATAGTCTGCATTTTATCTGGGCTGTGTTGAGTATCAGTCTAGATCAAAAGTACCCCAGTGGCCCATTTCCACCACTTCTGAAAAGATCTAGATCTGCGAAAGAGGACTGTCTTCCACACGAAGATGACTATGTCAGGAGTTTAACCTTTAGTTTTCTCTTTCTTTTCCTCAACACTCAGCCCCCAGAAGATCGTATGGATAGATCGCACACATCTTTCTGATATCACTTCAAATGTCACCTGTCAGAGAGCCGGTCCCTGGTTTCCCCCAACCCCAACTTACGGTCACATGACCTCACTTTATGTTCTTCATAGCGTTGATCCACATCGGGAAGGGTATTTTCCATTCACTAATTTATTTGCTTTTTTTTTTTTTTTTTGGTCCACTAGAGAGTAGCCTCCGTGAGAGCAGATATCCTATTCATCTGGCCTACCACTGTTCTGATCACCTGTTGGTGTGTCAGGAACATCCCCCAAACTCAGCAGCTTAAAACAATTTATAATTATTTCTCATGGTCATGCAGGTTGACTTGGATCAGCTGAGTGGTTCTTGCTTGGGTTCTTTATGAGGTCAGATGGTGGCCGAGGCTGCTGTCTGGGAAGGCTTGACTGGGACAGACGTCCACAGTGGCTCCCTGGCATCTGAGGCCGGCTGTTGGCTGAAAGCTTGGTGGGGGGTGTCCACTGGAGCCCCCATATGTAGTTGCAAGTGGAGAATGGGTGGAATGTATGAAAGGGGGGCCAACATGCTAATCCTTGGAGCAGGTGAGACTGGTAGAAATGACAAGTGGCCTCCTTGTAGGCCCGGATGCCGTAATACCTCTTGGTTACTGCTCGTACATCCAGGTACACATTTGTTGGTCTTGTTTTGTGTAGATAAAGGCTATTGTTAAAGGGTATCTCAGAAACCAAAGAGCCCTAAAAGAAAAAAAATAAGAAGAAAAGAAAAAGAAAAAAGGGGAAAAAAGAAATTAGTGAGTACCGATTGAGCGTTTAAGGGGTATTAGAGGGCTTGCCACTTCAAGAAAACTTCGTGGTGGAGTAAGCTGGTCACAGAATGGGTTCGGTGGCCACTAGGTTACCCGCCAATCTCAAGAAAATTTCTGGACAACGAGGTACATTGTAAAGCACACACAATCCACAACCCCTCAGCATACCCTTTTTAGGTATTAGTTCAACTCCGAGAAACCCAAAGTCTTAGCTAATGGGATCCTTAAATTTTAGAGTCAAGTGTGCCACCTTCCAGCACACCTGCTTATTTTATGTCTAAGAACTATACCCTGGAAGTTACAGACATCCAGCAAAAATGGCAAAATCTTAAAAAGCTTATTTGTATCCTAAGGAACTTGGATACAAATGGCTTGGTAGCCATCCGGTTGGGGGCCCCAAAATAAAGCCAGAAAATATGTGAATTGCACGTTATTTGCAGCTAGATACGGCTGAGCAGAAATGTGGGTTTGGTTCACTTGGGGTCAGGATCCTACCGGACTGCTGCCTGTCCTCCGGGGAATTACAACCCGGAAATACAATGGCCATCATGGAGAATGTCCAATTAGGTAAGATCATTTAAGAAGTGCCCTTGAAAGCAAGGGTTCCCAAGTTAAAATGGGAACCCTATTTTAATTGGCAAGCAGAAGTCTCCAAAAGCTTTCAAAATTCCAAAGGAGTTTCATTGCAAAAGGCTAATAAAGAAGTAAAGACAGAAGAAGTACCTAAGACAAAAGTCTGTCAGACTGATGTAACTCCCTGTTCCCCTCGGTCCTCCTTGGTTTTGGTTTTTGTTTTTTAACATTTTATTTATTTGACAGAGAGAAAGACTGTGAGAGAGGGAACACAAGCAGGGGAGTGGGAGAGGAAGAAGCGGGCTTCCTGCTGAGCAGGGAGCCCCAAGCAGGGCTTGATCCTGGGCAGGGATCATGACCTGAGCCAAAGGCAAACCTTAATGACTGAGCCACCCAGGCACCCCCTCTACCCCACCCGTCCTCCTTTGAACGCTCATTCTACCAATCCCCTCTCTGAATGGTTTTTCCACTCTGAAATGACTACTCACGCTAAAGAAAAGTCTACAGTTAATGGACTTAAGTGAACCACCACCGTGACACCATCCCTGCCCCAGCCACCTTCTTACCCCCCACCCACCTGTAGAGTTGTCAGAACTGAAGGGATTCTCTGATAAATTGCTACATTATTTCCTTAAATGGCCAAAGGGAAACCAGAGCCTAGAGTGGGGTGTGGATCCTGGGAAAACCACAGGAGCCCCCAAAGGGTGAAAATTCTAACCAGAATCATCTCTTCTGAATCTGTTTGTTGTGTCCGGTCGGAAGAGGAAAACACAATCTCATGTTGTCCTAATCTGGACCCACTGGTGATTGATCCTTTCTCTGTCAGAGATAGCTACTGTCCTCTTGCATGGTGTCCTTGGCACTGGGCTGGGCTTTCTGCCTGGGCATCCAGGTGTACAGGTGGCTGGTTCTTCCTTTTGGCTCTCACTGGCTGTGATTTGGGTTTGGGGGAAGGTGATATTCCTTGCACCCTCTTTGGGGACCAAGGGGAGTTACTCAACAATGATCAACACTGCCGGAGATACTTAAAATGACGACTACCTACTCAAACGGACAGAAGCAAGTTGAGGATAAGGGGCTTGGAGAGGTGGATCAGCCTGGGAGGACACTGAAGGTACAAAGCAATTCTTTGAGAAATTGGAAAGCAATTTTCCACATTTTACAAATCTTTACAAGACAGGAAATGCAGTTCTGGAGGCAAGTTTAAAGTTTTCCTCTCCCTTTACCAATCCCTAAACTTTCCCTATGTATGTTAAACAGCTTGTAAATTATTGGCTTTAGGAAACCAAAGTCCTTCTTAGAAACGCTTGCATTCTTTCTCGGATTCTTGAAGTCATCCATCTTATCTTGTCCTTGAAAAGTGAGCACAGCCCACAATCAGCTGAGACTGATGAAAAGAAGGGGGGAGGGGTGGGCAGAGGCCTTTTTCAAATACAAACCGCTTGAAGGGCTCTTGTGCCCAAACTCTTCAATAGCTTCTTTAAGATGAATTCCGGGGACAAATACTAATTTCAAAAATCTTTTTCACGAATCTTAGTAACTATAATGTCTTTACAACCGCGTGTTTATGCGTCTGTTGTAAATGTGAGATCCTGTTCTACTTCTGGGTGACAAGGCTAACATTAATTTGCATTAGAGCCCTGCTTAGTAGGTTTGGACGTAAGCACTTGTAAGGATTGGGCCTTCTAAAACTCTCAGAAAGATAGAAACTAACCCCCCCTTTTTTTTTTCAAGTTCATTTAATCTAGGAAAACATTCGATTGTTTATGGAAAATAGACGTGTCTTGGGGCACCTGGCTGGCTCAGTCCGTGGAGCGTGCTTCATCTCAGGGTCCTGAGTTCGAGCCCCACGTTGGGTGTAGAGATTATTAAAAAAATAAATAAACTTAAAAAAATAGTCTTCAGAGTTATCAGTATTCAAATTAAAACTTTTATTCTGCCAGGGTTTACTTCAGTTAAATAAGTTGATATGATCTCTGTTACAAAAGAAAAAAAAATTTAATACCTTGGACGAATGACTGACTTTGATGTCTTATAAAGTTCTTATGGGAAATCTAAGCATAACTGTTAATAACGAGTAAATTAAACAGGCATAAATAAAATAAAACAATTTTTAGGTAAACTTTAAAAAGACTCCCAAATCTTTTTGGTAACCTAACACCTTTAAATTTTGCTGAGTTAGGTTAAGTGTAAGTTAAGTTAAATTCATTAAAGATCTAGATCATTTCCAAATAAGATAAAATACTGCAACATTAATTACTGAACGTACTGAATTTTGGCTTCCTTATTGCAGAGAAACTAAAGATAAATTTGGGTCTGTTAGTAAGCATATTTTATTAAAAGACTATACTATACTATGAAAAAGTATGTGTCTAAAAATTATGAAATACATTTATCAATTTGCCAGTCTTGAGAATGCTGGTGTAACAGGTAACAATTGCTTACTTATCAGCTTTCAGTAGAAATTAAGTTGTCTAAGAGGTAAAAATTCTAATAAAGGAAACAACTATGTGAGAAAGTAAGATGTGTATTTTTGGTAAAAAAAAAAAAATACATTTTTATTAAGGGAAAAGAAAGTAATTTTGTCCTAATGTGAGAGTGGTTGGTTATTTATTTATTTAGAAAGAGAGAGGGAGAGAGAGAGAGGGAAGGGAGGGTGGGAGGGGCAGAGAGAGAGGGACGGAGAGAATCTTCAGCAGGCTCCACTCCCTGTGCTGAGCTCCATCTTCTGACCGTGGCATCATGACCGGAGCAGAGAACATGAGTCACAGTCTCAACCAACGGAGCCACCCAGGCACCCCAAGGGTGGTTATTTAAAGAGGGAAACCTGAGGACAACATTTGAATGTGAAAAAGAAAGTTGTAGAAGTTTCATAAGGAAAAAAAAAAAGTCTTTGGGAAGGAATTTTTTAAAAGATTTATGTATTCTAGAGACAGAACTTGCACAAGCAGGGGGAAGGGCGAAGAGAATCCTCAAGCAGACTCCCCACTAAGCAAGGAGCCCAACATTGGGCTCTATCCCAGGATCCCAAGGTCATGACCTGAGCAGAAATCAAGAGTGGGCCACTTAAGCCACTGAGCCACCCAGGCGCCCCCTTTGGGAAGGAATTTTATATGTGGTCAGGACTGAGAAGATTGGAATGAATAAGGTGGAGGTTCTGCTGGGTTTTTGTTCGTTTGGTTTTATTTATTTATTCTTTTACTTTACTTACTAGTGAATTGTTTATTTGTATCTTTTGCACAATTTCTTTTGGAATGAGTAGGTTTTAATATCAAGAGTAAGCTGGCGCAACATTCAAATTTGGTTTTCTCTCTGTTAAAAGGACAAAGGTTTTGTTTTTTTGTGTGTGTTTTTGTTTTTAAATACTTTTGGTCTGCTTCAGTCTTTTCAACCTCGAACATTCCGAAAGATTGGCTGAAGTAAGTAGGCTTATTCGACATGTCCAACAGCGTGGGAAGCATTGTCAAATTAGCAGTAACACTAAGCTTTCTCTACTTTGTCATTGTAAGGTTGTGGCCCATGGGGGTGAAGTCCGTTCTGCTTCTATAGTAATGGCCCCTCATTGCCAGACCTTTGCCATCCTGATGTCCTGGTAACCAGGCAACAGTTAGCTCCTCAAGCAGAGAAATTAAGGTGGATAAACAATGGCTATACATTAAACAAACGGGGCCCTGGGAAAACCAAGACGCCTGCTTGGCTCTTCCTGGCTCTCTGACAAACCCCACGTTTTGGTGTTTGCATTCCTTCGCCCACCATAAGGGCATTTAAGATGACCCCAATTATAAATGGACATCGGTGGAAAGACTTCTAGAATATTGCAAAAAACAGTCTATGCAATGTCTGACTTGTCAAATCCATGATCCTGGAAAGCTTGTTTTTGTCTCCAGGGGCCCCCAACCTCCTTCCTCTGGACACTTTGAACACCTGCAGCCGTATTTTTTTTTTTTTTTTAACAGCCACCAAGTATGAGTTACCAATATGTTTTTGTTCTCTCTTACATGTTTTCTGGATGGGCTGGACCTTTTCTCTACTGCAAGATTGTTGCCCTCATGGTGTGGGGAGAAAACTGTTAAAAATGTGTTTCTCACTTGGGATAGATCTTCTAGAATCTCCAGGGACTGAAGCTCCCACTTCACTGGACAGGTCATACAACGCCTCATGAAAACCTTGCAGACTTCTTGAAATTCCATCAGTATAAAACCTTTTGTGGATCCCTTGTCTCATTCTAGTATGCCCAGCTACTGTAAGCTTCTAAAGTCTTATGCTCAAGTCTGTCATCAACAGGTTAAAGAAGCCTTTCCAGATCCCAATTCAAAGGAATCTATTGGTCATAGTCTAAAGCCTGGTGACTGGGTATTCTAGAAACATCATCAGAGGAAGACAGCCCTTGAGCCCTGTTGGAAAGGACCCTACCAAGTGTTCCTGATGACAAACCCTGCTGCAAAACTTGAAGGTATTTAGCCTTGGGGACACATCACACAGGTAAAGGAGGCTTCCACCCACTACCTGATCCCGTATGGATGCTGGAGACCTCCAAGTCCAGTTGACTAGGAAGAGAAGTAGGTGACTTCCAGGTAGACGGCCTCCATCCAAGAGGACCGATCGACTTCATACTTTAAACAGGACACTCTCCTTCCCTTCCTTTCCTTTACTCTGGCGTTGGCCTGGAAAACAGCGCCTTCATCTGTATCTCCTCAGCCACTGCAAAGGGGGTTAATGCCTAGAATTTAAAACCACTTTTTATTTCAGGCTAGGGGAAAATCTAACTGCGCCCTTAACTTTTCTCGAACAAAGTAAGACAGTCCTGAAATTTACATCCTGAATTACAAAAGATCTACCAGGAGGTTTTCGTGATTCAAGACTCATTCCTTTCGGTAGGTTCCTACCTCCCTGATTAAGGATAGATGTAAGTGAGGCTGTGATTGGGAACTTCTTAATTCTTGAAATTGCATCATTTGCCGTCAAAGCAATAATAGCCCAACAAAGATCCGTAGAGTTTCTGGCCAAGGTTGTTCTTGATAATAAAATAGCCCTTGATTATCTTTTAGTTGAACCAGTAGGTGTCTGCTGTGGCCAACACCACCTGCAATCCTGGGATTAAAACTTCTGTGGAAGTCAAAAGTGATTTACATAAGATCACTGAGCAAACCACTTGGCCTGAAAGAATGACTCCTTCAGTGGGGTCTTTCTTTGACTCATTTAAATTTTTTTTAAAGATTTTATTTATTTATTTGAGAGAGAGAGAGAGAGAACGAACTAGCAGGGAGAGGGACAGAGGGAGAGGGAGAAGCAGGCTCCCCACTGAGCAGGGAGCCTGATTCGGGGCTCAATCCCAGGACCCTGGGATCATGACCTGAGCCAAAGACAAGACAGTTAGCTGACTGAGCCACCCACGTGCCCTGACTTACTTAATTTTGATTGGTTTGGGTCTTGGGGACCACAGCTTCGAAGCACACTCCAAATATTGGGAATTATCCTGTTTCTAACAATCACAATAATCTTCCTGCTGTGTTCTAGCCTCTCAAAAGCCTTAAATGTGTGTTCATAGCCGCTAACCACCATGCAAATGATCTCCCTACCATGAAACTTCAAAAAAGGAACGAAGAAAATGACCGATTTAAAGCCTGTGAACCTGAAGTCATAATCTGTGAATATCATGGTGATTAAGCAAAAACATCATGACCCGTGTACCTCACTCAAGGAGAGATCAACAGGGGCTGTGAGCACTACAGATCGGAGCTAGAGAGTGATGCTAATGCCTTACATTTTGAGCATATCTCTTGGTTAAGCCGAGATTCTGATCGAAAGGGAGTAATTGTTAAAAGGAAAACCACAAGCCCCCAAAATGGCTTGACTTAGGTTCGAGCCCCAAGTCAGTAAACCAAGACTTAATACCTAACCTGACTGCAGTTTCAACACCCTAGAAACGTAGTGTTTTACCGGTCAACATTGGGATTTCCTAGTCAGCGCTAGGAAATTTACTGATAGACCCCTTCTGCTCCTCTTGGGAGGGTGACCTTGTTGAAAACAATAGATTCTTTGTTAATCATTTCCTTTCTTCCGCTCCTTCTCTAACTTGAAAAACCTTTGCTTTTCTGTGGCCCTTTGGAGCTCCCCTCTACCCACTAGACAGAATGCTGCCCCATTTGTGAACCGATTAATAAAGCCTGTTCAGTCTTTAAAATATACTTGGTTTAACTTTCGTTATTCAGCACCAGGAAGTAACCTATCACTGACTTAGACCTGAATATGTTTGGTTCTAAAGTCTCTGCCCTTTTTACTTTTTATGCAAAAGGGAAAACATATGAATGTTCCTGGCACAGAGGCTAGCATCACAAAAGCGAAACATCTTTTCATGCCTTCGGTCGTTGGCAGAGGAGATGTCTCCATCTTCTGCCGCACCGGATACCCCCCGGCCTTAGGCCTTAGACGAAGCTGCTTTCCTGCAAGAAGAGAGGACTGGACAGCAGGGAACCCGGGAAGGCTGGGGAGGAGTGTGGCTGGGCAGTTTCCCTGACTGGGGAGCTTAGTAGGTCCGGGAAGCTATGCCCAAGGCTTAATGTCTAGTAAGTAGTCGATTGGGTGCAAAGGCGAAAACTGGCTGCTCGTCAAAGCGTCCTCTGCATGCCTTGGACTGAGTTTCAGGAGCGTGCCCAGGGCTGTCCCCCACCTGGTTCCTGCCTCGTTGCTGTGGACTGCTCTCTGAGCTCGGAGTAAATAGACCCCGCCCCTCCCAACTATAATACCCCTCTATTCCCCAGGATTGGCACGGGGAGTTGGGGGAGGCATTCTTTTAAAAAATTTTTTTAAGATTTTATTTATTTATTTGAGAGAGAGAGAGAGCATGAGCAAGGGGGAGGGGCAGAGGGGAGAAAGAAGCAGGTTCCCCGCTGAGCACGGAGCCCCATGTGGGGCTCCATTCAGGACCCTGAGATTATGACCTGAGCCAAAGGCAGCTGCTTAAGCGACTGAGCCCCCAGTCACCCCCGAGGGAGTCATTCTAAACCTCTTTTACCAGAAGTCATCTGTGAGGACAGTGGCCTGATACACTCATGTCACCAAAGCTCTACTCATCTATCATCCCAGTGTGCAGTGCCCCAGATGCCCTCTAGCCTCCAGCAGCAAAGACCTCTTGGGGCTTACAGAATCTCAGATTGTTGGAGCAGGAAGGGTCTCTTGTCGAATGCCCCAGGTAACTCTTTTCTGGCGTTTGCCAGCCTGGATTCTGAGGCATTGGTGTATCCTGATCAGGTTCCTTGGTGACAGTAGACACCATTTATGGAGCCCTCCCAGCCGTTTATCTGCTACCTGCTGTGCGTCTGGGCTGGAGTTCCTCTGTCAATCCTGCGGACCTAGCCCTCAATGAGGACACAGCCTTTCCACATTCATGTTCTCCCTGAATTCTTATATCATCATTATCTTTGTGGATGGCAGAATGGAAGCTCAGAATGGAGAACTGATTTATTCAAGGTTCCTCATGTTTTAGGAAACAATGAAGATGGGAGTCACAGCCTGTTCCCACCGCCATGGTCAGTGCCAGACAGAGGGCTCCTTTAACTACTTTCTCTACCTGCCCCTCAGTTGTCTTGCTCTATAGGCAGTAGGCACCTAGTGAATATTTATGATGGAATGGGGGAAAAAAGGAGGGGGCTTGGAGGAAGGAGGTGTGGGTTCAAAACCTTGTCTCTAGAGCGTGGCCTGGGACCTTGGGAGAAGCGTTTAAACCCCTGAAGTCTGGTTCATCAGGCATATACAGTTGATGATAATAGTAACTCTCTATTCCTGGGAAGATCGTCAGACTCCATGAGACGGTGAGCACAGAGCCTGGCAAACAGTCAGCTCCAAGAGAGCGTTGGTCTGGAAAAGAGGATAAAAAGAAGAAGGAGGAGGAGGAGGAGGAGGAGGAGGAGGAGGAGGAAGAAGAAGAAGGAGGAGGAGGAGGAGGAGAGGAGGAGAAAAGAGGAAAAGAGAAACATACATTCAAAATCGCTTGAGATTGTTAGGTGTTTCACTTTCGTGGGCCTCGGTTTCTTGCGTCAAATGGGTTCATTTATCAATAATAACTGCTTTTTCTATAGCCCCCAGCATGTGCTGTGTGTGACTACACTAGACCTCTGTCGCGAATCCTTAAACGGGGATCTGCGCTCTGATCTGGCTGCCCCAGGGCCAACCACTTAATCCCCAAGCTCTATTTGCCTCCCTGTGGGCCTGTCCTTCCTTCCCCAGGGGCATTACAGGGAGACCCAGGAATCCTGGACCAAGCCCTGGCCGCCCGCAACCTTGCGCTCAGGCCCCAGCTGGGAGGAGGGAGGGGAGGAGTGGACAAGGGTCCGGCTGCAGCTGGTCGAGCTGCGCCCGGCCTGGAAGCTGCTCAGGTTCCTGGTTCCCACCGGGGCCAAGAGTGACACCTGATCCCCAAGGATTGTGAAATGGTCTGAGGTGGCAGCCCGCCCGCGGTGGCCGCTGAGCCCCACCCCTACCCCACGCCCCACCCTCCCCAGCGCGTGGTTAAATCCCCGCATCCCGGCGGTGGCTCACACCTGCACCCCGCCCCGGCCCAGCACCATGCCCGCCTGCCGCCCGGGTCCCTTCGCCGTCGTCCTCCTCTTCGGCCTGCTGCTGCTCGGCCTCCCCCGGGTCCCAGGTGAGCGGGGCGGGGACAGCCCTGGGGCCCAGAGGGGCCGTTCCAGGAGCACCAGCCAGAACTGGGGTCAGCCGAGGCGCACGTAGACTCTTTGGGAGCTGAAGAAATGGGGATTCCTGGGGCGGAAGTGGGGAGACACATGAAGACTAAAATTTGAGGATTCCCTGGTTCCTGAAGGTGGTGACCCTTGGAGCTTGGGGTGTGGGGTCCAGTGTGCTGGAGGTGGGGAAGCCCACTGTGAAATTTGGGGCATAGGCTCTGTGCTAAACGTGGCGGGTGGGGGAACCCTCTGCTTAGACGTCGGAAGCTCCTGGATGTTCAGCTGTGCGGGGGGGTCCCTAAAGATTGAGGGCGCCAAGGATGAGGGTTCGGTACCCCCCACTCCGTACTTCCAAGTATCGGGGCCCCCGGCCCGGAGGTGGGGCCCTCTGAAGGCTGTAAGAGGGACGCCTAGGGCCAGAGACTGAGAATCCCTTGGAGCTGGAGATCTGCAGCCCTGGGCGCAGGCGGTGGGTTCGCTCTGAGATGGGGGCTCCGCGTCCACTGACCGTGCGCCTCCCAGGCGGAGCAGCGGAGAAGCCCGGCGTGTGCCCCCAGCTACAGGCCGACCCGAACTGCACGCAGGCGTGCCTCTCTGACGCCCAATGCGCCGGCAACCTCAAGTGCTGCCAGGCCGGCTGCGCAGCCGTCTGCCACCTGCCCAACGGTAACCCCGGGCGCCCGGGGAGGGGCCGGGAAGGGCGGGGTGGGCTGGAGGAGGCAGAGCTTCCGGATCCGGGAAGAGGGCCCCCCACTCCAGGGACCCCTGCAGAGTCGAGACGGATGGAACCAGATGCTCTCGCGCTTCCTCGGGGCCCGGGGAGACAAAGGAGTCGCTGAAGCTCAGCGGGAGGTGGAGGGATGGGAGGGTGGGGGGGCGGGGAGGGGGGGAGGGGAGGAGGTCCCCCACCCCTGCCTGGATTCCATTCCCTGGTGCGTGACGGGCTTCCGGGCAAGCACCAGCGGGGAGGACGTTCCCGGTGTTCCCGGAGGTCAAGACACCGGGTTCACAGATTCCTCCCCTGCGGGTTGGAGCCTCGGGGAAGCCCGGGACTGGCTAGCGGGCTGGGTCGCAAGACCTGGGGCGCCCAGCCCTCTTGGAGTCCCTCCCCTGGGGCGTCCTCCAGCTCTGGGGGAAGGACTTGGAGCGCCTGGCCTAGCAAGACTCCCCGGATTCCTCTGTCCAGACGGAAAGAGGCTTTACACGTTAAGGGGAGCGCCCAGCCCATCCCGAAGATGTGGTTGTGAGTGTCAGACAGAAAGGCTCTTGCCCAAGGTCACACTGTCACTCCCTGGTTGGGGAGGAGTCACAGCGAGGGGCTTCAACTTTTGCCCCTTCTGGAAGGCTGGTTTGAAGGAAATCAGGACTCCTCCTTGAGCACCTCTTCTCTCTTCCTGTATTTGAAACAAGCTCTAACACTCTAAAGATTGAGAGAGAGAACTATGGAAAGCGCTGGGGGTCCACAAAAGGTCCTTACTAGAGCTCGCTCTCTCCCCCAGTGTTATGGGGACGCTCATCAGAGCAGGGAGTGGCCTTATAGACAACATGAAATCCAAGCTTCTCATTTTTCACAGGGAAAAAGTGAGGACTAGAAGCAGGGATATGACCCAGGGCACCAAGCTGTGGTGATTGCTGGTCTTCAGCCAGAACACAGCCCCAGGATTCTCCCTCTCCGTTATTTCTCCCCAGATGCCAGTAGGGGCTGGGGTGGTTTGTAATTAGAGACCTCAGACATAGGTAGAGGGAGGACTGGCCCGTGAGGGGCAGCTACTGGGTCTGGAGCCTTCTAATCTGGAGCAGAGAGAGAAGGATCAGGAGACGTGAGGATTGAGATAGAGAGAGGCAGGCAGACAGATGAGTAAGGTGGAGGGGAACAGAAGGCATGCCTACTTGTAGGTGCAGTCTTTGCTGTTTTTGTTTGTTTGTTTGTTTGTTTTGTTTTGTTTTGTTTTTGTCTCAGATGGACTGGCTGAGGCAGGAAGAGGGATGGGGTCAGACGGCCTCCTGAACTAGAACCTCAGAGCTGCCCATCTGCTAGCTGTGTGATCCTCAACAAGTTGCTTTACGTCTCTGAGCCTCTGCTTTCTCGTCATCAGAATGGGAATAATAATCCCAAACTTTGTGGGACTGACATGGGGGCTAAATGAAATAACACACAAAAAATGTCTCTGTAGAGAGCAGATCCTCTATCCGCAGGGACGTGTTTTGTCAGTAAAAGGTTCCTGATTCCCCTTTGGCCTAGGGAACCCCAGTGTCCAGACCTGCCCTTTTCATGGATTTCTCTGTGCTGGGAAGGCAGCCACTCCTGTCCTGTTGAGCTAATCAGCCAGTTCTGTGCCTGTGTTTGACCTTGGGCTGGGCTTGCTCTTGGGGTTCCTGGGAATTGAGCCCAGTTCCCTTCTCCTTGACCCAGGAAGTGGAGCAGAGGGTGTGCGAGTGTGTGTGTGAGTGTGTGTGAGCAAATGGATGGCCAGAGACTGGGTTCAGGTCTTGGTTTTAGTTCTTCCAGCAGCATGGTATTGGGTGGTTCCAAAATCAAGGATGGAGGGAACAGGAGAAGGAGAGGTTTGCAGGTGGCCTCCCCAGGTACCCCCGGGATCAAGGCTGACAGGCAGCTGTCCTGTTTGTGACACAGGGGGAGGACGGCGTTGTGGACAAGCACTCATCTCCTGGCATCCTCTCTGCCCGCTTCCCCTTGCTCCTTTTTCTCCCCAGAAAAGCAGGGTTCCTGCCCCAAGGTGAACACTGACTTCCCCCAACTCGGCCTTTGCCAGGACCAGTGCCAGGTGGACAGCCAGTGTCCTGGCCTGTTGAAATGCTGCTACAATGGTTGTGGGAAGGTGTCCTGTGTCACTCCTGTCTTCTGAGGTAGGTGGGGGTGGGGGACGAGACGGGGAGGGGGAGTGCACTGATGTCTAGCTGTAAAGGTGGTTGAAAAGGAGGGCCTGGGCAAGCACACTGCTGTGCACTCTCTGTCCATTTCTTTGCTTTCACACGCTCGACAAGTCTCTGCTGAGCATCTGTCCTGAGCGGTGCCCAGCCCTGGGTACTGAGGATGATACATGAGTGAGCGTATCAGACAAAAATTTCTCTCTGATGCGGTTTACAGGCCAATGGAAGAAAAATACATAAGTGAGTGGATTCTGTAGAATGTTCAAAGGAGAAAAGTGCCGTGGAGAAAAAGGAAACAGAACGGGGACGGGCGTGCTGGGGTAGGGGTGAGGCAGAGTGGGCAGGAAGCAGGGCTGCTATTTTTTTTTTTTTTTTTTTAAACAGGGACACTCAGGGAAGGTCCCACCCAGAAGGCAGCATTTGAACACAGACTTGCCAAAACTTGAAGCTATGAGGATCTCGGGGGGTGGTGGGGGGTGGGTGGAGGGTGGTGGTGTTAAAGGTGAGGGGCAGCAGGTACAAAATCAGGAGTGTCCCTGGTGTTTCAGGAAAAGCCAGGAGGCTGGAAGGGAGCAAGGAGAACACAGGAAGAGGAAGGTCAGGGGTAAATGGAGCAGCTCCTCAGGGGCCTGATACGTCGCTACAGGACTTTGGTCTTGACCTGGAGATGTTGCCTCTGTGGAAATGGACATGCTCTGGCTTAGATCTGAAAAGATTGCTCAGGCTGCTGGATGGAGAGGAGACTGTAGAGGGGGAATGGCAGACGCAGGAGACCAGCAGGAGGCTCCTGTGAGAGGCCAGCCCAGAGATGACAGATCCGGGGAGCTAAGTGGCTGGGTTTGGGACATAATGTGAAGGTGGATGGGACAGTATTCGCTGATGAATGACATTATTCATGGGACAGTATTTGCTGATGAATTGGGCTGCAGGGAAAAAGAAGATTTACTCTGTTTCCGTAGCATGCACCTAGAAAGTCAGCGGTGGGAGGAGCAGCTGTGTCCTGAGAGAGGGGACAGTGGACAGGACCTGGAGGAGACGGGGAAGTGGCAAGCTCTTTAAACGTGGCCAATGGGAGGCCAAAGACTGATCTTTAGTTTCGCCAAAAGCTTGGCTTTTCAGGACGCACGTGGAGGGCATCAAATGTGTATTCGAAGTGTGACAAGCACTCGCTCCGGGGCAGGTGGGGGCTGTGTTTGATCACCTCTGGTGGCTCTGACTGTGCAAGGAAAGGATTGTGGAGCGTCTCTCTCCCCTACTTACAACTAAAAATAAAACAATACTAAGTCCTAGAGAAAGTGTGAGTAAGTAAAGAAATACAAGGCCCCAAGCACGTTTAGCTGGCCCACTGGGAGATCCAGCGCTGTGCCAGGGTCTCTGTGTCAGATGCTGGGACGGAAGGTGACCACGGCCCTTCCTCACAGAGCAGCCCCGTGGCCGAGGCGGACGGATGGAAGACACTCCCAGTGCCTGTCCTCAGTGCCGTGGTGAGGGAAGGGCTGAGTGCTGTGGGAGCAGAGGAGGAAGGCCTCCCGGGGGCGGGGGTTGGAATGGTAGAGACAGCAGGCTTTGCAGAGGGATGACCGTGGGCCCGTCCTCAAAGATGGCCCGAAGGTCAGTAGTGGGGTGACATATAGGAGGAGAAGGAACCTGGAAGCACCCTGTGGTTGAAATCTCATTGTTGATGGGGGGCTAGCTCGAGATGCTCTCAGCCCAGGGACTGACAGGTCACTGGTGGGACCGGAATATTGCACAGATGAGAAGACCGAGACCGCTGAGAGGGGAGGATGTGCCCAAGGCCACATGGTTCCTATTTCGAGGGGTCCTTCCAGTGCCTGAGCGGGAACCACAGTCTCCCAAGGGCTCAGAGCTCTCCAGTGATGCCAGCCATCCCTTGCCTACAAGTGGTGGGGGCATGGCTGGACTTCGTGGCCAGGAAGACCCAGGTTCAGATTTCAACTCTGGCACTTAACTAGTTTTTACCTCCCTGAGCTGCCATTGTTATGCTTCTAAAATGGGATCAATAGGATCTCCTTGACCAGCTAATCCCAGCTTAACCTAAAGAAGGGAGGCACGGTGGAACTTCCTGGTGGTTGAGGGACTTGCAGGGAGACAAATGACCATGGTCCCCCAGGAAGGCCGCTGTGGTTGGTTGAGACACGGTTACCCAGGTATGTCCCAGGATGGTCTGAAGCACAGGAGGTGAGTCTAGGACCCGCAGAGCCGCGCAGGCCGAGCCCCCAGCCTCAGGAAGGCAAGGCTTTGCTGTGCGTGTAGTGGAAAGGGAGACTAGGGGAGCTCTGGTCCAGAATTTAAGCTCCAGGTCCTCTCGGCTGGTATTTTGGATATTGTCGTTGATGTGTCATTATGATTTTCTTCCTCCAGCTCCGGCCACCACAGCCTAAGGAGTGGGGGAGCGGACGTTTCTGCCCGGCCCTGCCTGGCTCCAGCCCAGCTACCCTCCCCTCTTTCTGGCCTCTGCACTCCCTCCAGGACTGAGCATTGTTTCTTCCTTTTCCAACCAATAAAGTGACCACTTCCAGCACCGGGTGCGGGGCATGGCCTCTATTCTTAATCATTCCGTCCCGGTCTCCCCTGACTCTGGGTTGAGGAGGGGTGTCAAGGGTGGGGGACGACCAGGTCATCAGGGCATGAAGACCAGAGCCAGATCAACTCTGAAACACCAAACATACATTCAGGGCTTGGCTTGTGCAGTAGCGCTTTTCCCAGGAGGCTGGGGGTTATCCTTTCCCTGGGAGACAGAAGAGAGAACAGGCTCACAGACAGGATAGAATCGGTTCTGAAGTCACTTCCATTCATGAACGGGAGCTTGAGAACAGCAGGTCTGGGTGCTGGACCCAGGGCTGGAAGACTTGTTTGTGAGATCTCCCCGAGCCACAGCAGCCCTCGGTGTGGCTGATGACTGTCCAAGTTCTAGACTAGGAGTCTGCCAGGTGACTTGCCTGCAGTTAAGTGGGTAGAAAGTGACAAAGCTGGGGTCCTTTCATTGGTTGTTGGTTTTGTTTTGCTTTGCTTTTTTCAAGATTTTATTTATTTATTTGAGAGAGAGCATGAGCTGGGGGAGGTAGGGGCAGAGGGAGAGGGAAAACAGACTCCCCACTGAACAGAGAACCTGACACGGGGCTCCATCCCAGGACGCCAAGATCATGACCTGAGCTGGACACAGATGCTTCATCAATGAACCACCCAGGTGCCCCTGGTTGTTGGGTTTTATCTTTATTTTTAAAAATATTTTATTTGTTTGTTTGTTTAGAGTTGTTTGGGGGAGGGGCAGAGAGAGAGGGAGAGAGAGAATCCCAAGCAGACTCCTTGCTGAGTGCAGAGCCCAACAGGGCGCTCTATCTCACAGCCCTGAGATCATGACCTGAGCCGAAACCAACAGTCAACAGTTTTTAAATCGAACTGTTATTTTATAGAAATAATACAGTCACATGGACCAAAATTCAAAAGGTTAAAAAAAAACCCAGGAACAATGGAAAGGGTCTTTCAAGCTTGACCTCCTCCCGCCAGCTGCTAGCTGTTTTCTGTGGGTGAAACCAAATCTACCAGTCTCTTGTGTGGTCTCTCAGAGACCTAGCTCAGTCTCAGGCCTCCCATCTCCTCTCTCTCTCTCTTCTTCTTCTCCTGTTTCCCTGTTATCCCTTTCTATATTCTCTCTCTTCCCCTTGTTCTCTCTCTATCTCTCTATCCCCCCCGTTCCCCCATCGCCTCTTTTTCTGGCCCTCCTCCATGCCCCTCTCTCTTTATCCCCTTCTCTCAATGTTCTCCTGCCCATCCCAGGCGAGCTTTTCCCTCCTTCTCTGCTCTACCCACTATGGGATATGAGAGATCTGGGCAGCTTGAGGGCCATGATCTAGAGACAGAAAACCTTGGTGGCTGGGTGTCTCATCTTCTTGTGGGTCCCTGCTCCAGGCCATGAGCCAGGCAGGATCCCAAGTCTTCTCCACCCCACCCCGGCCCCAGGAATGCAAGGTGAATGAGTCTCCCGGATGCAAGTGAGGGTGCTCAGGGCATAAGGCTTCCTCTTGGCGATAGATGGCAGTGTAGCTTTCTCTATCCTTTCCCTTTTCTGACGTCTCTCCCTGTCCGTGCTTGGGTCCCCCCAGCCCTTGCAGGCAGCAGCAAAGGCATCCAGCTCTTAGGGACCAAATGTGTGGCTGCCACTCCTTCCACTCTCTCCTCATATTCCCCAGATTTGCTCTCGGAGAGAACCCTGGGCAGGGCTCTGTCTAACTCACACCGGGTATGCCTTTTGGAGGCATGCCACCATTCCTCAACCATTACCCACCCTGCAAACCTTTAGCACTCAAGCTGCTCCTCTCCCTACCCTCTAGGCAGCTGCAACCGGCTGCCCCTGAGCAGGGCTAGCAGGTGAATTTGCTACTCCCAGTTTAACTCGAGAAACAAAGTGCCAGCAGCAGAATAGGAGACGTGGTGGTGGAGGTTTTACTGCATGAGAAGGCTGCCCAGGACCACCCTGAGTAGGGGTCGGAGGGAGATGAACCCTTGGACCCTCCACCAGAACCCTGAGAGGGGGCAGACTTTTTCAAGGTGGCCCGGCCCTAGCAGTGTCCTGGGGAAGATGAAGTGAGGAGAACCATGGGTGGTGGTTACCAAGGGTCCCAGTGATGAACAGGAAGAATCTGCTGGAAAAGGAGGGTTGAGGGGTGGAGTGGGTCAGGTGAGGAAATGGATGGGTTTGGGGTGCCTGGGTGGCTCAGTGGGTTAAGCCTCTGCTTTCGGCTCAGATCATGATCTCAGGGTCCTGGGATCGAGCCCCCGCATCAGGCTCTCTGCTCAACAGGGAGCCTGCTTCCCCCTCTCTCTGCCTGCCTCTCTGCCTACTTGTGATCTCTGTCAAATAAATAAATAAAATCTTAAAAAAAAAAAAAAAAAGAAAATGGATGGGTTTGGAGGAATGCCCGGCTGAGAACATTTCTTTGATTCTCTTTGACTCCTGCTGGTGGCTGCTGTAGGTTAGGGACTCTGTGAGTCTTTGGTGGAGGAGTGGGAAGAGGAAGGAAGGAAGGAAGGGGCTGCTCTGGACTGGCCCCTTTCTCCCCATTCCCAGGTCTTGATGGGCTATGTATTGTGTAGCCAGACCACAGCAATGCTTAGTTCTGGCTGGGGAGTGGCTCCCAGGCCCAGGAATCGTGGTAGACTGCTGGCTCCAGATGGGAATGTCACTGTCGTGGCACATCCTAGAGCCCCTCGGTCCTGCCACTGCTCCAGAGTTCAGGGCAGGGTTCCCTCCTGCATTTACTCTCCCATCTCCAACAGCAGATGGCTTTGCTGATGCATCTATGCCCCGTACTCCGGTCCAGAGGGCTGTGTGCGGTAACACCCAAGTGGAAGCAAGCCTCTGTTTTGCGGGCAAGTGCAAGTTTGGGGTTGGAAGGATAATAGGAAGTTACATTAAAGAAGTTCTAAAGACAGACCAGTAGAGGGGAGCCCTGCCTAAGAAATAGCGTAAGCAGAGGCATTCACTCATTCAGTAAATATTTATTGAGCACCTACTGTGGGTTCTGTTGTAGGTGGTGGGTATTTGGGGTGTGTGTGTGTATCGGTGTGTGTGTAATGGGGGGCAGTCAATAGATCAGTGAACCCACACATGTATACCATGGCAGGTGGTAACATAAAGATGGGTAAGAGGACCAGGGAGTCCAGGGGATGGGGTGGAGGTGGGGTAGTTACTTCACAGACAGTGTTCATTAGGCATCATCCAAGTACTGAGTGAAGGAGGACATGAGCCCTGTGACAATCCATGGGAAGAACTGCCCAGGCCCAGGAAACTTCCAGGCCTAAGAACCTGAGGTCAGAGTGTGCCCTGAGTATTCGAGGATCCTCTGGGGGACTAACGTGGTTGAAGTAAACGAGCCGTCAGGGTCACGAGGGGAGATGAGCTCAGAGAGGTGGTGCAGGCACAGAGTATGGAGGGCGCTGTGGTCACTGCAAAGACTTTACCTTTTATTCTAGGGAACTTAGGAGCCACGGGAGGGGTTTGAGCAGAGATGCGCTGTGATCTGAATTGTGTTTGAAAGGAAAAGTGAATTGTGGGAAATTGGATGGGGAGAGGAACCATGAGAGACTGTGGACTCTGAGAAAAAAAAAAAACTGAGGTTTTTGGAGGGAAGAGGCGGGTGGGGGGATGAAGGAGCCTGGTGGTGGGTATTAAGGAGGGCACGTATTGCATGGAGCACTGGGTGTGGTGCATAAACAATGAATCTTGGGACACTGAAAAAATAAAATTTTTTAAAAAGGGGGAAAAAAATCCTTCAGGTTGTTATGTTAAGAATAGACTCTAGGGGCGATGTGGGAGCAGGGAGAACAGTTACACTACCCTCGCTGTCTCTGTAGGATCGCAGTGGCTGGAACATCTACGCCAGTGCCCAGCCAGACCCGACCTGTTGGGGTGAGCTCGTTACACATAAAGATGGGACTCCCAGCTCCCTGCCCGCCCCGAGGGCTGCTCTGTCCCCAGTGCTTGTGCACCTCACACTATAAACACCCCTCTGGAAATTTATCTGAAGCCCATGTGTTTCTTATGCCTTAGGTAGGGCTAGTTTTAGGATTATGGGCAGGATCTTGGCACTAGGGAAAGAGGCAATGGAAGGCAGCTGCCGTCAGTCTGAAAACAAGAGCTCATGAATGGGAGGCTGGAGATTTCCAGTCAGTAGGCAGGGCTCCCCCTGGCCCACAGGACCCATTTGAGCCAAACTCCAGGTAGCAATCTACACAGACTCCTGGGTAGGGAGGTGCCCGGGCTGGCTGAGAGATTTGGAGCACAGAAGCCTCTCCACTGGCTTATTCATGATGTCTGATGTAGAACTCAAAACTGCTTTGAGGGGTGCCTGGGGGGCTCAGTAGGTTAAGCATCTGCCTTTGGGTCAGGTCCTGATCTTGGGGTCCTGGGATTGAGGTCCTCCCCCAGTGGGGAGTCTACTTCTCCCTCTCCATCTGCTTCTCCCTCCTGCTTGTGCTCTCTCTCTCAAATAAAATTTTTTAAAATGCTTTGAAATAGCATAAATCTCTTGACATATTCATATGCCAGTGAGGTACACCCGCACAATCACAGGACAGTTCTCCAGCTGTCTTGGGGAGTTCCCGTTCCCTACAGTTCTTTCTGTCACTTTGGCCTGTGGTTTCATGGGACACTGTATCCCACCTTCTTGGTAGCTATGATGTAGTTGAGGGTTATTTCTCTTTGTCTTTTTTCTTCTTTTTAAAGTTTTATTTTATTCTTTTCTTTCAACTTTTACTTTTGACATAATTTCAGACTCATGGTTGTAATATTAGTGCCGAGATTTCCTACATACTCTATGTATATCCATCGCATGCTTACGTTTTACATTTTTTTCCTTTATTTTTTTAAAGATTTCATTTATTTATTTGACACACACACAGAGAGAGAGATCACAAGTAGGCAGAGAGGCAGGCAGAGAGAGAAGGGGAAGCAGGCTCCCCACTGAGCAGAGAGCCTGATGCGGGGCTGGATCCCAGGACCCTGAGATCATGACTTGAGCTGAAGGCAGAGTCTCAAGCCACTGAGCCACCCAGGCACCCCGTACCACTTTTTCTTTTTTTTCATTTCTTTCCCTCTCTCCACACCTCCCACCACATCATATGTTTTTCTGTAGCACATGAGAGTAAGTTGTAGACATCTTAAATATCTCAGTCAATTTCCTAAAAATAAAGGCATTCTCTTAGGTAACCATAGGACCATAATAATCAAATTCAGGAAATTAACATTGATATGATATTACTATCTAATCTACAGACAGGACCGGCTACGTAATTTAGGGGGCTTGATCCTGAATGAAAATGTGGGGAGCCCCTTTCCTCATAGCTGGAGAAAATGTGCCACTAAAGGTCCTCACGTATAATGCTTTTCCTTTCTTGTAGAGTCTCTCTCCAGACTTGTCATAGTGCTTCTTATTTATTACTTAATTTCACTCTCCCTCGGGCAGGAGGATACTTTGGGGGCAGTGAAGACTTTCAGAGGTGCCCAAGGTCCCTGCTCTGATACGTGGCACTGTGTCCTCGAGCATTCCACTTGATGCTGGACTCTAGTTCCATGCCCCAGCCATGGATGGGGAAATCAGTTTCCTCTTTCTACAGTGCCCCCACTCTAACCATGGGTGGGTGATCTCCAAGGGATTTCAGTCTCTGTGCTTGGTACATGGATTGGAGAGCGTGAGAGGTTAGCCCCTTCCAAGTAGCCTCCTAGATGCACCGTGGTGCTGCCGTCCCCAAACAGAGACACTGGCTGACATAGCCTTCCCTGAAATGTCACGGGGTGTGCACACCTAACTCTCACCCCCTTGTACCCATTTCCATGCCCCCACAGGGGAGGTGAAGGCAATGACACACCTTGGGCCTCCCCACTAAGTGACTCAATTGCCACCCCAGCTGTAGGGTGTCAGGGTCAAGGGGGTGAAGGTGGAAATGGAGTCACTGGGCAGAGCCAGAGTGCCAGGAGACAGAGAGTTGGCTGCTAAGAATCCGTCCAGGGAAGTTAGCAAGTGGTGGGACGGCTTTTGTGCCAAGGCTGCATATCCCCACAGTATCCTATATTCTCCTAACAGTCTTCACCTACAAAGCACAAATTCAAAAGTAAAAATCCTGAGAATAACAAGTCAATGACCACAGATCACTAACCTCAGGTGCAGGATCCTCCTGAGTACAGGACCCCATGTGGCTTAGTTGCATACCCATGAAGTCTGTCTCGAGAACTTACCCAGATTTCACCAGATGTTTCAATAATGTCCTTTAGAGGAAAAGAAAATTCTGGATCCTGCATTGAATTCAATTGTTTTTAATCTTCTTTAATCCAGAAAAATTCCTTGATCTTTTTTTTTTTATCTTTTGTGACATTGACATTTTGGAACATCACAGGCCAGTTATTTTACAGAATGTCCCTCAATCAAGCTTATCTGATACTTTCTCACGATCAGATTCATGCTAGGCATTTTTGGTTTTGGCAGCAATACTACTGAAGAGATAGAGTGTTCTTTGCGGTGTACCATCAGATGGTACATGATGTTGATTTGTTCTGTTAAGAGTGATGATGTTAACTTTGATTACTTGAGTAAGGTTGTGTCTGCCAGGATTCTCCACAATCAAGTTCCTATTCTCCCCCTTGTAAGGAATAAGCATCCATCAGAATATGCTCTGTAGCTCTGTAAATATCCTTTTGCTTCTCAAAATTTGATTCACTAGTTTTAACATCCGTTGATGGTTCTGCCAGTTTCAGTGATCATTGAATGGTTGCTAAACAATGGTTCTTCTCTTTCTATCCCTTACTGAGCTCCTTTGGGCTTCCCATCTCTCCAGTGTGAGGGTTGAATATTGTGGTCTAGCTACTGTCCTGAGCCCAGGGACAGGCTAGGGGTGGGGAATAAACTTGCTTGGCATTTTGGGGATCTTTCCTCTGAGTTTTGGTTAAGTGTTCTATCTGGGGTTTAGTCCTTAGTATCCTAAGGACTAACTAATCCTAACTAAGGACTAACTAATATCCTAACTATCCTATCCTAATAGTATCCTACTCCTAAGAGGGGTTTATCCACGTGTTGGGACAGAGCTTGGCATCTGCTTATTCTACAAAATCTCTCCACAGTAGTCATATGCTCATCCGTGCATCAAAAGAGAAAAGCACAAGGTGCCTTTGTACTTTGGGCCCTTTATGAATAGCTCAAGTAGGGAAGAGGAGATTTCTCAAGGGCTTTCACTCAATCTCCTTCCTCCGACCTGATCTCCCAATCCTTTGTTTATAGTTTGAGCCTATTGCTTAGGGGTGATGTGCTCCCAGCTGTCGCATTCTGTGTCCTGCTCTGCCTTTCTCCCAGCTCAACAGATAAGTGGTTGTCCCTGCTGGTTTTGGCCATTTCTACTGGGGTCCTACAGGAGCAGATGGAGGCTTTTACTCTTTTTTTTTTTTTTAAGATTTTATTTATTTATTTGACAGACAGAGATCACAAGTAGGCAGAGAGGCAGGCAGAGAGAGAGGAGGAAGCAGGCTCCCTGCAGAGCAGAGAGCCTGATGTGGGGCTCGATCCCAGGACCCTGACACCATGACCTGAGCTGAAGGCAGAGGCTTTTACCCACTGAGCCAGCCAGGCACCCGAGGCTTTTACTCTTAAGGGTTCTTTCATAACTTTTTCCTGGGCTGTTCACTCTCAGCTCTCCGTTTTATTGTCTCCAGTTCGGGAACCGTTGTGAGAATTCTCAGGTGTGAGTGGTCTCGTCTTTTTCAGCATGGTTTCTGCACATTTTGTACCACAATTCACCAGACTATTATTTTTACTTCTAAAAGTGCAGCAATTTCCTGCCCTGTCAGTCTAGATCCTCCCAAGAGGGAATTAGATGTACAAGAGATTTACCGCGGAAGCACCATGAAGGCTAAGTGGAGGAGTCAGGGAGCATCTTCAGATGGCGATGTGGGTCTCACACCAGTGAAACGAGGCGGGAGGGAAGGGGGTATGGGCAGAAAGTCTCTGATTGTAAGTTCTAAGTTCTAAGAAGGCTTGTCTGGGCCAGTGGGAAATCTTGGTTGCTTATTAGGGAAGTCCTCTATGTCTTTCCTTTCCTCTATGGTATAATTTCTATGAAATTAACCAACAGAGTACCTATTGAGTAGGTACTCTGTATATGTCACTTTCCTTGGCTCAGTGTAGAGGAGAAATGTGTAAAGCAAGGTCCTTGTTTTCAACATGCAAAACGTGAACATGAAAAGGTAGAAGCCAGCAGACCCCCCTCCCAATATTCATGTGGAGTCTATTTGGAGAAGTCCAGGGTTTTTATGGGGTGGAGAGGTGAGGAGGGACTGGCTGGCCATGGAAGAGTTGTGCTTTAATGATAGCAAACTAATTAAGAACATGGGCCCTGGAGTCAGACTTTGCTGTTGTGGCTGTTTATTTATTTTTATTTTTTTATAAACATATAATGCATTATTAGCCCCAGGGGTACAGGTCTGTGAATCGCCAGGTTTACACACCTCACAGCACTCACCATAGCACATACCTTCCCCAATGTCCATAACCCCACCACCCTCTCCCTCCCCCCTCCCCCGGGCAACCCTGTTTGTTTTGTGAGATTAAGAGTCTCTTATGGTTTTTCTCCCTCCTGATCCCATCTTGTTTCATTTATTCTTTTCCTACCCCCCCAACCCCCCCACGTTGCCTCTCAACTTCCTCATATCAGGGAGATAATATGATAGTTGTCTTTCTCTGATTGACTTATTTCACTAAGCATAATACCCCCTAGTTCCATCCATATTGTCGCAAATGGCAAGATTTCGTTTCTTTTGGTGGATGCATAGTATTCCATTGTATATATATACCACACCTTCTTTATCCATTCATCTGTTGAAGGACATCTAGGTTCTTTCCATAGTTTGGCTATTGTGGACATTGCTGCTGTAAACATTCGGGTACACATGCCCCTTTGGATCACTATGTTTGTATCTTTAGGGTAAATACCCAGTAGTGCAATTGCTGGGTCATAGGGTAGCTCTATTTTCAACTTTTTGAGGAAATTCCATGCTGTTTTCCAGAGTGGTTGCACCAGCTTGCATTTCCACCAACAGTGTAGAAGGGTTCCCCTTTCTCCACATCCTCGCCAGCATCTGTCGTTTCCTGACTTATTAATTTTAGCCATTCTGGCTGGTGTGAGGTGGGATCTCATTGTGGTTTTGATTTGCATTTCCCTGATGCTGAGTAATGTGGAGCACTTTTTCATGGGTCTGTTGGCCATCTGGATGTCTTCTTTGCAGAAATGTCTGTTCATGTCCTCTGCCCATTTCTTGATTGGATTATTTGTTCTTTGGGTGTTGAGTTTGATAAGCTCTTTATAGATTTTGGATACTAGCCCTTTATCTGATATGTCGTTTGCAAATATCTTTTCCCATTCTGTCAGTTGTCTTTTGGTTTTGTTAACTGTTTCCTTTGCTGTGCAAAAGCTTTTGATCTTGATGAAGTCCCAATAGTTCATTTTTGCCCTTACTTCCCTTGCTTTTGGCGATGTTCCTAGGAAGAAATTGCTGTGGCTGAAGTTGAAGAGGTTGCTGCCTGTGTTCTTCTCAAGGATTTTGATGGATTCCTTTCTCACATTGAGGTCCTTCATCCATTTTGAGTCTATTTTCATGTGTGGTGTAAGGAAATGGTCCAGTTTCATTTTTTTTGCAGGTAGCTGTTCAATTTTCCCAACACCATTTGTTGAAGAGGCTGTCTTTTTTCCATTGGACATTCCTTCCTGCTTTGTCGAAGATTAGTTGACCATAGAGTTGAGGGTCTATTTCTGGGCTCGCTATTCTGTTCCATTGACCTATGTGTCTGTTTTGTGTGGCTGTTGTTTATTATGTTATGTTAGTTACCATACAGTATTTCATTAGTGGAGTCAGACTTTGATTCAAACACCAGCTTCATTCCTTGCCAGTCTGCTATTTGGGACAAGTCATTTATCTTCCTGACCTTCAACTTTCTCATTTGTAAGATACAGTTATTAATAGAATCCTCCTCTCCAGAATGTTGAGGATATTAAATGAGATAATGTATGCAAGGCACTAAGGTTGCTTCCTGGAATATCATAAGTGTTTCCTAAGTGGTAATTATTAAAATTTTAATGAAATGTATTATGTATCAAAACGCTTTTAAAATGCATGTCCTCTTTGATCCAGAAATTATACTTCTTAGATTCTCTCACAACTAAACAATCTGAAATGTTTCACAGTGATTTTTATCTTTGCAACATTAACTTATTACATTGAAAAACCATAAAAAATCTTAACATTCAATCATAGCTTGCTTTTTTTTGTCATTTAAAAAAATGATTTATTTGTTTTAGAGAGAGAGTGTGAGGGGAGGGGCAGAGGGTGAGGAAGAGAATTTCAAGCAGATTCCCCAATGAGTGCAGAGCCTGACTTAGCCTGACTCACGACCCTGAGATCATGACCTGAGAGGAAATCGAGAGTTGGGCACTTAACTGACTGAGCCACCAAGGCACCCCTTGAATGTCATTTTTAAACTACTCATCCTTCCGTACCCAGAAACTTCCTTATTGTTGGACATCTGGTCATGTGAGATAACAAATTTCACATTTTAAAGTGAGTTGGGGTTTCTTTTTATTTGTTTTTATATATTTTTTCATTTAATTTTTTTCATTGTTCCAAGATTCATTGTTTATGTACAACACCCAGTGCTCCATGCAATACATGCCCTTCTTAATACCTACCACCAGGCTCACCCACCACCCACCCCCCTCCCCTCTAAAACCCTCAGTTTGTTTCTCAGAGTCCACAATCTCTCATGGTTCATCACCCCCCCCATTTCCCCCAATTCACTTTTCCTTTCCTTCTCCTAATGTCCTCCATGTTATTCCTTATGTTCCACAAGTAAGTGAAACCATAAGATAATTAACTTTCTCTGCTTGACTTATTTCACTCAGCATAATCTCCTCCAGTCCCATCCATGCTGATACAAAAGTTGTGTATTCATCCATCCTGATGGAGGCATAGTGCTCCATTGTATATATGGACCATATCTTCTTTATCCATTAGTCTGTTGAAGGGCATCTTGACTCTTTCCACAGTTTGGCAATTGTGACCATTGCTGCTATGAACATTGGGGTACATGTGGCCCTTCTTTTCATTACATCTGTATCTTTGGGGTAAATACCTGGTAGTGTAATTGCAGGGTCATAGGGAAGCTCTATTTTTAATTTCTTAAGGAATCTCCACACTGTTTTCCAAAGTGGCCTCACCAACCTCAACATGACACAGGAATCCATCAAAATCCTAGAGGAGAACATAGACAGTAACCACTTCGACATCGGCCACAGCAACTTCTTTCAAGACATTTCCAAAGGCAAAGGAAGCAAAAGCAAAGGTGAACTTTTGATACTTCATCAAGATCAAAAGCTTCTGCACAGCAAAGGAAACAGTCGACAAAACAAAAAGGCAACCCATAGAATGGGAGAAGATATTTGCAAAGGACAGTACAGACAAAGGGCTGATATCCAAGATCTATAAAGAACTCCTCAAACTCAACACCCAAAAAACAGTTGATCAAGTTAAAAAATGGGCAGAAGACATGAACAGACACTTCTCCAAAGAAGACATACAAATGGCTATCAGACACATGAAAAAATGTTCATCATCATTAGCCATCAGGGAAATTAAAATCAAAACCACATTGAGATACCATCTTACACCAGATAGAATGGCCAAGATTAACAAGACAAGAATCAACAAGAGTTGAAGAGGATGTGGAACAGCTTGCTTTAAAAAAATATAATCTATTCATACAAGGAAGGCTCTGTGCCTTTTAGGAATTATGTTGCAGAATATTTTTTTTATTATGTTATGTTAGTCACTGTACAGTATACCATAAGGTTTTTTTTTTAAGGTTTTATTTATTCATTTGAGAGAGGGAGAGAGGCAGAGAGAGGCAGAAAAAGAGGGAGAAGCAGGATCCCTGATGAACCAGCCCGGGAGCCTGATGTGGGGCTCAATCCCAAGACCTGGTGTTCCATGATTCATTGTTTGCATAGAACACCCCGTGCTCCATGTTGCAGAATATTTGATGATATGAGAAAATATTCACCCAATACTATTAACTGATAAAAACAGATTATAAATCTGCATTAATATATGCTCCTAAATTACTCTCTATTATTCTTCCCAGAAAGTTTTTTTTCTTTTTTTTTTAGATTTTTATTTATTTATTTATTTTTATTGAGAGAGATAGACAGTGAGAGAGAGCATGAGAGGGGAGAAGTTCAGAGAGAGAAGCAGACTCCCTGTGGAGCTAGGAGCCAGATGCGGGACTCAATCCTGGGACTCTGGGATCATGATCTGAGCCAAAGGCAGTTGCTTAACCAACTGAGCCACCCAGGTACCCAGAAAGTTTCTTTTTAAAGGCTTTGAGAATCCTGCTACTGCCCGCAGGGGCATTTGGAAGACCTTCCTCCATCATAGTGAATTAAGAAATTTTTTTAAAGGTTTATTTACTTATTTAAGTAATCTCTACACCCAATGTGGGGATTAAACTCACAACCCTGAGATTGAGAGTTCCACACTCCTCTGACTGAGCCAGGCAAGCACCCCAGAATTAAGAAATTTAATTAGACCCTCAATACCATGTCAAAGGATTATTCCCAGGCCCCATGCAGCTCATTTGGCACCCAGTGGACTGTTTTTTTTCTTCCTGACAATTTTTGTTTATCCTTCCATTTAAGCAACTTTTATAACAAAACATCTCTCAGAACCTAGAGTTGATGTTGTAGGGCCATTTGGGTATTTGTACTCACAGGGATCAGGCACTATGAGCCTTGAGCTTTCCATCTGTGAACAAATATCAGGGAAGAAAAGTGGGGAAGGGAAAAACCCAAGAACTGAGACTTCTAGCAGTCACTGCCATCAAGTTACTCCTTGGGCAGACAGACTTCCAACATGGCCCCAAACATTCCTCACCTCTTGGTATGAACGCCCCTGCACACTTCCTTCCTGAAGTGTGGGCTGGACTAAGTGACTTCCTTTTAATGAGTAGTGATGTAATGGAAAGTGATGGGGTGGAGGAGGAGAGTGGGATATGTCTGTTGTCTTGGCAGCAAACCCTTTGAACAAAAGTTGTGGCTGGAAATCAGCCCCTTGAGGGAAGTTCTGAGATCTATAAAAAAGTGTAGCATAGCAGTTATGATCATGGACTTGGAAATGGACCAGTCTGGGCTCCATGTCCAGCTCTGCGACTTTCCAACAGTGGGCCTTGGAAACCTTACTGTGGAAACAGTAATGGAAATCAGTTAATGTTATCTGTGTTTCCCCATCTACAACAGTTTTTTTTTTTAAATTTCACTTTTTTAGTTTTTTTTTATTTTTAAATTTAAATTCAATTAGCCATGGTATAGTACATCATTAATTTTTTATATAATGTTCATTGATTCATCAATTGTGTATAACACCCAGTGCTCATCAGGACACATGCCCTCCTTACTGCCCATCACCGAATTACACCCCCCCACCCTTTTGCACAACCCTCAGTTTGTTTCCCAGAGTCAAGAGTCTCATTCAGTTTGTCTTCCTCTCTGATTTCTTCCCATTCAGTTCCCCTCCACCACCACCTATACCCCTAGTGCCTCCTGCACTATTCTGCATATTCCAAATATAAGTGAAACCATATGATAATTGTCTTTTTCTGAATGACTTATTTTACTTAGCATAATACTTTCCAGTCCCATGGGAATGCAAGCCAATGCAGCCACTCTGGAAAACAGTATGGAGGTTCCTCAGGATGTTAAAAATAGAGCTACCCTACAATCCAGCAATTGCATTATGGGTATTTACCCAAAAGATAGAGATATAGTGAAAAGAAGGGCCATATGTACCCCAATGTTCATAGCAGCAGTGGCCACAGTCACCAAACTGTGAAAAGAGCCAAGATGCCCTTCAACAGACAAATGGTTAAAGAAAATGTGGTCCATATATACAATGGAATATTACTCAGCCATCAGAAAGAATGAATACCCAACATTTGCATCAGCGTGGATGGGACTGGAGGAGATTATGCTGAGTGAAATAAGTCAAGCAGAGAAAGCCAATTATCATATAGTTTCACTTACTTGTGGAACATAAGGAATAACATGGAGGACATTAGGAGAAGGAAAGGAAAAGTGAATTGGGGGAAATCGGAGGTGGGGATGAACCATGAGAGACTGTGAACTCTAAGAAACAAATTGAGGGTATTAGAGGGTGGGGTGGAAGGATGGGTAAGCCTGATGATGGGTATTAAGTAGGGCACATATTGGATGGAGCACTGGTGTTGTATGTAAACAATGAATCTTGGAACACTGTGTCAAAACTGATGATATATTTTATGGTGACTAACATAACACAATAGTCCTAAAATCTTCAACCCCCACCCACAATTCCCTTTGCCTCTCTGGTTTCTGTCCTTTGTCTTGTTTCACATGACTCCAGGAATTCTTTTTCTTTTCCATTGCAAGCCCTTCTGATGTCTTGCCCAGTGTTTTCAGATTTACCCTTCTCTCCGTCCTCCAATAGGCTGAGGAATAATTCAAACAAAGTGTAAATAGCTGTTAACTCTAATTAATTTCCCCAGCATATTTGTGTGGATGTACATAGTTTTAAGGAAAGGTTGTGAGAATTTAAACATGTTTTTAATATTGGTAGAATTTCTGGCACAGAGATGAGTGATTTCAAGAACACAGCAGGAAGAATCGATTTGGGGGTGGAGAGATATATCTCTCATTCACAAAAATGCCTTGTATTGCCCAAGAGCAATCCTGACTGACAGTTGTGGTCTTACTAGGATATTAGGTGTCCTTGCAAACTTTCTCACATGATTCTTTCCTCAAAAAGTTGTTGCCATTGCTATTATGTCCCCATAGAAAAACTTCTCACATTTGAGAAGTTTTAATGTTGTAAAACCATCGTGGCATTGAGGCCTTTGGACAACAGCCAAATTCCAAAGAGAGATTGCATGCATTTCAGGAGCCAAGCCTGGCAGGACCTAAAGACAGAAAAGAGCTGAGAGAAGCCAAAGCCATCACCTTCCTCTTCATAGTCCCACTTGGTCCACTTGGCCCACCCAGCCCACCCTGCCGTGGTCTTACCCATCTACACAGAAGTTGAGGTTTTTATTTCTGAGAGTAGCCTAATGTGGTGAAAATCCCATACTTAAGGATCCAACTCAAGTGAATTCAAATCTTAGCCCTGCTCCTTACTACTTCAGGATCATGCATCCACTCAACCTCTCCACATCCCCATTTCTTCATTTGTAAAATTAAGAAGTTTAACTCTGTCATCTTTGAGTACCCTTTCAGATCTGAATTTCTATGCCTGATAAGTAAGATTTCCCAGGTTCCATGTTCTATCTCATAGTCCTTCTAGAATAATATTCCATCATAAAAGGAGGACTGACTTGGGATTGACTCAATCATTCCTTCACTGTGTGATCTTGGATAAATCACTAATGTCTTTGACATTCCATTCCTTTCACTGTGAAATGGGAGTAGGTCCACATTTGAGGCTTACTAAGGGGTTAGAAATAACCAGTGGGTAGCACTGATATATAAAAAAACATCAATAAATAGTAGCAGCTCTAAATACTCCCTCCCGTCCTTAACCAAGAAGACTCTTGAGAGCAAAGATCTCATCAAACTCATTTCTGAAATGTACATGCCTAACCCAGGCCTGATTTTTAGCTCTCAGTTTATTTGTTAACAGAAATAAAACAATAAGATCCTCTAAGGCAGGGTTACAAATTTCTTTGTATTCTCTTTTTATGTTCATTTTATGGAAATGGTTTTATCCTTGCTATTATCCTTCAAGGTGGATATTAAGATTTCCAACTTTACATAAAGAAACTAAGGTCAGAGAGGTGAAGGGTCTTTCCTAATGTCATGCTGGAGACTGCTGGGCCAAGAACCAAACCCAGGATAGGCAGGCAGCAAAGGTTGGCAAGTTCTCAATCCATGTTTGTTGTTGGAGAATGAATGGATGGATGATCACTCTTATGGCAGATGCTCAGGCATCAAGCATCTTTCACACAAGCAAGAGCAAAGGTTCAAGCTCTCTTATCCTCTTACCTGTATGGCTCTTATCTTATACCTCTTATCTATATGGCTCTGAATATATGGAAATAAGTATGTGCACGTGTATGTGTTGCATATAAAGGAAGCTTGCTGAATGCTTTACAAAAACCTATTTTTTCACTTCCTCTCCCCCAACTGATAGCTTTTGTTGTTCTCTATCTTGCCTTCTATTCTACTCTTTATCATTTTTGTCCATTTTTTAAAATGTATTATTTATTTATTTGACAGACAGAGCTCACAAGTAGGCAGAGAGACAGGCAGAGAGAGAGAGGGGAAGCAGGCTCACCACTGAGCAGAGAGCTCAATGCAGGGCTCGATCTCAGGACCTTGATATCATGACCTGAGCTGAAGGCAGAGGCTTTAACCCAGTGAGCCACCCAGGCACCCCAGTTTTTGTCTATTTTTGTGTGTGAGATTTACTCTGTTGTTCTTTTCTAACATCTTGAGTTCTGTACATGGTTAATGACATACAACTTTATTTTTTTCAAATAGAAACACGTAAAAAGTTTCCCTCTGAAAACCACTTGAGCTGCATTCCACAAATTTTTTATGACACATCATCATATCTGACTAGTTCTAAGACAAGAATCTAGTAAGAGCTAAATTATACTGAGAGCTTTACATACATCAGAATGGTTGATCAATAAAGTGGGTTAAATCATTTGCTCTATTTTATAGAAGACATGGAAGCTCAGAGAGGTTAAATAATGTTCCCAAAACATAGAGTTGGTAAGTAGTAGAGCCATGACCTAGATTCGGTTGTCTGACTATAGGATACCTGTCTGGTTGACTAGTACATTCTTCTTTCTTTTTAGCAGAGGTTCTCTCTCTCTCTCTCTCTTTTTTTTTCTTTAGAGAGAGAGTGTGCAAAGGGAGGGGCAGAGGCAGAGGGAGAGAGAGAATCTTAAGCAGGCTCCACATTCAGTACGGAACTCAATCTCATGACCATGAGAACATGACCTGAGCTGAAATCACAAGTCAGACACTTAACCAACTGAGCCACCCAACAAAGGTTTTTAAACTGGAATGTATATCAGAATCACCTGGAAGGCTTCTTAAGACACAAATTGTGAGAAAAACAAACAAACAAAACAAAAAAACATGTTGTGAGAAACACTCCCAGAGATTCTGACCCAGTAAGACTAGGAATTAGTAAATTCTCAGGTGATGCTCCTGCTACCGGAAAAGGAGACAAACTTTGAAAACCACTGGTCTGTCAGGTTATTGAGAGGTTTAGTATCCCAGTCTTATATAAGAATCTGTGATCTGTAGTAGCTTCATGTGTTTGCATACATGCAGAAAGCTACATGTGCAAGTGAAAGTCTCTGGAAGGTAAGATTCTGACAATTTTTAACTTTCTTCCTAACACTTTGGTACGTTTGAAATTTCTATAAAATGTAGATATCACTTTCTATAAAACGTAGGTATTATGTATTATAATATGATTTTTAAAATTATATCCAGGTAGACAACATTCGTTTTTTGTATTTTTTATTTTTCAAGATTTTATTTATTTATTTGAGAGAGAGTGTGTCCCCTAGGACACGTGACAATGTCTGAGACAATTTCGATGATCACAACTTGGGAGCAGGAAGGGACCTACTGGTAAAGGCCAGGGATTCTACTAAACATCCTACAAGGTACAGGATAGCCCTACCATACAGAATTATCTGTCCCTCAGTGTTAATAATGTCAAGGTTAGGATACTCTGCAGAAAGGTTAGAGACATAAATACTTTAATTTAAAAAATTTCTGACATTGGCAGCATGATAAAAACTCCATGCAGTGAGGGTAGTGCTTGATGAGGTGTGTCTGTACTTTTTTGACTGAACAGGCTTTGTGGGTCAGTGCGGGAGGCACCGGACTTTGAAAAACAGACATTCTGTACCCAGGTTGTCCTGGGGGATCTTTGGCCATGACTCAGTGACTTGGCCTTTTATCAGGTGACTTGGGTGTAGGGTTATTGTAGTTCTAGAAGATGGATGGCAAATTTAAGATTTATTAAATGCACATTAGAGAAGGTAGTAGGAACTTCTTGTTGGTTATCCAGCTCTTATACTTATCAAAGAGGTTTTACTAACCTCACGTCAATTATATGTGCATGCATGTGTGTGTATATGTAAAGAATTAATTAAATTACTTTTGATCAAGACCCATTGATTGAGTGGTATGGGAATGGGGGAAGTAAATTGGGTGGAATTTTGAAAGAATGAAGTTTTTCCATTTAGATTCTAACTTCCAGGTAACCTTTATCTTATCTAGAAAGGGAAGGAGACTAACATGACTTGAGCACTAACTATATGTCAGGAAGTTTTCTGCCTTGTCTCATTACATTCTCATAGAAAGTCCTTGGAATAGATATTATTGCCATCCTCATTTTACATAAAAGGGGAACCAGGGCTTAGAGAGAAGATGTGCTTGTACATATAACAAATATATTTATCATAAACACTCACATACCAAAGGAGTTGATTTCCACTTTTACCTTATTTATGTTCCAAATAAATGTCCAGAGGTCAAAAATAAGGTTGATCACTTTAAGAATAATTTATGTCTTGAGAAATCTAAGTGGAAATTTCAGAAAGCAATGATAGTTACACAGGCTCAGTTCTCCCTTCCTGATATGTTACTGTGGTGGAGTGCAGTTCAATTGATGAGAGGAAGATGGAGAACAAGGACCTAGAGACTCAGGTCTTTCTGGGAAGTGTATAGTCTATAGTATGTTTTACTGGATCTTCTGTGGCTCTGTACATATCTGCCCTTCTCCCATCACTACCACCAGTAATATCTTTTTGGATGTCACTGGAGGTGGGAAGGATGAGATCTTCAGGTGAATCTGTGGGGGAAGATTCTTTCTTTGTCTTTCCCAATGGTGCAAGTATGGTAACTGGGGCCCAAAGAAGAGACAGAGTGACTCATTGTTGCACAGAATCTAAGGGCTGGGCCAGCTTTATTGAACAGTTCCTCAAGCCAAAGTTTTTCTGCTCTTCATGGAACTTGTCTTGCTTTATCCTGTTATTTTGAAGAGAATGTTCTCTCTGATTCTCATTCAAGCTCCAGTTCTTCCTAATGACTAGATCCTTCCAGTGAGAAAGTCAGATAATAAATGACCTCAGTGTTACATACATCTGGACATCCATGTTCTACATGGCACACTTTTCAAGGTAAAACTTAACCTAGAGAAATATGGGGCCCACAACATGATGACAGGCTTCAAGAACAATTCATGGAGAAAAACTCCATTGGACCACATCACAGAAGAGTGACAACCTCTCTGCCAAGAAAAAAGTTCTCTTTTCTTTTTTTGAGAGAGAGAGAGAGAGAGCGAGAGAGCACACACAAGCAGGGGGAAAGGGCAGAGGGAGAGGAAGAGAGAGAATCTTTTTTTTTTTTAAGATTTTATTTATTTATTTGACAGAGAGATCATAAGTAGACAGAGAGGCAGGCAGAGACAGAGAGAGAGAGGGAAGCAGGCTCCCTGTCAAGCAGAGAGCCCGATGTGGGGCTCGATCCCAGGACCCTGAGATCATGACCTGAGCTGAAGGCAGCGGCTTAACCCACTGAGCCACCCAGGCGCCCCGGAAGAGAGAGAATCTTAAGCAGGCTCCATGTCCAGTGCAGAGTCCAAGGAAGGGCTGAATCTTACAACCTTGAGATCATGACCTGAGCTGAAACCAAGAGTCAGACACTCAACTGACTGAGCCAACCAGGGGCTCCAAGATAAAAGTTCTCTTGTGCTCATTCAGACTTCTAGGCTCAAAGTCCCTCCAGGTGCCATCCTTGCTATATCCATCAGGGTTTCTAGACATAAATGCAATTCTGGTTATTTTGAGCAGAAAGGAAATTTATTTTTTAAGAATTTGGGTAGTTCACAGGATCACCAGAAGGACAAGAAAATAAGATTAGGAAAATGGCGGGGAATAAGGAAGGCTACAAAGTTGGGGCCACAGTCAACAGAACACTGAACACTTGTACCATCTTGCCCCATTGTGCCATCACCATCATCCCTGCTACTACCGGAAACAGGATTAGATTGTCTGTTGTCACTGTTTCTATCAGAATAAATTCCCCATTGGCCTTTCTTCTTTGCTTACTAGTTTCCAGTTCAATGTCTGTTCAATGTGGGGATGTCTGATTGAGCCCAAAACAAGTGCCTACTTCCTAGCTGCAAGAGAGCCTGGGAGAATGCATATGTCCAGCTGCAAGTCTATTCTTTCATACTCTTCTCTGTGATGCTTCCAGAGGGACGCTGCAAACGAAGTTTTCCATCATTCTTTTGTCAGTTACTTCCAGCAGTTCCAGTTAGACTCTGCATGGGAGACACTGAGAAGAAATTGACAGGTGAAATGAGGGGACATGGAGTTTCCTTCCTTTTCTGGCTCTGGTTAGCATGTCTCCAGCAGCAAAACACAGTTATACTTCTATCCTCTGGATTCTTTTGGCACTTTCCAAGCCACATGCATTGCACTGCCTCTGATAACTAGCACTAGTTGGCTGTATCTCCTGACTCAGTGAACCCAGTACCATTTGAGCCAGGTTCCCCTCAGAGGTCTGAAAACTAGTCACAGTGCATTTTAGAAGACTGAGTGCCAGCCAGACGGTCCTAACCTCTCCGTCCTGCCAGATGTATGAGCAACAGTTATGCCGGCCATCTATGAACTCCTAGGTCTATGAACCCTAAAGATTTTATTCTCTCAAATCTAGGAGTGATGGAAGTATCTCCCAACCCCCACAAATGCTCATATAGCCAATTTTCAGTATTAAGTCCTCTCTGTTTGAAAGACTGAGTGTAGTTTCTGTGTCCTTTATCGAATCTTGAGTGATAGAGTTTAACTTTTTAAGCTTTTATAGTAGAAAGCTGGTTTTACCTCATATAAAGACTTTCAGGGCACCTGGGTGGCTCAGTTGGTTAAGCATCTGTCTTCAGCTCAGGTTATGATCTCAGGGTCCTGGGATTGAGCCCTGCATTGGGCTCCCTGCTCACCAAGGAGTCTACTTCTCCTTCTCCCTCTGCCCCTCCCCCTGTTTGTGCTCTTTCTGTCTCTCTCTCAAATAATTAAATAAAATCTTTAAAAGAAAGACTCCTGGTAGAGACTTCTTCAATTGTTAGAGGGAAGGGGGTATGGGCTAGCCCAGTGTTGGGTATTAAGGAAGGCATGTATTGCATGGAACACTGGGTGTTATATGCAAACAATGAATCATGGAACACTACATCAGAAACTAATGATGAGACATGGGGGGTTTGGGGAGTAGGAAAAGAATAAATGAAACAAGATGGGATCTGAAGGGAGATAAACCATAAGTGAATCTTAATCTCACAAAACAAACTGAGGGTTGCTAGGGGGAGGGGTGTCGGGAGAGGGGGGTGGGTTTATGGACATTGGGGAGGGTATGTGCTATGGTGAGTGCTGTGAAGTGTGTAAACATGGCGATTCACAGACCTGTACCCCTGGGGATAAAAATACATTATATGTTTATAAAAAATAAAAAAAATCAAATTAAATTTTTAAAAAAGTTAAAAAAAAACTAATGATGTACTGTATGGTGACTAACATAACATTAAAAAAAAGAGAATGGAATATTGACAAAACAACTAACAAATAGCCACTATATCCATTCTGATTTCCAACTAGGCTGTATAATCTGTCAACACCTTGCTACCCTTCAAACCTGGATTTTGTCTCCAGTTTGTTATTGATTTTCTATGTGATCTTGGATGAGTCTATTTCCTACTAGAAGCTTCCATTTGTACACGGGTTTTAAAAAAGGAGGGTGACTGGGGCTGTGGAACTCAATGTTCCCTGAGTTTCAAAACCATCTCTAGCTTCCTCTAGGCATTTCTGGCTCTGGAGAGAGCTTCAAGGAGAGAATAAGAAGGAGAGGGAAGATGAGGAGTTCTGGATCTGTATGACACCCTGAGTAACACTTGAAGATTTCACTAGAGGTGTCCTCTGGGTTCTAATGGGCAGAGCAATGAGCAAATTGTTAACAAAGAAAAACATCTCCACTGAGGTCCTTATAAGGCAGAGGGTTCTCTGTGCTCAGCCCTTAGGGTTCTGAGTTCATTCCTGAGGACAGCAGGTAAGCAGAATCTATAAACTTCAAGGAACATTCTGACCATTTCCAAGGACCGCTCTGATCCATTGCCCTCTAGGACAGAATGATTTTGTTCCAGTCATTCATGTATGTCAACATTAATCAAGGACTGAAAGGTACTAATGGGACAGATAAGCATCAGGTGCTTACTAGATTTGGCTGGGTTCCTGAGCTGCCATAGTTCCTCAAATTGAGAAGTACTCCTTGATATTATTAACCCATCACCTTCATCATATGAATAGGAGACTGAGGTCCTGAGAGAAGCATCCCTCCACCCTACCCTCTGCCAACCAGGTCATACTTCAACAAAGGGAAAAGTTGGGATTTGTATTTGGATATTTTTATTCGCAGATAAGTGCTCTTCTCACTTCCCCCTTCTCACAGGATGCAGATCAGTGATGACTTGTTGCAAATTTGGTCTAGATCATAGAGATGCACAAAGATAGGCTTCCTGGGAGAACAGACTAACTCTTACAGATATGTGGAGGCAAAAGCCAAGTAAATGAAGGAGATGCAAACCTGAGGGCCACTTGGCTTGATGGTCACTCTGCAAAACTGCCAGACTAGCAGGACTTCGGGGTCTTCTGCACAACCTTTTCCTGATCCTCCCCACATTTAATGATTCTAATATTTTCTCCTGATCTCCTTCTATACAAGGAGCAGACATCAATAGACTTTGTAAGCCTTTATTATTTTTTTCCCCACTGATGGATTGGCCCTTAAATATCATGCAATTCACAGGTTTTGGAACTTTAAAAGCAGTTGGCTGTACTTGTTAAAAAATGCATATATGGGATCTGGAGGACCCATCTTTAATTTTTATTTTGTTGTTGTTTTGTTTTTATTTCATAATCATATTAACTCTGAAATCCCACTAGACTTGGAGGGAAGTAAAGAAAACGTGGACTGTGTAGAACTGCAAGAGCACAAAAATTATTGGACATTTGACAGTTGGGGGTGAGGGGGTGCTCTCCTGAGCTACAGAAGGAATGGTCTGGTAGTTAAGATAAAACACAAGTCAAATGTATTAGATTTGTTAACAGTCAGCCACGGTGACCTTCTTGCTGGTCTTCCCATTCCTGGACCCAAAGTGCTCCATGGATTCCACAATATTCATGCCCTCTTTTACCTTGCTAAAGATCACATACTTTCATCCAACCTCTCAGTCTTGGCAGTGCAGATGAAAAACTGGGAACATTTTGCGTTGGGTCCAGCATTTGCCATGGACAAGATGCCAGGACCCATGTGCTTCAAGATGAAAAATTTTTTTAAAGATTTTATTTATTTATTTGAGAGAGAGAGAGAGAGAGAGGTCACAGGTAGGCAGAGTGGCAGGCAGAGAGAGAGGGAGAAGCAGGCTCCCCACTGAGCAGAGAGCCTGATGTGGGCCTCTATCCCAGAACCCTGAGATCATGACCTGAGCTGAAGGCAGAGGCTTAACCCACTGAGCCACCCAGGCATAAGACGAAGCCACCCAGGCACCAAGACGAAATTTTCATCAACAAATTTCTCCCCATAGATGGACTGGTCACCAGTGCCATTATAGCAACTGACATCACCACACTGGCACATAAATCCTGGAATAATCCTAAGAGATCAGGAATCTTTACAACCAAATCCTTTCACCCCAGTGCTCAGAGCACTAAAATTATCTGCTGTCTTTGGAACTCTGCAAATAGCTGGAAGGAGACCCAAACCAAGGGCTCACCATCCATAGCCATGTTGAAGAACATGGTGAGGTTGCCTGTTGATGGGTGACACAGCCTGCTCTGGGGCAGCGGCATCTGCAGTTCCTTGAGGACCTCTATTTTAGACAGCCCTTCCCCACCCTCAAGTAATTCTAATGTAGTATTTGCTAACAGCATTTTCAGAAATACTCATCAGTTTAACCAACCTTTTTAAAAAAGAGATAAACAGGGGTGCCTGGGTGGCTCAGTGGGTTAAAGCCTCTGCCTTCAGCTCAGGTCATGATCTCAGGGTCCTGGGATCAAACCCCGTATCGGGCTCTCTGCTCAGCGGGGAGCCCGCTTCTCCCTCTCCCTCCGCCTGCCTCTCTGCCTACTTGTGATCTCTGTCTGTCAAATAAATAAAATCATTAAAAAAATAAAAGGGAGATAAACAGAGACGTGGAGAGCAAGGGAGAGCAAGGGAATTATTCAATAGTAAGTGGATCCCAGACTCTCTTTAGAGCCTCCTGATTCAAGTTATACCAGACAATGAACTCATTTGAAAGATACATCCAGGTTTTAGTGTGTTGTGGTGGCCAAGCCTCCTGCTGTGGGGCTGCCTCTTTAAGCCTGGCACCTTCTTATCTTGCCTAGTCCTTTGGAGACTCCTTCTTACCTTCCCCTTGACTTCTCTATGCCTTTCCTCTCCTCCATCCCTCCCCTCCTTGCCTCTCCTCTTCCTTTCACTTCCTTCCCATCTCTTCTAATTACCTACCTATTGCTGTGAATAAAATTTCCCAGAACATTTTCTATTTCTCACCGTATTATGGGTGAGCAGTTTGGGAGGGAATGAGCTCAGTGGTTCTCTCCTGGGGTCTTCACCAGGTTGCAGTCAGATGTCTGCTGGAGCCATAGTCATCTGAAGCTCCATGGGGTTGGAAGCTCATTCATGTGACTGGCAACAGACCTTGGCTCTCAGGTTGGTCTTGTCTGGGGCTGTCAACCAGAGCACATGCTTGGGCCTCCCCAGCATGGTTGTCTCAGGGCAACTGGCCCTCTTACATGGCAACTGCCTCATGCAGTCCCCGAAACAAGCATCATAAGAGGGTGGAGTGCACTTTTTCTGGCTTAACCTTGGAAGTCACACAGCATCATCTGTTTTTACTCTACCAGTCAAAGCAGTCCCACAGTTTGCCAAGATTCAAAGGGAGGGGCTGTGGACTCCAAGGCTTCTACCACTAGGCTGAAGGGAGTGAAAGAATTGTAGGTCCCTGCTTTAAAACTGTGCCATCATTCAGTATCTTTTTCTCCTCCAACTCTCTCTCTTCTCCCTTCCTCTGCATCTCTTTGCTGACCCATCTCCTCCTTTCATGTCTCTTCCACAGTTATCTTCTATTTTGTACTGTCTGTGCTGGACACTGGAAGTATATCCTTTATGGAAAGTCTAGGAAACAAACCCACAGCCTTTTCAGAGATGTATCTCCCACGAAGTTAATGGAGCTCAAGTCTCATTTTCCCTCACCCGAGCAAGCTTGGTTCCATTCTAAGCATTCCGTGACAATTTTACACAGGCCAGAGGGAGTAGATGTGAATTATTCATTCTCAGAAACATCAGACCTACAGAACACTTTATTAGGGAAACTGGAGGCTTCTGAAGGATACACAGGTACCATAAGAGTGAAGAGATAGGATCAAACACTGAGAAAGTGTTAAAGGGTGAAGGGCATTGTGTTTGAAGAGAAGCTGAGCTGGAGGAAAGGGAGTAAGCAAATCCTGGGGTTTGGTTTTTGGAACAGTCAATGTCTTGGTAGCTGTTATGAAGCATCAGTCAGGCACACATGGAGAGAGCCCTGAATTATGAGCCAAATTCTGGAGGTTGTTCCAGTTCTCTTTATCATACTGAGGGAGATGGTGACTCTGCAAGACAGCAGAATAGAAAAGGATGAGATGCTTGGGCCCTACTCATACAAGAACCAAATCTTATAATTAATGGAACAAAGGAGATGGGGTCATTTTTATATCTTTTCACAGAAGAGAAACCAGAAGTGGAATGATCTGGGGGGCTCATAGTGTGCTGGTGTGCTCTGGGCTTTTCAGTCAAGTCCCAGTTTAAACCTGTTGTCCCAGTGTAATAATTAGTGGTATCTCCTTTCACTCTCAAAACTTTCTCAGTTTGCTCAATAAAGCATGTGGTTGTCCTGGCTTTAAGCACCTTAAAAAGAAAAATGAAGAGATTGAATGATGAGTGCATGGTGCCCAGCACTGGACTGGTTCAGTTGGCCTTCTTCTGACATAGTCTTGGACACTCAACCCCTTCTGCTTCCTCGTTCTGCACCCACTGTCCATCTCATACTTGCCAACTTCCCTTTGACTACTGCTCCTCTTCACACTTTCTCTTTCCCAAAGCATCCCCTATTTGCCCCTCAGAGATGACTGGTTCTACCAGCCCCAGGCCTGCCAGCTTCCTGGAATGGGCCAACCAACACCCAGACCTCCCACCTGTGCAGGTGAGCATGGGAGATGGGACCCCTGAGACTTACATGCTTCTGAACAGACAGCCCTGCAGGCAGCTTCAGATTGGAAGTTGTTATTGTTCCCAGTGCAACCACCATAGCTGAAACTGGTGCAGGTTTTGGTTTCCTTATTGTACCACCAGCGTGGAATGCTGGCCAGGCAGAGGCCAATACTCACTGGCAAACTGCATATGTCTGCAAGGAGATGGCAGAGCAGTATTGCTTGGGTGCCTGCCTTGCTAGAGAATATTCTGCAAAGACTTGGAAGAATGAAAGGGCATAATATTTTTAGGGCAGCATGAACTTGCTAAAAAGATATTATGCTGTTACACTTCTCTATGCTTTTGCACATGCATAATGTCCACCCGTCTCTTGCTTACTAGGTGTACTCCTATTTATCCCTCAAAACACTCCACACATCAAACTCTTCTATGATGTCTCTCCTGGCTCCATTTTTTTTTTTTTTTTTTTTTTTTTTTTTGCTTTTCATTCTTGCCCACACATTGATCACTTCCACATAATTATTTGTTCATTTTTTTTTTTACTCCTCCATCAGAAAGTGAGGTTTGCACATTATGTCATCTTGGTACACCTGTTCCTAGCAGATAATCTGGCACTGAGAGGATGCTTCAGGAATTTTCACAGTACAAAATCAAACATATCCTGAACTTCAAGAGATACTTAATGGGCAACTGTTTTGTGCATAGTACTATGAGGTACAAATAGAGTTGTTTAGGACCTCATAGTCTGAAGCACAACAATGACACCATTTATCAAAGTTCTTAGCACTTGACATATATATTGACATATAGCCTGAGGAGCTAGGTCCTTTTATTGTCCTCATTTTGCAGATGATAGTTCAGAAGTTCAGAGAGGCTAAGTAACTTCCTCAGGTCACATAGGTGGCAAGGGATTTGAACTTAGATATTATGTTGCTCTTAGGATCAAGACCAGACCCCTTAATCCGGCCAGCAAGACCCTGCCTTGTCAGATCCTTGCCTATCTAACATGGCCTCACCATCCTGATATTTCTCTCTCTTACACAGGCATGCTCACTCTCTGATCTCTGGAATTTCTAGGCCTGAGCATGCTGTCTCCTCACACAGGGCCTTTGCACATGCTATTAGTTGTGCCTGGAGAGCTCTTCCCTCCAATTTTTGTCTACTTACTGCCCATCTTTCAGATCTTAAATCATAGATCTTTTTCCTGAGAAAACCTTTCTTGCCCCTCTGTCCTATAATAAGCAAGTGGAGCCTATCATGTGTATAAGGGACACCAGTAAATATTTGTTGAATGAATGAATGAATGAATGGTCTTTGATCGTCCTCTTTAGAGTTTAATCATACGAGCACAAGAGAAAGTGTGGAAGAGGTAAAAAATGGTTAGGGAAGGCATCCTGGATTTATATGACAGAGAAGCCTGCGGGGCGGAACCAGGAACTATAAATCGTATACCTGTTTCTTATAACTATCATATCACCTGACACCATGCTGGCATTTGATGGGACCTCAGTGGGAACTTGGCACCTCAGAGGATCACAGAATAGGCCAGAAAACTTGTGGTCTAATGCCTGCTTCTTTCTTACAAATGGGAAAACTAAAGTCCATACAACAAAAACTCTTACACACATCATATACCTGAGTAGGGACAGAAATTAAATAAACCCCACCCAGTTCAATGCTTCTAGGATTTGGGTCAAGTAGAAGATGCGCCCAGATTCTTGGTCATAGACCAGCCATCAGGGAACCAGGGGAGAGGTCCGACACTGCCAGTGCTGATGGGCAGAGAGTAGGGGTCAGCAGGGAGGACACTGGATAGTTTAGGGGCTTTGTGTGTTACCTTCCTTGAGATCTAAACATTTCTTTGCACAGTTAAAACTGCAACACGTCATCTTCTTGGGGCATGGTTTCTTCTTCCCGCACTGGTCGATTTCTCTGTAATTGCATGGTACCCTGATTTGAGGACACCTCTCTGTGGGAGGGGAAAAAGGAAAAAGGAAAGCCAGAACCCTCCATGGTCAGACCCAGGGCACTACTGCAGAGTTAAGGAAGACTTAGTAATCTTCAGATGACTCCAGATTTTCACAGCACTGGTCCCACTCCCAACCCTGTAATGACTGCCCATCTAGTTCCTAAACAAGTCCTACTCCCACCCCCACCACTCATGAGGTTTCAGGGAAAAGGATGCTGTCTGCTAGGACTACTCTGGTCACTTGGCCTTCCTGTATTGGATGTTTCCTGGGTGGGGGCGAGGGTGCTAGCACTTTTCCAGGTGACTGAGATTTCCATTTATGGAGTCAGATGGCTAGGCTTTTGAATTTCTGTGTCACCCTTGGAATGGCAGGCACCATCTTTGGACCTTGATTCCTTCACTATAGAGTTGTTTCAAGGATTAGGTGACAAATCTTGGAAGCCATTGTCAGGCGGCCTGGGACACAATAATGATAATTAATATTAACGAGGTGCTTCCTGTGCTCTTGTTCTCTTCTCCTGAATCCTTGTGGCATTTCTATTGGTGAGTCCTATCAATATCCACATTTTAAGGTGCCTCCTTAGCGCAGTAGGCAGCACATCAGTCTCATAATATCCACATTTTATAAACAGAGGAATCTGGAGCACAGGGTGGTTATGTGAACTTCCCCAAGGTCACACAGCTACTACTAAGGAGAGGAGCCAGGATTTGAAACCTACAATGTATGGCTTCACTGTTGAGTGCTCAGTGTATTTTTAGCTGCTGCTTAAGGGTGTCTGCATATCTCAGCATTCCAAGGGACTTCAAGAGACCATTCTATAATCCACAGGCAAGGACCCTCTGGTGGTGTGAGTGTGGGGAGACTTTTGGGGGCTGCAACTGGAAGATTCAAAGCTGCTAAGGGTGGAGCTAGGGTGAGGGAGCTTTCTTGCAGGAAAGGCCCATAAGGTCCCAGTAGCACCTTTAGTCCATCTCATAAGCTCCAGGTCCAGGCACCTCCAGAAGGAATCCCTCTCATAATGATAGTGGGCTGTCTGTTGCTAGAGACCCAGGTTCTTGCACTCACAGGAGGCATCTTAGAAGATGGTAGGGCTCTGAGAGAAAAAGACTGTGAATATCTCCCTTTCTCCCATCTAAAACCTCAGGCTGAGTGGGGGAGGTGTTCCTCATCCTTAGAACTTTTTGTTCCTCCCTCCCAGCAACTTCCATATCTCCACTGGGAGGCCCTAGTCCCCAGTACTTACTGCCAAAGAACCCCTCAACGAGCTCAGGTTCCTGGACTCCCCCCAAGAGGATGAAGAGTGCCAGGACTGGCAGAAGTCCCAAGAGCCCCATTTTAAGAGCTACTGGCCTGGTTGGTGGCGCCAAAATTAGGAACTGCTCCCAGTAGCTCCTGCTTCTGAGCTTTGGCTGCCCTGGCCCTGGAGCCACATATCACTGAAGACAAGACAGCCACGCTCCCTCTACTGGGGAATGCCAAGTCCCCGAGGCCATCAGTGGGAGTAGCTGACACCCACAGCCCCGACACTGGGGGAAAGGGCCCTTCACAGGCAGCTTCTATTTCTCAGCTCGCTGAGGTTCTCTGACTCTCTGGTCAGCCAGGGAGAGGGCCAAAGCTTGTCTGGGACTTCTAGACTCCCTCGGAGAAGGGGGTGTTCAATTTCAGCATCTTCCATCATCCAGGGGGAGTTTAGAGTCAATAATATCCCAGTTCTCTTCTTTCCAATCTTATACTTCTCCTGACATATCTATTTGTCTGTCTGCTTGTTTTTCTCACACTGTTTATTTTCGTTCTCTCTGTGCCTCCTCCTTTCACTCTGTGCCTGCCTTTTTCTCTTTTCTTGTGAGTCTCTGTCTGGGTCTCTTTCTCCCTGCCTTTCATTTCCCTTCTGTTCTTCTCCTTTTTCATCTCTTTGGACCACTCCTTTTCCTTAACCATCGTCAAAAAGTAAAGATGTTACCCTGAGTAGCATGTGGTCTGGAGGAGCCAGGTTGATCCCAGGTTGAACCAAATCTTCAGAGAGTGTATGTCAAGATCATGGTGCTTTGAAAGCAGGAGAGGATGCCAGAGCTAATGGGGAGCCTCTATTGTTGGGTGCAATTTGGAATGGGTGATGCAGGAGGAAATACTAAATATTAGTTATGACCTCAGAAGCAGCAGCCATGGGGCATGAAGATTCTTCCCTGAACTTTCCAACTTAGGGTGTGAAGTGTTAATAAGACATGTTCTTGGCTTGCCTCTAATTTCGCTTGCAGCTGTAGGAGAGAGATCTAGTGCACATTTTTTTTCTAATTGTTTTAAAAAATGAAGTGGAATTAACATCAGATAAGCTGAACCATTTTTAAGTGGACAGATCAGAGGTTTTTAAGTGCCTACACAATGTTGTGTGACCACCACCTCTATTAGTTCCACAGTATTTTTATCACTCCAGAAGAAAACCTTAGGGGCACCTGACTCGCTCAGTTAGAAGACCATATGACTCCTGATCTCAGAAGCTCTAGCCCCACCTCTGGTGTAGAGATTACTTAAAGAAACAAAACGAAAGAAGAAAGAAAGAAAGAAAGAAAGAAAGAAAGAAAGAAAGAAAGAAAGAAAGAAAGAAAGAAAGAAGGAAGGGAGGAAGGAAGGAAGATAGGAAGGAAGGAAGGAAGGAAGGAAGGAAGGAAGGAAGGAAAGAAAGACAGAAGAAAAAAAGACAACCTCTACCTACTAGCAGTCACTATTTTCCCCAGCCTAATCCTGCCCCGGCAACCAGTAACCTACATTCTATTTCTGTGGATCTTCCTATTCTGGATGTTCTATAAATAGAATCACACAGTATAGGACATCTTGTGACTGGCTTTTTCTGCATCACTTGATGCTTTGGAGGTCCGTCTGCAGTGTAGCTTGTGTTAGTTTTTGACTCCTTATTGTGGCCAGTGTACCATGATAGCGTCCCATCTCAAGTGTCAGAGTCTCTACTTCTGTGCTATAGGACTGCTCTGGCTCCCTGACAGCTTGTCAGCTTGTGTGGGGAACAATCTGGAGGAGGAAGAACTTTCATAGGCCCAGGCATCCAGGAAGGGATGGGAATTAAGGGGTAAATGCCTCCGCTGCCTCATCACTGGAGATGAATGCAGACATCTGGACACATATTTTACAGGACTCCTTAGAAGGTCCCCAGGGGCAGTAAGCTGCAATTTGCCCCCATGGTAACCAGCTCATAATTGACTCCTCTCTTGTCTGTATCACCTACCTCACCCTACCTTATGTGTGTTGAGAGATCTCCCAAGTAAAGTCCTCTACCCATGTCCTTGTCCTAAGATTGGTTTCTGGGGTCTCCAAAATAAGGAAATGCCCATAGACCCTTGTCTTAAAAGGGTCCTGCAATTTTTTTGAGAAACAGAGGAGGATCACAATGTTCCTGGAGCTCCGAACTCTCAAGGTTCTGACAGTTTTCACTCCCTTTTTTGGTGTCACAAAAGCTTCAATGAACCTTTACTCTCTGCAAAGTGTAATGTACCAACCGATATGAATTGTTTAGCCTCAGAGGCACAGGACTAAACAGCATACTTTATTGGGGAAAACTGGGAGATATGCAGGTATAGACAGGGGGTTCTAGACATTGGACATATAGGAAAGAAACATAGGGACGGAGTTAAAAAAAAATGGGACCATGTGTGAAAAGACGCTGAGGTAGAGAAAGGGGAATGCAGATCCCAGAACTCTGCCTGGAGAAGAGCTGAGCCCTTGGAATGTGGAATTGAAGAGTGGAAGCCAATATGGAGCATCGGTCAGGAGCACGGACAGAGCCTTGGATCACGAGCCAACTCCTGGTGGTTGTTCAGGTGCATCCTTATGCACTGATGATTTGGCGCCTGGTGAGAATGTAGGACAAGACCTGCTAAGCATCTTGGATTCAGCTTATCTTCAGAGTGAGTCCTGAAGTGACATTCATGCATCTTAGCATAGAAGGTGAAAACAAAGTGGGTTTTCTCTGGGGAGCTATAGCTTTCGTTCTTATAGGAGAACGGAGCTGTGGTCGAGATAGAGTGCTGATGATCCAGTCCTAGGCTGGATGTCCTGTGACTTCTCTGGAGCTGGTCTCTGGGATTTCACCGTGTCTGCATCCTCCCTCCACCCCTCATACTTGCCAGCTTTGATCATGGCCACGTCCTTCCCAACCTCAGTTCCCAGAATACCACTGTCCATCCCTCTGCCAGGTGCATGCTCATCTCTAAGTGGAGTTGGCTCTGTCAGCACCTGCCTTGTCAAGGCTATGGCCCATGCCTGAACAAAGCAGCCGCACACAGGCCTGTAGGAAGGGCCCAAGTGAGGACAGGATGCCCCGGGTACTCAACTCACGGTTGCTGGGGCACATGTTCTGGCACATGGCTTTGGACTGAAAGTTGTTGTTGTTCCCTTGGCAGCCGCCATAGATGAACTTGGAGCAGGTATTCTTCTCCTTATCGTACCACCAACGCTGGAAAAATGCCATACAGGGGCCAGGTTCTTTGGGCATGGAGCATATATCTGTAGGGAGATACCAGACTTGAGCATTATGAGTGCCCAGCCCCATGGACCAACTGATATTGTTACCCCTGCAAACCACCAGACATGGAACAGAGCAGGCTTCTTTTCCCTTATTACACCTCAGGAGCCCAGCTCCACTGGTGTATGGTACACATTGTAGGGAGACCCCAGAGTGGAGCTGTTGGGGGTTCTGCAGCCCCAGAGAACATCCCCCCCCATTCCTCATGGTCACCATCCCCATTGTCTTCCCTGAGAGTGAGGAGACTTATTTCAAGGCTCTGCTCCCAATTCAGTGTGTGCACGTCGACCTCCCCTGTGACCTGTCTTGGCCTTGACTTGCTCTTCTGGAAAATGAGAATGCAACTCCCACTCTGCAAAGCACAAGTAAGACTGCCCTCATGGACCTGAATGTGCAGCTTCTAGCACAGTGCCTGGCAGAGAGTAGCTGTTCAGTAAATACATGCTGAATGGTTAAAAGATATGGAAGTGTCTTGAAAAGGACAAAATATAAGCACATACTCTGCCCTGCAAATCATGCCAGGAAGAGAGATTATGGGATCATGAGTAAAGCAGGGGCTGTTTTTTAGATGGTCAAGCACCTTTCATCCTGCAGTTAGCTTCAGTCCTGTGATGGGTTGGATTGTGTTCTGCCCCACCCACTCCATGTCCATTCATATGTTGAAGTCTTAACATTCAGTACTTCAGAATGTGACCCTACTTGGAAACAGAGTTGCGGCAGATGTAATTAGTTAAGATAAGTCATTCTGGAGGAGGATGCATTCCTAACCCAATATGACTAGTCTTTTTATAGAAAGAGGAACTTTGCATGCATGCGCGCGCGCGCGCGCACACACACACACACACACACACACACACACACACACCACCATGTTCACCTGAAGGCAGAGGTCTATAAGCCTGGGACTGCCAAAGATTGCCAGCACACCACCACGAGTTAGGGGAGAGGCATGGAACAGATGTTCTCCTGATAACCTGCGAAAGACCCTGCCTTGCCAATGCTTGACCTTGGACTTGTATCCTGCAGACCCTGAGACAATACATTTCTGCTGTTTCAGCCACCTAGCTTGTGGTCCTTTGTTATAGCAACCTTAGCAAATGAATGCAGATCTGAACTAAACTCAAGAGTTCCTCGAGGGAAAACTCTGGCTCACTTCTCTGCCACTCTCTTTCATCTTCCATGTCTCGTACCTGGGCTGTTGGGATAGCCAGGAACTGATCTCCTGCCCCTGTCCCTAGCCCCTCCAATCAATCCTTTGTGCAGACCACCAGGGGGAAGGACCTAATGAACCTGAAACAAAGCTGATCACGTCATTCCACAGCTAAGACCTTGACTTCATGGCAAGTCTTCCCATGACTCACAGGCTCTTTGTAGTCTGACTCCTGCTTGTGGATCTGCCCCACCCCCTCCACAGTACCACTTGAGGTACATGCTCCTGCACTATTCAACACCCTTTGCTATCCCACACACCTACACCTTTCACTGTACATTCCTTCTGCCCACCCTGCTGTTGTTCGTTAGCAACACTCCCACTCTCTCTTCAAAACCTCGACATCAGTTCCTCTATGATATCACTGCCTCCATATACACCCCACACCCCCACAGGTTCCTGGACCAATCCTGCATTGTTCCACCATGTTTCTGATCTCATGTACATGATTGTTACTGGTTTACATCCTTGGTCTCCCCATGAGGTTGTGAGCTTCCAAGGGGGCATAGATTGTGTCTGATTTCATCTTGGAGCCCCATTCCTAGTAGGTGGTCTGATTCAGTATAGGATCCTGCAGAATGTTGAGGGTAAAACCAAATGCATCCTGACCTGAACTAAATAAGCCATTCATTGAGCACCTACTGTGTGCAAGATGCTTTAAGAGACAAAGAAAAGGGGTGGAGCCTTTTAGGAGCTCCCAGTCAAGAATAATAATTAATATCATATGATCTCTCTGATATAAGGAATTTGAAAGGTAGGGCAGGGGGTTGTAGGGGGTAGGGAGGGAAAAAAATGAAACAAGATGGGATTGGAAGGGAGAAAGACCATAAAAGACTCTTAATCTCACAAAACAAGCTAAGGGTTGCTGAAGGGTAGGGGGTAGGGATAGATAGGGTGGCTGGGTTATGGACATTGAGGAGGGTATGTGCTACGGTGAGTGCTGTGAAATGTGGAAGCCCGATGATTCACTGACCTGTACCCCTGGGGCAAATAATACATTATATGTTAATAAATAAAGAAAATAATGAAAAAAAAGAATAACAATTAATTTAAACTAATATGTGTCATCTGTCTATATTTTGCCAGGCATTGCTCTAAGTACTTCATGCATATCAACCTACCTGATCCTCCAGATAACCTTTAACACTGGTCCTTTCATTATCTGGAGAAACTGAGGGACAGTGGGGGAGAATTGTTAATTTGTCCAGGCTGTTAAAAAACCAGAGCTAAGACTTGAGCTCAGGAAGCATGGATTCAGAATCCCTCACCTTAGGCAAATGAACAACTTACCATCCTCCTAGCCATGCTGCTCCATTGTCAAGTCCTGCTTGCTTTACTTCCTAGACATCTTTCAAACACACCCCACTCCTCTCCATCCCCTCACCTACCTCTCTGGTCCAAGCTACCATATCATCTCTTCCTGAATTCCTTGAAGATACTCTGTTCCTCCTCTGTGTGTGCATTTAAAAACCCAATTACGTTGCTGTCCACCTCAGTTGGTTTCCACCCCTCTTGAGATCAAAGTGAGTTGCTAGCCCACCAGACCCTACCTACCTAAGATCCTTTCCCTTGTACCATGCTTATATGTACTCTTGCTCCCTGGCCTCCAGGACCCACCATTGAGATTTTGTGCATGTTTTCCCTGTACCTGCAAAAGCCCTCCCACTGACTCTATGCCTAAATTTACTACCCATCCTTCTGAACAGGACTCCAGATTTGCTTTCTCAGGGAAGTCTTCCTTACTTCCCTGACCATACTGGTCTAATCTTATTATGCATCTCAGAGACACTAGATGTATATTTGTTAATTGAAGAGCAAAGAGAGTCTTTACTCCAGATAGTCTATGATTGTCTATTTGGAACCCAAGGATATGACCATGGAGTTAAGATTGCAGGAGCAAAGGAAAAGCCTTCTGGTCTGGAGTAGTCGAGGGAGGTTTCCTGGTGCTGAGTTGGACTTCAATAAGCAGAGAAGTGGCCCCTCTGCCGCAAAAAGCTAGTAAATACCAGTAGCTTAGTTATCACTTCCAGCAACAATGTGCCAACAATAGCCATGAGGGGACTCAGAAAATCATCAATCCAAAGAAACAAAAAGAAAATCACAAGAGTTAAAACAACCACAAGATTTTCGGCTACCATCCTATAGTCATCTTCTGTTTGGGGAAACCAAAGCCCAGACAGGATGAAGATACTATCTAATGTCACACACATATATCAGGGGCAGTGACGGCTCTAAATTGCAGGTCTCCCCAACCCAGCAGTCTTGCTCAGGGACCGGTCCTTAGTAAAGAAGGGGCAATGCTGCCACATAGCCAGAAGGTGAGGGTATGGGCAGAGGGGCTGGTAATTCTGAAGCTCTGAATACTACCTTGGTTGAGGTCTAAACATTTTCTTCCACAGCTGAAGATGCAACACTTCTTGTTGTCCAGACATTGTCTGTCCTTCGTACAGATATCCCTTTCTCTGAATTCACATTTCTCTCGGATTCTGGGGCATCTCCCTAGGAAAAGGACAGTTTTACAACCATGAATGTTGGAGGGCACAGTGCCCACTCTTCTCCCAACCTGAGGCAATTCAGAGGAGTCGGGGAAGCTTGCTTTCTCTTTGCTCATCCAAAGGAGACCTTTTCTTCAGGGTGTTCTCATGTATTTCCCAACACTGCCCACACTACTCTCCCTTCTGAACACCATTTACTTTCTACCTTCTCACCCCATCCTTTGTTCCGCACTCTACACTTACTCCCTCTAAGGCAGGATTTCTTAACCTTGCCACTAGGGCCTCATCATTACTTACGGGAGAGGAGGGCTGCCCTGGGCATTGTAGGATGTTGAGCAGCAGCCTGGCCCTCTTTCCACTGGATGCCAATAGCAGTCCCCAGTTAAAGAACCAAATATGTCTCCAGACAGAAAATGTACACTGGAGGGGAAAATCACCCCACTGAAAGCCACTGGACCAGGCTAATCTGGTCATTTTTGGCCTGGTTGAGAAGTCAGTGTTTGCGAGTTCCTGGCAGGGCCGGGGAGAGTGGGCACTATTGCACATAATTAATATCCCTCACCTTGTCATCAGAGACTCAGGTATTTAAATTCTACCTCTTGGCTTACCACTCACCTTTCTGAACCTTGGTTTTTTTCACTTTTAAAATCATTTTAGCCTTACAGTCATTGAGGAAGAAATGAGACAAACTGTGTAAAGCTCTAATCATAGGAACTGATGCATAGCTATTTATTACTATTTGTCAACTGTTTCCCATAAGCCAAGCACTTTTCTACACGTTAAATGCTATCTCATTGAGTTCTATTGACATCCCCATTTTGCAGAGGAGGAGACAGAAGCACATGGAGTTTAAGTAACTTGCCCAAGATTATAGCTGCTGAGTGGTGGAATTAGAATTTGGACCCACCATGTCTGAATCCAGATCTCTCAAACTCATTACTTTCTAAATGTTCAGTAAGTGGTAGCAATTATCATTATTTCTATGAAGTCATGGAGTATTACTGTCTTCAGTTCAAAGAAACTTCTGGATGCTGTCTTCTACCCCAAAGGCAAGGCACCCCTGGGGATGCAGGAATACTTTATAGGACTACATTTGAAAGAATCAGGAGTTGATAGAGATGATATCTTGAGAAAGGGGGCTGTTTCTGTTGTGAGATGAGGGGGAGGTCCCCTAGGCTTCTCAGATTCCTATAGCCCCTCCCATAAACACTGGATCCTGTGACTCTTCCCTCAACCCCCCCAACTGACCTTCACTTCAAAGGGGCTGAAAATGGGGTTTGCCTCAGGTCTGCAATCTTGCATTCACTGAAGTGATCTTCCAAAAAGAGGGAAATTGGAAGAAATATTCCAAATATGTCCCAGCCTGGTTCCAGGGCTAAAATGGTGGGAAGCAACTCAAGTCTTATTCCTTCTTTCTTCCTCCCAGCAAACTTCCCTCTCTCCAGGGCGAGGGCTGAGACCCCAGTACTTACTGGGAAAGATCCAGTCAGTGAGCCCAGGTCCCTGGACATTCACTAGAAGAGTAGAAAAGACCAGGATGCTGAAAAGTCTAGAGGACTCCATTCTGAAGAAGCGCTGGCCCCTCTGGTGATCCCAGAATATGAAAATGTCTGTCTGCCTTTGTCCAGCCTATTCTTCAGTAGTCAGTATCTTGGATGTGAGAACTGGAGTCAAGCCAGCCACCTCCTTTCCTTCTGGGAACACCAAGTTCCTGAGATCATCACTGTGACCAGCTGGCATCTATAGCACACAGCCCTGGGGAAGGGTCTTTGATGGCCTGGCTCCTGAGCCTCAGCAGCCTGGGCTGGGGTGGGGTGGGCTGGGCCCTCTGGTCAACCAGGGGGAGCAGGCAAAGCTTGTCTCAATTTCTAGGTGACCTTAGGTGTTAATGTCACCATCAGCGGTCTTCTTCTTGATGACTGAGAGTTGTGGAATGTGCTTGTTCTCCATTCACTTTCTATTTTATCTGCATGCTGAGTGGCATGCCCCTTTTGTTTGTCTCTGACAATGTGTCTCTAGGGATCTCCTGGTATCTCTGTTTTTCTGTGTTTCTTTGTGTCGGTGTCTGACTTACTCTCTTTTTCTGTGGGCTTCTCATGATCTTTGTGTCTCTTTCTCCCTTTCCCACCCTTTCTTCTTATCCTTCTCCCCTTTCTCTTTGGGTAGTTCCTATTCTTCTACTAAGGCTGAAGAATAAATGTGTTGCCATAGAGTGGGGTGTGGGGGAGGAACAGCCCATCTGCAGAGTTTTCAGAGTGTTTGTCAAGGTCCTATTGTTTGAGAGTGGTGGAGAATGTCAGCAGAGCCTGTAGGGAATGTTTGCCATCTCATGTAAACTCTGTAAACATGAAGCACTGTAAGATGGAGAGACCTGCCTGAGAGACTACACCCCAGTACAGGTCCATAGGCAGTAGAGTTGCTGGCTTCTGATGGGACTGGTGAAAGGGCTCTGGAGAGAGTGCTGGAGTACTTGGCAGCTTTCCTATAGGGAATCTGCAGTGCCAGTGAGTCCATCACCCTTGGCAGAAGGAGAGATGCCCTTCAAAGTGCAAATGTCATCTGTAGGGTCCCCATTTCTTTCCTTAACTATAGTTTGCACTTTTGGGCCAAGCTTTATTCTCCATTTGTCCTATATAATGGGCAAAAGCCAGACAAAGCCAGCCTAATCTTCAGTGAGTGACTGTATGGTCACAAAATTTAGGATTACCAGCAGAGCGCCCTATGGGAATCTGTGGTGTGGGTCTCAGCCTATTGACAGTGATAGTCTCTTCTAAGAAGGCCTGAGATGCCCTTGGGACATATTTACTCAAAGTAATGCCCACAGACATTCCCCTCAGAGACATCCCCCTACCACCACTGGGTCAGTGTTGTGGTTGCACTGGCCTTTGGGTTCTTATTATGATCACAGGGCTCACCTCTGCCAAACCATTATGGAACTTAAGAAAAGATTTGCTCACAAGCCCTGGAGGGAGCATGGGAAGGCAGAGAGCCACATACAAAAGGCTGCGGACAGAGAGAGGGGGAGAAAGTGCATACTTTGGGGCTCTCCCTTTATTTGGGTCTAAGTGTGGAATGTCTAAGGTTTCATGAGTTCACTTTCTATTGGTGAATTTAAAAGTGGGAATTAGGGTGCGGGAAGGGAGAAGCAGGGTCACTCCAGTGATTAGTTATCTGGGTTGCTCGAGGCGTTTCTAAAAGGAGAACTTCATTGGTGACAGCAGCTGTTACCTTATCCTAAGTGTGTTGTTAGTGTCTGTGTTATATAGCAGGGGGTGTATCTATATGAGATGGATGTGTTTGAAATGGATGCCTCAGCACTCAAAAGCTTAATGTCAATGTCAGGCATTTACATTATAGTGAAAAAGCTGAATATCAGGCATTTACATTACAAATTCCCATCCCACCAGTCAGGAGCCAGGTGAACCCCATAATGGGACCAGGGAATAAATTTCTAATAAACAACCAAGATGTCTTGAGTGGTGCTTTTCCACTTATTCTGTGTCCTTCCCAAACTCAGTCCAGGAGAGAACACAAAGCTGATCTCCATGGGTGGAAGGACTCTGAGGGCGCAAGTCCTATTTCCTCATCGTACACATAGGGGTCATAAGGCTCAGAAGAGTGCAGATGCTGACTCAATGTCACCAAGTGAGTGAGTGTCAGAGATAAAGGTAAAAGAGAATGGAGTGTCTGTGTACTTGTCAGAGGTCACTATGGAATATTGTGATATTTGTATGGTTATAATATCTTACTATGGAGTTGAAGGTAGCGAGGAATAGTGCATACAAGGAGATGAAAGTGATGTCTATAGTGGGGACAGAGGCTAAAGATCCCCCAGAGTCTATAAATGCCCAAATGGTTCCCAGGGCCCACAAATAAGGCTGAATTCTTCTCTCAGTTTTCTTGAGTATAAATGAAAACTCAGAATTTCTGGTTCTTCTATCTCTTCTGTCTTGCCTAATTTCCAGCCTCACCCTTGGGTCTCACTTTCCAAGCAAGCGAGATGAAATTTATGCCTTTGGGGCCTAGGATGAATGGCATTTTGGGCCCCTTTCCTCACCCAATTTCTTTTTCTTTTAATTTAATCTTATTTTTTCAGCGTTCCAAGATTCATTGTTTATGCATCACACCCAGTGCTCCATGCAATATGTGCCCTCCTTAATGCCCACCACCAGGCTCACCTAACCCCCTACCTCCATCCCCTACAGAATGCTCAGTTTGTTTCTCAGAGAACACTCCCTCATGGTTCGTCTCCGCCTCTGATTTCCCCCAATTCACTTTTCCTTTCATTCTCCTACTATCCTCCATGTTACTCCTTATGCTCCACAAGTAAGTGAAACCATATGATAATTAACTCTCCCTGCTTGACTTATTTCGCTTAGCATAATCTCCAGGCCCATCCATGTTGATATAAAAGTTAGGTATTCATCATTTCTGATGGAGGCTTAATATTCCGTAGTATATATGGACCATATCTTCTTCATCCATTCATCCGTTGAAGGGCATCTTGGTTCTTTCCACAGTTTGGTGACTGTGGCCATTGTGCTATGAACATTGGGGTACATATGGCCCTTCTTTTCATTACATCGGTATCTTTGGGGTAAATACCCAGTAGTACAATTGCGGGGTCATAAGGTAGCTCTATTTTTAATTTCTTCAGGAATCTCCACACTGGTTTCCAACATGGCTGCACCAATTTGCATTCCCACCAAGAGTGTAAGAGGGTTCCCCTTTCTCCACATCCTCTCCAACACTCGTTCAGACACATGAAAAAATATTCATCATCATTAGCTATCAGGGAGATTCAAATCAAAACCACATTGATACCACCTTACACAGTTAGAATAGCCAACATTAACAAGACGGTGAATAATCCTTTAAATACACCAATTGGAGCCTGTTGGTTAGTATTTTAGTGAGTCTTTTGGCATCCAAGTTCATCAGGAATACTGGTCTAGAATTCTCCTTTTTGATGGGATCTTTGTCTGGTTTTGGAAAGCAGTAGTGTTCATAGAACAAGTCTGGAACTTTTCCTTCCATTTCTTTTTTTTTTTTTTTTACAGTGTAGTACTGCAAATATATTTTCTTTATGGTTTTTTTAAATTAATTTCTTTTCATCATTACAGAATTCATTGTTTATGCACCACACCCAGTGCTCCATGCAATCCATGCCCTCTCTAATACCCACCACCTGGTTCCCCCAACCTCCCACCCCCCGCCCCTTCAAAACCCTC